>NC_048303.1:107085231-107256115 GCF_013100865.1 Trachemys scripta elegans | reverse complement strand
GCCCCTTCCCCAGTCTGTCTTCTCCATCCCCAGGCCCCTTCCCACCCGCAGAGCCTCTTCTCCCCTTCCCCAGTCCACCTTCTCCAACCCCAACCCCCTTCCCACCCGCACAGCCTCTTCTCCCCTTCCCCAGTCCGCCTTCTCCATCCCCAGCCCCGTTCCCACCTGAAGACCCCTTCCCCAGTCTACCTTCTCCGTTCCCAGCCCCCTTCCCACCTGCAGAGCCCCTTCCCCAGTCCGCCTTCTCCATCCCCAGACCCCCTTCCCACCCGCAGAGCCCCTTCCCCAGCCTGCTTCTCCATCCCCAGACCCCCTCATCCTTCTCCTCTGACTTCCCCAATCACTCCCTTCCCAGACCCCCTCATTCCCCTCCTCCGTGCTCCCAAAAATCCCTCCTCTCCCAGACCCCTCTCATCCCCCTCCCCCATCTTCTGCAATCCCGCCCAGACCCCAATCCTCCCCCAAAGCCCTCCCAGATGTTCTTCATCCCCCTCCCCCATCCTCCCCAGACCCCATCCCCATCTTTCCCAATTCCTCCGACACCACTCATCCCCCTCCCCTGTCCTCCCCTCCCAGACCCCCTCATCCCCCTCCTCTGTCCTCCCCAGAATCCCCCCCTCCCATCATTCCCCCTCTCCTCCGCCCCAAACCCCCTCATCCCCTCCTCCACCCTCCCTACCTTTTACCATCCCCCAGGCCCCTTCATCCCCCTATCTCAGTCCACCCCCCATCCCTCCTAGACCCCCCTCATCTCCCTGCCCTATCCAGCCCACTCCTTTCCCACCCCCAGATTCTCTCCTCCTCCACTGTCCATCCCACTCCTCATTCCCCATACCTCATCCTCCTCCCCATCCCCAGATCCCCCTCCTCACCCCCAGATCTCCCTCATACCCAACTCCAGTCAATCCCCAGCCCTCTCCATCCCCACTCCCAGCCTGCCCCTCACCATCCTCAGCCCCCACCACCATTCTTGCCCCCCAATCCCTATCCCCAGTAATCCCACTTCCCCTGCACTTATGGTCCCCATCTCCTATCTTTCCCCTTCTAGCTCCTCAGTCCAGGCTCTTAGTGGACTCTCTCTAGCTCTCCATTCTACCTTCCAGCCCCTTCATCCCTCCCCCTTCCACTGCCCCGCATTAAGCCCTCACCCTACAGCTCCTTTTCTCCTCATGTTTCCACTGTCCCTCATCCTTCAGTTCTAGCTCTCCCTACTCCAGTCGCACCCCATTCCCCTGCTCCCACCCCTCTCCCTCTCAAGCAACTCTAAAATTTCAGGTCTATTTCAATAACCGTATTGGCATGACAAGGCATGGAAGCATTGGCAAGCCTAACACATCAAGTGTCTGTCACCATTTACATAATATCCTCTTGTAAACACATCACAGTGCCAAAGTGTAAGCTAAAATCGGATCTGAAAGAGGGGGAAGTAGTGGCTGAAGATTAACAGTAACAATATGTCGTACTTCTGTAGCACACTTTTTGTTGCCCTCCCCCGCACCCCAAACTCTTAAGAAGATACTGCTACTGTATTTGATTTACAGCCAGCAACTTTTATGGGAAGTGGCAGGAAAGGTTTATATAAGTGCAAAACACAGTTACTGTTCAGCTGCAGTTCTGTTCAAGTACTAGCATCTGAAGAATAAGTTTAAAAAAAAAAGTGCTGTTTTTTCATGGTAGTGAAATAATATCAGCCATAAATATACTACTTTTATCAGAAAATCCTCATTGTCTAAATTCAGGTAATGTTTGGCTATTTAGGTGTCCATTTTTAGAATATCTGACTGCCTACCAAGAAACTGAAAAAAAGTTATCCCCCACACTCAACATTCATCATCTGTATGAACCTCCCCTACAAAAAACTTCTTTTTCCTCAAACCCTTTATGATCTGAATAAATTCTGACCCTTTCCATTTACGAAGATGAAATTCTGCGGTATCCGTAAACTGTTATCTTTTCCCATTTTGTAGGCATGGTACAGATTTTGACAATTCTATTCATAAAGTATCCTTATCAGAATTGCAAGTGATTTTCTTTAACCTAAAAAGGTAGTTAGGCTATACAATCTTGTATGTGTTTGATTATTAGCATGTAAGATACTGGCATATAGCCAGTTGTGGGAGGGAAGAGGAGTGGAGGAAAAAGAGAAAAGAAATTCACTTTTATGGGAAGTGTAAACTAAATGCCTATGACCAGATTCTCAATTGGTATAAATTAGCATAACTCCACTGAAGTCAATGGAGCTGTGCTCATTTACATTGGCTGAGAATCTGGCCCTTAGGTCTCTAATTTCATCTTCTATCTCTAAGGAAACCTTTAGTTTTAATCTTTATTTTTATTTTATTTCATCTAGTAATTGGGGATTCCCCTCCTTCTCATCCTCACGGCAAGCGGCAGCAAGCTTTAATGTAGGTAAACTGGAATATGGATATAAGGGAGCAGCTATTTATTTGATGTCAGAACTCTGAAGGCTGTTTGCCAGCACATCTTTCAAAGGTGCTCCCAGAATGTAGCATTACATGATATCTCTAATTTTATTATAAATGGTAATTGCATCCTTATATGAAAACTTGTAGTGATTCTTCTTTAGGGCCCTCACCAGGCAAAATAATCAGCCTTCTAGTCCTTGCAACCCCCATATTGTGGTGGTGCAGTGGAGTGGCTTATCTATGCTACACATCAGTCTGCTGAGCAAGGGCATAAAGAAAACAAAGAACACTGCATGCCTGGGAATTGCAGAGCTGCTTAGAGTGGAAGTTGGAATGGTGAATTCTTGTAAATTTCCTGTTAGGGATCCACCACATGCTTGTAGTAACTCCCCTAAGTTGGCCACAGTGGGTAGCATATTCATGCTAACTTTTCTGGACACCTAAAATGCAGGAAAAGTTTCTGAGGATTGCCTTATGTAGTAGGTCTGACCAACAATCAGGGCTGAAAGGGCTCACTCCAACCCATACGTCTGCAAGTATTTATATCATCTGCAAACTCCATTTTGTTTTTGGGAGGGCCATTTTGACTGCAAAACTGTTCTTCACCTTCACCTTAGCTCCACAGCATACATAATGAGCTGAAAAAGAGGGTGAGGAGGGATAAATTCTTGCACTTAGCAGAAGTTTACCCAGGGAGGGTCTTTAAACCTTAATGACCTTCTTTTCAAATGCAAACACCCTTTGACAAAGAACTGTCTACTGCCCAAGGAAACCTGTTCTACCAGGTGGACTAGTGACCAACCCACAGATCATCTGATAGGGTGCTTTGATCAGTTGATGGGGGTTTGAGGCTGATCAGGGAAGTCACCTGACAGATGGGACTGGAACTTATAAAAGGATAAGGTCTGCTGAGTAGCACTTGCTCACTGACTAGAACAAAAAGGCAAGAAGATTGAGAGGTAGGAAGAAAGGCAAGAGGATGGGATGCGGCAGAATCCTGGACTCCCTGAAAGACACTGACCAATTCCCAAAGGACTCTTGGAGCGGTGAGGAAACTGAGGCAGGGATTTGAATGCAGACTTTGTCCTGTACCCCCGCAATAGATCTGTATCTCTCTTGTGTTGTCTATGAGCAAAGTAGAATTGGTTTGGACTTCCTTTTGTAAAGTTTGTGTGTTCTTGCTTCAACAGTCTGGTTTTTAGCTTAACTTTCAGGGACACCTGAGTACCCAGAGTAAACCAGATGGAGCTCTGGGGAGCAACTAGCACTTTGAGGGGGATCAGCCCTGGTGTTGGGTCTGAGGGTAGTTTAGCCACAGGATCCCATTCCCTGGCAGTGGTAACAGACAGTCTATGTTCTAGAAGTATGTCCAAATGGTCACAGACTGGTTGGAGCTGCTGAGACCCAGGGGCGCTTCAGCAAACCAGGGTTTGGATCCAAGCACAGCAACCTGCTCCAGCAGAGGAAGCTTGGCCAGATCTAGAACAGTGGGGTTACTTATTTTGTTCTTTAAAGTGATTTATAACTCTCTTACTATACTTCATTATAATAGGTTAGTTCTCGTTCAAAATTGTCAGCCAGAGAAATGCTTTGGATAGGGTTGCCAGCTTTCTAATGGCACAAAACCAAACATCCTTGCCTTGCCCTGCCCCTTCTCTGAGGGCCCACCCCCACTCACTCCATCCCCCCCTCCCGACATTGCTCACTCTCCCCCACCTTTCACTGGGCTGGGGCAGGAGTTTAGGGTGAGGCCTCCGACTGGGGGTGTGGGCTCTGGGGTTGGACCAGAAATGAGGAATTCAGGGTGCAGAAGGGGGCTTCAGGCTGGGGCAGGGAGTTGGGATGCAGGAGGGGTTGTGGGGTAGGGCTGGGAATTAAGGGGTTGGGGTGCAGGAGGTGGCTCAGGGCTGGGGCAGGAGGTTGGGGTGCAGGCTCTGGGAGAGAGTTAGGGTACAGGAGGGGGTTCCAACCTGGGGCAGGGGGTTGGGGTACAGCAGGGAGACTGGGGTGCGGGCTCCAGCTTGGTGGTGCTTACCAGTCAGCAGGGCTAAGGCAGACTCCCTGCCAGCCCTGGCTCCACGCAGCTCCTGGAGGCAGTCGGCACGTCCCTGTGGCCCCTAGGCAGACGGGTTAGGGGGCTGTGTGTGCGGCCCATGCCTGCAAGCACCACCCCCACAGCTCCCATTGTCCATGGTTCCAGGCCAATGGGAGCTGCAGACGCTGGGGATGGGGCCAGTGCATGGAGTTTCCCTGATTGCCCCATTTTTTGTTTTGTTTTTGAACAGAACTTGAACCCCAGAGGCAGGACATCCTCAGTACCACCTGACCTTTTTGGGGGTGAATCCTTCCTTGGATGCATAGGCACAGAGAGATGTAGTGTACCTTTTATAGCTGGGGTGAATCTAGCCCAGTGTTGAAGATTCTTCAGACTTCCTTGAAGCCTTACTTGTAGAATGGCTACTGCTTCCAGCTAGAAGGTTTTCCCCACCACCGAGTCTTATAAACAAGCAGTAAGGATGAATTAACAAATTCTGTTTTTTAAATGTATCTACAGTACAGATGATTGTTAGAAAATAAAAAGCACACCCTGAAGATGTTTCTGGATCTTGTGTTACTGCTACATACTAATTTTGAGAGGTCACTATCTAAACACACAAACAGCTTATTTTCTCATAAAATATTCAAGCTCTATCCTGAGTCTCCACACTGTCTGTTTTAAGTACTATGAAAATCCCATTGCATAAATAAGTAATTTGAAAATGTACGTAATATGATCTACCAGGCCAGATGTGTCTCATTATGTTTCTGTGTTTACCACTTTACAGGAAAAAGCATCACATTGTATTTCTGTCATCAGGAACTGGTAGCAAATTTTATTACCGGGGGAAAAAAATTACTTTCCAAAGTTCCCTTAGGATGAAATCTGTATCTCCCCTTTCCCCCTAGCACATATAAAGTACTTAGACTGTAGGTTGTATTCCCCCTTCTGTTGTGTTCCTTTACACCATATAGGGGCCATAAAGCCCGTGGAAAACCATTCCCAGGGAAGAGTCCCTGAATTCCCTGGATAGAACAGAATGGCTGTAAGCCATGCCCCTTGAAGCCCTATCTGTAGGGGGTATGCGTAGTGAGGAAAGGGATGTGGCACAATCACACTCTGTTCCCCATCTGTTCTTGGTTATAGAATAGCCCTTAGAGCAGTGGTTCCCAAACTTTAACAACCTGTGAACCCCTTTCACTAAAATGTCAAGTCTTGTGAACCCCCTCCTAAAAATGAATATTTCCAGGGATTTTCTCCTTTACCTGAGCATTAATTATAAAACCAGTGATCTTGGAAATATAAAATTTGTTTTTATGACATGCTTATTACCTACTATTTATTATTAATTATTAGTTATCATTACAGTATTTTTATTACATTATGAAAACGGCAACACTCTTCCAAGATCTCACTTTCGTAGCTTGTATCACTTTGAATAAGCCTGTTTATAAGGCCTGGTCCCCACTAAGCCCCCACTTCGGACTAAGGTACGCAAATTCAGCTACGTTAATAATGTAGCTGAATTCGAAGTACCTTAGTCCGAACTTACCGCGGGTCCAGTCGCGGCAGGGAGGCTCCCCCGTCGATGCCGCGTACTCCTCTCACCGAGCTGGAGTACCGGCGTCGACGGGCGAGCACTTCTGGGATCGATCCCAGAACATCAATTGCCTGCCGCCGGACCCTCCAGTAAGTGTAGACGTACCAAATGACAAGGCTTCTATGTTTCGTCAAGGAGTATCAGATGTGAAACAGCATGAAGGCATTTAAGAAGCCAACTTAAAGAGTTCCTCCTACACAAGCATTCAGGTCTTGAGCAGTCCAGGCAAACAATGCACATTACAACAAAGCTTAAAATTGTTCATAATAATTTTAAAAACAATACTAGCTGCCTATCTAATTTAAAAAAATAGCAAAAAAATCCACCTCCCTTTCCATTTCTTATAAGGAGTCTTGAAGTTTAAATCTCCTCAGTGTGATAGCTATGTTTGCTTTGGGGGAGGGATAGCTCAGTGGTTTGAGCATTAGCCTGCTAAACCCAGCGTTATGAGCTCAATCCTTGAGGGGGCCACTTAGGGATCTGGGGCAAAATCAGTACTTAGTCCTGCTAGTGAAGGCAGGGGGCTGGACTCAATGACCTTTCAAGGTCCCTTCCAGTTCTAGGAGATGGGATATCTCCATTAATTATTATTTGATCTGCTTAGCTTTTGGAAGTCCAGGGGCTCTGGGCTGCTGGCCCCATGCTGCCCAGGATCCCTAGGGATGGCTCTGACCGCCATTAGAGAATTTTTTCTCGAGAACCCCCTGTAACATTTCACGAACCCCAGTTTGGGAACCACTGCCTTAGAGGTTGTTGCATAAAGAATATGTCTCAAGGCTGTTCTAACTTATGTTAGAGGGCTAAAAGTCTCCTTTGCCCCACTGTACCCATCAGTGCTACACTAAGTGCATGATGCAAATACACATGATTTTTCATAGTGCCTGCTGATATGGGTTTAGATCCGCCACCATCCAGAAATATAAGTTCATATTAAAATAGTACATCACAATGCCACTGTCACAACTGTTGTCCAGTTTCCCCTTCTGGACACTTAACAGGCTGCTGTGTTTGGGTCCCACACAGTGGCCACATGTCCCTAAGTTTGTCTGAGTAATGTCCAGTCACTGCTTCTGGCTCCTCAGAGTACTTCTTTCTAGCACCCCTTTTTGAGTGATGAGACACCATGGTCCAGATGCTTAGGCCCTGAGACTGGTGCCAGCTCCCCTAGACTCTCCAGTTGCTTATGCACATACTTTCCAAGAGCTTCTGGTTTGCAGTTTACTTCTTGAAGGGCACCAGATAGTTAAGTCAAATAGATGCAAACTTTGCAAAAGGATTCTAACAATTATTTTTACTTTAGATAGCACAAGAGATGTACACACCTATACAAAACACCCATATATCATTTCCTGCCTCGGTTTCCACATCACTCAAGAGTTCTTTGGGGTTTGGTCAGATTCTTCTAACAAGTCCAGGATCCTTTTCCTGAAGCTCATGACTTCTCCTACTTACTGAGTCTGTCTCTCGTTGACCCCTTGCAGTTGGTGTCCTTAAGTTCCTGACTGGCACATTAGTCAAAAGGTCCCCTGTGTTACAAGAGCCTACCTCTTTGTTCCTCTCTCATGCCCCAAGCTTCCTTTGTTTGTCCAACTAACCCAGTCTGGTTTTTTTGAGGGTTGCACCAGACATCTCATCTTTGTTCCCTTTTCTGGGGAAATTCCATTCCCTCAAACCTTAGTCCTCTGCAGAGAAGTTGGAGAAAACTGATTTTATCTAGAATGCAGTGACTCCTTCATTCAGCCTGGGCAAGATCTACACAGGTCCTGATAATCTTTAATGACCAACCATTGCTAGCCCTGTTTCAATGCCCTTTGGAATTTCAGTCCAAGATGGAAGTAAAAGGCAGCAGAGAGGGGGCAGACCAGACTGATAATCAAAAGGGAGTTTGTTGTTTTGATATAGATACTTAGAGGGTTCATAATACCAAACAAAATTAATCAATTGTTCCTAGACAGATTATGAGAGCGACACGCTAACATCGGGCCTGCCCAAACCTTACCCATTTGCCCCTCATTGGCTTTTGTATATTGGGCTTTCTGTGCCCATATAAAGGGAGTGAAGCAGAATTTGCCCTATCTCATAGGTGGGCAAACTGCAGCCCGGGGGCTGCATCTGGCCCTTTAGACATTCTAATCCAGCCCTCGAACTCCCGCTGGGGAGCGGGGTCCGGGGCGTGTCCCACTCCGGTGCTCCAGCTGGGAAGCAGGGTTGGGGACATGCCCTGCTCCGTGCGTGCCGTGGCACCGCACAGCTCCTGGAAGCAGTGGCATGTCCCCCTTGCGGCTCCTACGCATAGGGGCAGCCAGGGGTCTCCACACACTGCCCTCACCCCGCAAGTGCCGCCCCTGCAGCTCCCATTGGCTGGGAACCATGGCCAATGGGAGCTGCAGTGGCAGCACCTGCGGATGGGACAGTGCACAGAGGGGGGTTATGCTACTTCTTCTGGGAGCTGCTTGAGGTAAGTGCTGCCCGGAGTCTGCACCCCTGACCCCCTCCCATGCCCCAACCCCCTGCCCCAGGCCTGATCCCCCTCCTGCCCTCGAACCCCTTGGTCCCAGCCTGAAGCACTCTCCTGCACCCTCAACCCCAGTCTCACGCCAGAGCCCGCACCCCTACCTGAAGCCCTCACTCATCCCCCCCCCCCCCCCAACGCCTGCCCCAGCCTGGAGCCCCCTCCCGTACCCTGAACTCATCATTTCTGGCCTCACCCCAGAGCCCACTCCCCAGAGCCCACAGCCAGAACCCTTACCTCCTCTAACACCCCATCCCCAATTTCGTGAGCATTCATGGCCCACCATACTATTTCCATACCCAGATGTAGCCCTCAGGCCAAAAAGTTTGCTCACCCCTTCCCTATGTGCACAAGTGAGGTAGGGTTTATTTTCCTTTACAGAAAACTCTACTGGATTTTATCTCCATGACCTCAACCTGTCCTTCCTACAGTGACATAATGTCTATCTTATCTACTACCAGATAAATAGTATCTTTTGGGTTATTGCAATCTCTAACAGATATTTATATGGTATTAAGTTTTTACTTTTAAAAATCTATAAGCAAGCCTAAAAATGCCTGAAACTGAACTCTGCAAACATTGCAAAATGAGAATGGAGAAAACAAAGATTGTCAAGGTTGCAACTTCTAGGAAGATAGGATTATTTGTCACTGAGCAGATAGTTTTCTGATCTCTCTCTTGCTCTTCCTCTAACCTGGTACAAAGGTAAACTAGACAGACCTTGAATATTAAGTCAAAGATACAATTGTACTTGGCTTATTGGATACACTGTACCTGATGTTATCAAATTAATAATATCCAATGATTTTAAAATACTAACTATGGATATATGTATACTTAGCTGATTAAGGACATTACCTATACCAATACTTGATATCGATTCAAATTATCGATTGTGAATAACTATGCAATAAGTACAAAAACTTCCCTGGCCCAATCTTGTTTTATTAGGCAATAAAATAAATTTCTCTCCAGCAGATCCAAATCTTTCTAGTTTATTCCTTAATGGCAACAGGGTGTTAAGTCATCTTTTGGGAAAGTGCACATCTGCACTTTTACTTTTATTGTTATCATCTGGGAGTTAAAGGTGATTTGCAAAAGAAAGAGTGTTTGTGCCCTTTTAAGGAAAATATTCATTGATGTGTGTATATATAAAGACTAAAAGGTTGTTTGTTTTTAATTAGTACTTTTTGCCCTCTCCAACCCCTTTTTAAAACATCTTAGAAATATCGAGTCTCATCTTCCCTGTTTATGCTGGCAGATTCCTTGGGACCCAAAGAACTGGGATGAGAGCTTCCTCAACACTCAGTTGCATTTATGAAAGGACATCATTGCTCCCAAGTTATTAATCGGGTGTTAACAAAACCAATCAACACACAGAGTTTAAAAGAGTCTGGTTAAAAATCCTTTTCCCTCTCAGCCTCCTATCTCTCATAATTCTGTTGTTTCTCCAGTTGTCCCAGGAGTCTCCCAGCAATAAGAAGGTAGCTCAAACATATTTCTAGTGTAAATAGAGCAAAAATGGGGGAGTGGGGAGAATCTCAAAAATGTAAAGCACTCTATAAATCATAAAACCGAAAAAGGGGCATAAGCATTTTTTCTTTTGCAGATCACCTTCAAAACAAAGTGTTTTTGTTTAATTTGTTGTGGGCTTTTTATTGTGGGGGGAGGGGAGAGGGGTTTAAACCTATTATCGTTTGAGCCGGGATTGCAGGATTTGGCCCTCTTTTAGAACTCAGAGCTGAATAAACTACTTTTATGTTTATTGTAAATGTAACACATCACGATTATTATATATTTATATTACTGCTTTGTCCAGAGAGCTTAATCAGGATCAGGACCCCCTTAGTCCTAGGCAGAGCTGGTAGCACCATCTATAGTTAAAGATGCCCAACACGTCCCATGTATAAGAATGTTTTCAGTTTTTAATAACTTTGCCAAAACTTGAGCTGTTTAGGCTGAAATTTTTCATGCAGGGTGTCTTGTCTGCCTCAAGCTGCCTTTTTCTTTTTAAGTTTCGGGGGGAAATGGTTGAGCCATGGGTCTCATGGCAAAATTTTAAACTAAAAGAGATGCAAGAGTGTGACATGTTTTTTTTCATGACTCTCAACAAAATGGAAAAATGTATTGTTCTTTTATTACAGACTCTTTTATATACTTCTAAAACAATATCCTCATTACTTTTGATTCTATGGGTAATATGTGTACTGTGATACTCCTCACAGAGACAAGAAGTAATTAACATCACTCTAACTGAATACTGCAGCAAAGACAATATTAGAGAACTTTATCTTCTGGCACTGCTAATATTTTAGTCTTCCTGAGTGCAAATATTTAGAAAGCAGATCGTTCATATTGATGTGATGCAATACTGTACCTTTCTAACAGTTTTTCCAAAGCTGAAACAAAGTGGGATAAATTCGTCCCTGGTTTATACCTGCTCAAATTGGCATAAACCAGGGCACAGAGCCTGTTGTGAAGTCTGCTGTGTATTTATACCTCCCTACTGTATGTTCCACTCCATGCATCTGATGAAGTGGGTTTTAGCCCATAAAAGCTTATGCCCAAATAAATTTGTTAGTCTCTAAAGTGTCACAAGGACTCCTCATTGTTTTTGCAAAGCAAGTGGATCTCTCAGCAGGATCATATGGAGCCTCTAGTGGAAACTAAGGCCCTGATCCTGCAAGTGGCTTTATGCATGTGACCTCTCCACTCATGTAGAGCCCTCTTTAACTGCAGGAGTTCACCTCAGATCAACTTACAAAATCAGGGTGTAAATCTACCTCTCCAAATGGCAACCCCAAGGAGAGTTGGAGAAGACACATTGCATGAGGGGGACAGGGAGGTGCAATCTCCTTGTCTAATCCAGCCCAAGGTGCGCAACATATATTATAAAATGGAACTTGTTACCTCAGTAGTTCTTAAAACACACAGTGTAGTAATAGCAATTAAAAACAGAAGAGGCACTAGATAGGGTGTGATCTGAGTTACTACAGAGAATTCTTTCCTGAATGTCTGGCTGGTGAGTCTTGCCCACATGCTCAGGGTTTAGCTGATCGCCATATTTGGGGTCAGGAAGGAATTTTCCTCCAGAGGTGATTGGCAGAGGCCCTGGGGGTTCTTCGCCTTCCTCTGCAGCATGGGGCAATGGTCACTTGCTGGAGGATTCTCTGCACCTTGAAGTCTTTAAACCACAAGTTGAGGACTTCAATAGCTTAGACATAGGTCAGGGTTTGTTACAGGAGTGGGTGGGTGAGATTGTGTGGCCTGCGTTGTGCAGGAAGTCAGACTAGAAGATCATAATGGTCCCTTCTGATCTTAAAGTCCATGAGTCTATGAGATTCTTCTCTCAGCTGCACTGGTACAAACAACCCCATTGACTTGAATTGGACTGGTGAGAGGAGAATTTAGCTCACACTGGCACCAAAAGGGTTAAAGGAGCCAGAGAGTGATGTAACTTCACAGCTTGTACCTGGGAAGGATGTGGTCAGGTGAATGGGATGGATTTAAAAGAGGAGAGAGGACATCAGATGGGAGGAAGATTCTGGTCCTGTCATGTGGGAAGCAGCCCCAAGGAAAGCAGAAAGTGGGAGAAGAGTAGACAGGCTATTTCCAGTGTGAATTGGATGCCTGAATGGAGGTAGGAACTTAGATGAGCCTGTCTGAACCCCTGAGTGAGGGGAAGGGTGTACTATCCCCTGGACAGTGGGGTTGTTTGAGGCCTAGGAGCCAGGGGACAAGGTGTGGATGAAAAACTATATGGGGCAAAAGTATGACTGTGAGAGAGAAGTAGCTGCTGAGCTCAGCTGGGCTTAAGGTTTAGTTGTTTTTACTTTCTGTTGGATTTTAGTAAAAAGCTCTGCCCTGGAAGGGGCTGGACTCTGTAAAGTGGTGTGGCTGGAGGGCTAGGATACTCCTATGAGTACAGAAGGCTAAAAGACAGTGTGGAAAACTGAGGAAAAGGTGCTGAAATGCCATATATAGCCAAGAGGAGTCTGAGTGGGAGTGGCAACTTTGCTACACACAGCATCTCTAACAACTAGAAAGAAAGTAAAAGGAAATGTGAAAGGACTATGTGATGTCATCCCTATTTTGAGCCTCTTTTTACTAATAAATATCAAACATGTTAGTCTACACTGACAATGAGCAGTGACAGGCTGAAGTATTATAGTTATTACTGAGCAGTAAATATTTGTCTAAAAATAGCACTGGGAATGGATCGGATAATCTAAAAGACTCAAATATAAAATAAGGAGACTCAAGGTGTTTTCCTCCATACAAAATTACATTTTTTCAGAATTGAAGCCTTGATCCTACAAGCAGCTCAGTGTGAGAGGCTCTGCTAGGGTGCCTGGGCCCATTTTTGTGAGGCAGCTTTCAGGATTTGAGCCTAAATCATGTTAAGTAAATCTACACTCATTGCTGAACAGTGAAAAGCTGTCTTCTCTCTCCTTCCCCGCCCCTCTTTTGGATGCTTTTACCAGCAACTGCTCATGCTCTGTCTGCCTGAGACAGTCCCTACAAACACCACCATGCTAATAGTAATGTTAATACATTAGCAGACTGTAAACATAAATTTAAAATCCCATGTGCTCTCACTGTAATATACAAGACATTTGGATATTTAACCATCCCTAAATTCTGCATCACAGCAAGAGGCTTGCATCCCTGTGGACCCCAGATTACATATCTTGTAACATTTGAAACCCTATCTGCAGCCTATATGGTATTATGCTATCCTGTAGATGCCCAACAGACTACAGATTCTGGTTCAGTGAGAGGATGACCTATTTTACAGACAGGTCAGCTTGCCATGGCAACCCAATACAAAAGAGTCACAAGATGCAGAGCTGACCAAGAGGTAAAAAGTTCAAGTAAATCTCCTCCTCCCTCTCTCATTCCTCACAGCACTTAATTCAATAGGATTTTAATACACACTAGGCTCTAGTGAACCCTGCAGAGCTTGGCTTGTAACATGGATTCAGAAACTGAACACTTCTATTGGTGTTGCCCAGGCAGGACAAGAGTCACTTCTTGCAGATTTGCTTGGCGGTTCAACAAACAATCTTTTTCCCCTACCTCCCCCAAACAGCTGGCCCTTATTCTCTAGTAAGCCCCAGGACTTCTCTTTCTGAGCATAGATGTCTTCAGGAAGCCAAAGGGTGTCTGTTGGCCTGGAGAGAAGGAGGCTGGCTGGTGGGGAAGGACTTGCCAGATTTCCAGATGGGTAAACAACATCATCTTACATTTTCACTTCAGTGAACATTTGCTGATATTTGGGAAAGGAAAGAATGTCAGACCTGGGGGTCAGTTTGAGTGGATTTAAAGATCTCTGCAAATACTTAACACATCTGTAATGCATACCCTGCCCACGCAGCCTATGTCCAAGATAATTAATGTTCAACAATATTAAGAAATACTTCAGTTCATAGAAATGTCCAATAATCTGAGTTGGATATTTTGTTAGAATAAGTTTTTCCAGGTATGGTATCTGAGGTTCTGGGCCCGGCCGAAGGCAGGAAGTCCAAAGATGTACAAACAAAAAAGGATCTTTCCAATTACTTTTTCTTATACGTCCCAAAATTGTTCAATTCATTCTAAGGTTTGGGCGAAGATTGGAACTAGTTCTTTTCTCCAAGATCATTGATAAATCCCTACTTTTAGCCATCTAAATATACAGTTAGAGACATTGTTGCAAAATGCTGTATTTGCATTGGTTAAGTGCCCCACATCAGAACATAGGGGGTTCTCAATTCCATCTTCTATGGCCCAGTTATCAGATACATTTCCCCCTGGCTTACTTTCACAATTTCAGCCTCATTGACCTCTCTCATATATCTGTTAAACTACAGTGCAGTAACCTTTGCCCTTTGCTTTGGACGTGACCACACATATCTGTTGTTCATATTCTTTTTTTTCTTTGTGGAGAGGTGCCAAATCATCTTTATTCAAGTAGTGGGCTGAGTATTTTCCTCTCCTTCCCAGCATGTCTTCACATTCCTCCTGCCCATGGTTTCCCATGTCTTTTACAACTATCCCTACCTCTTCAGTGAACAATAGCTGAATCAAGCCGCTTCCATTTTAAATGTCCATATAAGATGGGATGCAATGGATTCTGGGATGCACCATATAGGAGAGCACGCAATAATTCAAAAGGTAGGTGTCCAAGACTCAATAAAGAGGCAGATGTGTCCAGTTCCCCAAAGCTCAGAAGAAAGGTTATTGCCAAAGCCCACAATTGTCTTGGTATGTGAGGTTGTATGTATTTCACTTTTGCATGAAGCATCAGGTGACCAGAGCTGGTGGTGGAATACCAGACTTGCTGAATCAGTGGCATGGTAATGTAATTCTGTGTTCCTATGACAAGGACTTGTCTGTACTCCAGAGTGGATGGAGCTGCAGAAAGTGAGCAAAGGTAGCTAGGTAAAAGTTTTTCAACTTTCAGTGAATTAAAAGCAAATGATGGGATAAAAGACAGGTCAGTTCCCGGGAAACTGGGCAAAGTAATGTTCTCCAGTGCTGTGTTAGTACCCTATGGACCTGGCATGTGAAAAGAACTGGATACAGAACTGTGGGGCAGAGAATGGCTTCAAATAATCTTATAAAAATAAAAATGCTGTCTGCACTTGTTCATTCATCTAGAAATGCATCCCCTAGTGCATTTTGGAGGTTCACAACAACTTTTATCCTCATTCCGTGCACGTCCTTCTTCCTTCCAACTTTGTTTTCTCTCTCTTTTTATTTCTCTCTCTGCTTGAATAAATACTTGTACCCCTTTTTCAATTCTTCTGTCCTTTTACCCTTTCCATTTCTCCCCATATAACTTGCTCACTCTCCTGCTCTATTCTGTCCCCTCTTGCTCTCCCCAATTTTTATCATTCCTCTCCTTCCTTTCCGGCTCATCTGTCCCTGACAATAGATCCTGTGTATCTCTCCACTAATAAGATCCATCTTCCTCCCACATGTTCCCTCTCCCTGTTCCTGCCCATCCCCCTCATCCTTTCTCTCCCCCCTCCCCACTATCAGTTTCCTTTCTAGCCATGTGTTGCTTCAGAACATGTAGCCAGATGTTGCTTCAGAATGTGCTAAAGCCTCTTTTTTCACCTCCTCAGGGCCAGGGAGACTCAGTTTAATGCCCAATATAACTTACAGAAATAACTACATTTTCTTTAGGGGGGATGGTGTATGTGTGTGTTAAGTTTGGATCCCACATTTTTGATCAGCTACACTATTCCCTTCTTCAGCTATACCCTGCAGGGTGACCAGACAGCAAATGTGAAAAATCGTGGCGGGGGTGGGGGTTAATAGGAGCCTATATAAGAAAAAGACCCAAAAATTGGGGCTGTCCCTATAAAATCGGGACATCTGGTCACCCTAATACTCTGTAACATTAGAAGAATCCACTAATGATTTGTCTTGTGCAGGGAAAAGCATGGCTCATACACCATATAGTATGAGAATGTTTCATCAATATAAAATCAAATATTAAGTCACTTTCAAAGTTCAGATAGCTTTCAATCTGCTGTTCCCACAGAATGTAACAACAACTGACTATTTCCAAACTTCAGGGACTGATTCCCAGCTACATAAAGCCCTTTTATGTTACTCTGGTAGTGTAAAGAAGCCTCAGGGTTTGTAATTGTATTTGCCAGAGTACAATGAGAATCAGCTCCACACTCTCTGGAACTTTCATAGTCAGACCTTTTATAAACTAACATGAGAATCCTGGCCTTATAACTTGCTGTAGGTTATTTATAGGCTTGGAAGGATTACTGTTTAATCGGTAAAAGTTGATAAATGTCAATTTCATCATACACACAAATTATAAACTTTCTTGCATGAGAACATCGGAGTTTGACTTAGGGATATTTATTGTGTATATTTTGAGAATTTGTGTTTGGTTACATTTTTAACTTTTTGAATCTCAATTATTGTTTTTAAATAACGGTCTGACCCCCCATAATTTCCCATAGCTGTGAAACTAAACATTGATTAAAAATGCTTAAAAATAACATCACTATCTGTCAAAACTATTTAAAAAATGAATTTTGCAAAGCATAAATATATCTGATGCTTTATTAAAAACATTCACACAAGATAAAATAACTTCATAGCAACTCCTCCCCACAAAAAAGAGGGAAGCATTGGCAGACTTGTGACAACATATCTGCTTAATTTTACAATATAAAACAGTGTCATGGACTCATTAAACTGTAAACTTAATTATGTATGTACATATGTTGAGTACCTACATATTGTCAGTCACTGCAGTTTGACTATCAGAGGGGTAGCCGTGTTAGTCTGAATCTGTAAAAAGCAACAGAGGGTCCTGTGGCACCTTTAAGACGAACAGAAGTATTGGGAGCATAAGCTTTTGTGGGCAGTTTGACTGTGATTTACAGGCCAGTGATTGAACCACAGACCCCACACAAGCTAGCAGAGGGATTCAGCTGCCATGACTGTCAGAGCTCTCCTGAAACATACCTGAGCTGCTCCTGGAAATGTTGGGGCTTAGTCCTGGAATAAATCAATGATTTGAGTAAACTTTATAAAGCATCACTGAATGTTACCAAAGCCTCATCAAATTGCCATATACTACTTTGAGTTTGCTTTCCTTTTATTTCTGATTACCAAGATATTTATGTGCTCTGCTATTGGGGCAGAGGGGCATAGGAGGAATTAAAGCTCCTGCACTAAGAGGGAGTGTAAAAATAACAGTGAGTCAAAGGCAGCCCAGCAGGACATGGTGCTGTTCAGAACTGAGTGTTTCCAGCAATTTTGCATCAAGATCAAGAACAGAGGAGGGGCAGAACTGGAAGTCAGGGAGGACTAGAAGAATCAATCTGCCTGGGCAGGAAGGCTAAATCCAACACTCTGCACAAGAGTGCCCCAAAATATTGTTAGATCCAGGCCACACATAGCTTTAATCTACTGCCGCCAGTACATCTTTTGGTGGGCTCATCTATCTTGCTGCTTTAAAACTTGAAACGGTTGAGGCTTCCTCACAATTGATGCACCAAGGGATGTAAAATTTTGGGGTGTGCAAGATTCCTTCTATTCTTCCAGGAAGGGGAGGTAAGGAGGGATCTTGCATATACATGGTTTTATAATACCAGCCTGTGTTCTGGGGTATAAATTAGGTGGGAAGCCTCAAGATGCCTCAAAGTGATGAGATCAGCTGCCCCACTGTAAAGGTGACTGCTAGGTCCTTTTTGGCTTGAGGCAAGGGAGTAGTCCACCTTGCTGACACAGGAAAAGAACATCTTGTACTAGAAGAGGAAAAAGCAAGTTGCTCTCATGTTGAGGAGACTCAACAGGGCCCTTTCCACAGGGTCAATTTTAGGCATAAACTCTATCTACAGCACCATATGTAGGGGGCATTGTAACAGGAGATAGCTGGCAAAGCTGTTACTCTTTTCATCATAATGCTGCTTTGTTGGAAACCAAAGCTTGGGTGCAGCCCAGAAGTGGACCAATATGTGTGAAGTCAAGCTATCTACAAGGTGTTATTTTATATTAGATCACTCCACCAATACTGCTGTTAAGCCTAGCGATGGAGTCCCAGTCTCGCCCTATTTTCACAAGCTCATACTTTTCTGAACATTTTTCTAATGGGGCTGAAATTCTAAATGTTTCGCCTGAGGGGAACTTTAGAACAGTTATTGTAATGCCATGTAATGTTTTCTACATTTGTGTTCTTCTCAATAAGGTTCTCGTGTGTGTGTGTGTGCTCGTTCGCACTCTCTCTCTCTCTTTCTCATTTACTCAGCCTGTTTGTCTCTCTTCCCCTTTGTCCTACATACATAAAGGTACCACAGCCAGAGTTTAAATAGCTGTCTGCACAAATATACTGTCTGTCTGCTCAAATATACTGTCCTCTAGTGTACACAATTCCCTTACATGGCTTTTCCTTTGTTTAATATTCTGATTTCAATAACTTTACCCCTCTCAAACTGTGGTTCATCTGCACTTCTCCAAACCTGATAAAGTCAGTGGGGTAGCATGGATATAACCAGAATAATTTGTCCTGATGACTTTGGTCTCCAGCTATTAAGAACTGCTTAGTTTTGGCTGAAGTAAACAATCTTAAATCAAGAGAGACTGAGTGCATAGAATTTACCACAGATCAAAAATTGAGAATCAGCTGGCACCAGCAGCTCACAGTAGCACTGATCGCTGATATTGCATGACCCAGAGCATTTTACTGACTGTACTTCACAGCTTGGGGAAAGATCACTGAAGAGTGATAAAAGGGACATAAAAGAAAAAGCTCTAACTCCGCTAGAACAAGATGTTATGACACTACCAGCACCACTGCACTATAAGATCAAATCATGAATTCTCTTCTTTCAAAATCAAAAGCTATTGACACAGATTCTGAGCTAGCATTGAGAACTTAGAAAAACCTGCCCATTGAGCAAGTTTGTTCCTTTTAATAGAAGCTCTCTAAAATTGTGATCCTGGTGCTACCATAATTAATTCTCCACTGCTCTAGGGTCCTGATCTGGCCAAAATATTACAGGCTACTCAAACTGTGCAAGCCATATTTGGGGCTTCTGTCCCCACAGAAGGCAGACATTCACTAAATAGGTCTGCTTCAACAGAAAGAATAACCTCAGGTTTCTGTGACTTCTGCAAATCTGGGGCTAGAGGAGATGTTATGTGAGGAAGATTCTCTTTTCTCTCATCACACAGTGCTTGAGACTCTGTCTCTTCAAACTCTCCTTCCGCAATCGTGAAGACCACAGAAATTCCAACTCTACACTACAGTAATATTTCTGTGTATCTGTGAGTGAGGTACTATCTTCTGCTTTCAATAAATGTTACCTGGGAGTAGTGCCCCAAGAGGCTTTCTTTCCCCAGATTTCCAAAGTATGGTACTCTGTGAACGTCAGTGCATTTGGGAAGGGGACGGGGAAGTAAATGTGTGTGGGGGGAGAGGGGGGCAATCTTCATTTGTGAGGTATTCGTGGCCCTTTTTTGCTATTCCCTGGCTGACCTTTGGATTGGCATTGCCATTCAGGTAAGATCCTTGGATTCTTACCTCTCAAAAATTATTTTCTAACATTTATGCAGGGCATCAGGGAGTTCCCCAATGTCAGTTCCAAGTGTTCAATCAAATCTAGAAATAAGGCACAGCAGAATCAAGGGGACACTCTCAGTAAGGAGGCAGAATGAAATGCCTGAGCATTCTGCATCACCAGAAAAGGAAAGTTTGGATATTTGCCTTTAGATAGATATTAGCTTTCACACCTATAGGGCTCAAGAAGCCAATGGCATTTTCATGGGCCAGAAGACAAAGTGGCTACTTTCAGCACAATTTAGGCCTAAGGTTATATAGTATGTATCACTCACACCAGCATCCAGAGGATATGGGCTGTGAGTGTCCTGTCACTAGAATGGGGAAAAAAAAAAAAAAAAAGTGTTGGCCCTAAGGAAACTTGCCTGCACGTCAGCACTACATTTGGCACCCAAAGGTTTACAGTTAGTTAACAAGATCAGTAAAAGAGGGTGGAAATATGGAAGTAAACAAAAAAGTAGACCCTGAAAATAGTCACCTTCTCTTATTGACCTCTCAACTGAAATTAAATAAAACCTTAAAGGTGCGGCTAGACACCTTTTGAGTACAATATTTACACAGCACACTATCATAATGGTTACATCCCCCTTTCCCATTTCTTGTAATTCAAGTTTATAAGATTGCAACTAGTATTTATTCCACTACTGATTTTATGCTCCTCCATCAAACATTACTTTCCCTTGTGTATTCTGAATAAGGTCAAATATACTAATGATGATAAACTTAAACTTTTCATCCACAAAGAGCTTTGCTAACATTAGTTAATCTCCATTATACCCTTGTGAATTAAGTATTATTACTGTCTCCCCTCATTGTAATGAATAGTTTTTTGAGACAATATGAAGGGCTGTTTAAACGGGGGGAATTTTCTTTCTTTGTTTTCTTCACCTGCACCATTCAGGGAAGTTACTTCAGCCTGCAACTGGAGTAACTCCTGTTTCCTGTGTAGTTGCACTTGGGGGCTTTAAAAGGAAAAAATAATCAGTAATGAACAATACAGGAAATGGAGAGTTCATGTGCATAATCTTTTTCATGTATTCTTTTCTTCCTGGTCAATTACTACTTCACAGCTTACGGGCATGGAGGTATTGGACTTCTGTACAGGCTGACCTTCCTTTCTAATAGGTTCACCTGTGGCAGAGCCAGGATCCATCACTTTCTGGGGCTTACTCAACTTGAGAAGCTAAGGATAGATAATTTTGTCTGAATTAGGCTCATCAGTGGAAAGTTGCACAATTCACAGAAATGCTTATATGAATTAGAGCTCTGCATATCAAACTGAGACCTCATCATTAGGAAGAAGGGATTTGCAGTTATACAATAAGTACATGCATCACAAAATGAGTGCTGTTTGCTGATAGTCCCATCTATCTTGGGCTGTTTTTGCCCACTCCCCACCCCATTGCTAAAATAATAGTCAATTGGAAAATATATAAAATTATGTTTTTACAACATAATGTACAGATCCTAGGTACTAATCCTCCTTCTGCAGGAACTACTTTTAATTTTAAAATTCTAGAAAGGCCAACTTTTAAAGGCATTTATTTTACAGGCCCTGTGTACTATCTCTAACCAGCCATAGTAAGGTGGTGTTTGTATTATCCCCAGCCAGCCACAGTAAGATGAAGGTGCTGTATGTTTATGGGAGAAGATATTGTAAGGACTTTAGTTTAAGTGAGTCTACAGTAATGGAGCCCGATGACATCTAAAAGTGGTAGGCAAAAGTGCGTTCAGAATCTTTTACCAGCAACGAATAAAGAACATACTGGAGGTGTCACAAAACAGGGCAGATAATGACTACAAGGAGGCCTCTCCATTCATTTGCAGCTTATTTGCCAGTTTGGATATTTAGTGAACAGTTAACTGCAACTCTAAATTAAACCTTTGTAGAGGCAGTAAGATTACTGGCAGAGCTGGTCTCCCTTGGTTCCCTGCTGTTTTACAGCCTGAGCAGATTAGTCATTTTTAGTATGCAGGAAAATGCTCATTAGCAGTTAGTTGACATGAGAAATGTAAGATAAAGACTGCCACCTAGTGTGCACTGACAAACCCCACAGATTCAATACACAACAAAAGAACATATTGCCCATGGTGAAGAGACCGGTCAAAATAAGGAGTCAGAAGGCTGGACTTCCTATCCTGAGATCTGTGTAATGCACTCAGAGACAGCTCTGTGGCTCCTGCTGCCCTGACCAGAGAGCCAAATATCTATCAAGTCTCCTCACAGACCACAGTCAGTTTCGTAATAAAGCAACTAAGTCACAAAGGTATTTAGCAAAAACAATGAGGAGTCCTTAGAGACTAACAAATTTATTTGGGCATCAGCTTTCATGGGCTATAACGCACTTCATCGGATGCTTGGAGTGAAAAATACAGTAAGCAGGTATAAATATACAGCACATGAAAAGATGGGAGTTGCCTTACCAAGTGGGGGGGTTAGTGCTAACGAGGCCAATTCAATTAGGGTGGGTGTGGCCCATTCCCAACAGTTGACAAGAAGGGGTTAATATCAACAGATGGGAAATTAACTTTTTGTAGTGCTAATGAGGCTAATTCAATCATGTGAATGTGGCCCATTCCCAACTGTTGACAAGATGGTGTGAGTATCAACAGAGGGAAAATTATTTTTTGTAGTGACCCAGTCACTCTCAGCCTTTATTCAGACCTAATTTGATGGTGTCAAGTTTGCAAATTAATTCCAGTGCTGCAGTTTCTCGTTGAAGTCAGGTTTTTTTGTTGAAGAATGGCCACTTTTAAGTTATTGAGTGTTCAGGGAGATTGAAGTGCTCTCCTACTGGTTTTTGAAGTTACAATTCTTGCTGTCTGATTTGTGTCCATTTATTCTTTTGCATAGAGACTCCCCGGTTTGGCCAATGTACATGGCAGAAGGGCATTGCTGGCATATATCACATTGGTAGATGTGCAGGTGAATGAGCCTCTGATGGGATGGCTGATGTGGTTAAGTCTTATGATGGTGTCCCTTGAATAGATATGTGGACAGAGTTGGCAACGGGATTTGTTGCAGGGACTGGTTCCTGTGTTAGTGTTTCTGTTGTGTGGTGTGTAGTTGCTAGTGACTATTTGCTTCATGTTGGGGGGCTGTCTGTAAGCAAGGACTGGCCTATCTTCCAAGGTCTGTGAGAGCGAGGGACAGGTTGTAGATAGGGTGTAGATCCTTGATGATGCGCTGGAGAGGTTTTAGTTGCGGGCTGTAGGTGATGGCTAGTGAAGTTCTGTTTAGGCATCACTGCCATTCTCAAAACCCCTGCTCAGCTGCCATCTAACCCTGTAAGCACCTAAATCCCCATCAGGACCTAAATTTCTGCCAATGGGCATGCGCAAAGCCATTTAAGTCCTGATGCTAATAAGCTGCTTGAAGCCCTTACTGAAGCCAAAGCCCTGGTGGGATTCTTTGGCATTCCCCTGCGTCTCTCTCCAGTGGGGCCTGAGCCATTTGGTGTACGCAGAGCATGCCTAACCTGCACAAAAGACAGCCAGGAGTGAGTAGGTTGGGAATTTTTCAGGGGTGCAATGGGTAGAGTGTGTGTATGTCCAACCCAGAATACTTCAATAGCTCAATCGTTCGTGCATTCATCTGGGTTGTGGACGACCCAGATTCAAATAACTTCTTTGTCTGATTCAGAGCAGAGACTTAGGTGCAAGTTCAATTTAGGCAGAGCAGGGTGTGACAGTGTACCCCATAAGGCTTTATGGGGGGTGCTTATAAATGTATGTATGACATAACTGGAATATGTTTTGTGCTCCCTGTGCCATGTAACATATCTCCGTAAAGGTTATGGTCTACTATATCTATTCATCCTATTTGTACATATATATCATTTTCTACTTGAGGTTAAGAATATGGGCTGTATGCTTGCTTGGTTTCTAAGTAAGCTTTGTGAGGCATTTGGTCAGCTTCTTTAGGAAGGAATTCGCCAGGTTAAGTACCTGATCAGGAAACACTTGGGGAACAATGCATCTTGGAATGCTCCAATCCACATGAGAAGTCTTCCTGGAGACATGCAAGATACCATGTGGACAATGGCGTTGGCCTGTAAAGACTGAGTCATGCAGGGGCATGTGACTTGCCCAGGTGACTCCAGAACTCCATCTTGGAGCTGGACTTTGCATAGGAGGGAGGAGGGCGGTCTCCACCCACAAGAGTCTATTTAAACCCATGGGAGACCCCTCCATTTTGTCTTCAGCTGGCTAAAGAAGGAGCCTCTCCACCCCCTGAGGATACTTGAAGGAGACTGAAACAAAGGACAGTAACTACAGCGGGTGTGAGTGATTGCTGGACCCAGGCTAAAAGGAGATTAGCCTGTAAAAGGGAGCATTCTGGAACTGGTGAGGATCTTATCTGTATTTAGTTTGATTAGACATAGATTTGCGTGTTTTGTTTTATTTTACTTGGTGACTTACTTTGTTCTGTCTGTTACTACTTGGAACCACTTAAATCCTACTGTCTGTATTTAATAAAATCACTTTTTATTTAGTAATTTACTCAGACTATGTATTAATACTTGGGGGGGCAAACAACTGCATATCTCTCTATCAGTGTTATAGAGGGCGAACAATTTATGAGTTTGCCCTGCATAAAATTTATGCAGGGTAAAACGGATTTAGCTGGATTTAGACCCCATTGGGAGTTGGGCATCTGAGCGCTAAAGACAAGCGCACTACTGTGAGCTGTTTTCAGGTAAACTTGCAGCTTTGGGACAAGTGATTCAGACCCCGGGTCTGTGTTGGAGCCAGACAGGAGTGTCTGGCTCAGCAAGACAGGGTGCTGGAGTCCTGAGCTGGCAGGGAAAACAGGAGCAGAGGTAGTCTTTGCACATCGGGTGGCAGCTCCCAAGGGGGTTTCTGTGGTCCAACCTGTCACACAGGGATTGTAGTTCTGCAGCCCTCATGCACTAACCACTAGGCTATTGGCTATAATGGGGTGGGGTCAGTCTCTCTCTCTCCCTCTTCTCCTCTTCCCTCCTCTCAGCCTAGGCACCTAACTCCAGGAGAAGGTTCACACCTGAGAATCCCACACAGAGAGAGATGCCTGCCTCCAGCCTGTCAAGCGCTTAAGGTCCAGATCAATGGGCGTTAGGTGCCTAATTACCTTTGAGGATCTGGCCTAAGCCCCACCCCTTTCTTCTGCATTTCACTTCTGGCTAGCTTAGGTGGCTCTGTGCTCAGTTTACTGTCTTTGGAGAATCCAATTCCTAGTGGCCTAACTCTCCCTATACAATTAATGGGGAATCTGGGCACCTAACTCAGGGTACAGAATTACCCTAATCACCAGTGTGCCTACGAATTAGGCAGTACAACACTAAGTACCCTGGTGACTCCAGCTTTTAGGACCTCTAATGTTTTGTTGCCATAAGCAACTGCTATGAGTACAGTAAAGATGTTCCTGACTCCACTCCCATTTTCTTATATTTGTACATATAAAACAAAAACCAAGGTACTTGTAGCAGGTCATGGAAAGGGGACTTGGTAGCTGAATGTACTGTTGCACTTTCTCAGGCTGCAATTACAAACTTCTCCCCCTTCCCTACTCCTCTAGGAAGAAACAAAAGAATAATTTCAATCCCTTCCCTCCATTTGAGCATCCACACTCATCATGGTCCTGATTATCTTGTCAGTTGTGCAGGTACAACTGCCAATGAAGTCACTAGGAGTCACCTGGGTAGAACTCACAGAATAATCAGGTCCTACTGTTGCCAACCCATCAGCAACAACAGCCTCTTAATGGCAGTGCTCTTGTGAATGATATTACTGTAGTGAAGTAAATAACTTACCTAAGCAGCTACACATAAGCGAGTGAAAAAAACTACAGGAATGGAATACATTTTACTGATTTTACGAAATACTAGAGTTGGACTCAAGTTGCAATTTACAGATCTAGCATTAAGTAAAGGGTCTTTGAATGCAGAGTTTGACCTATTAACAAATAGGGGCCTTTTGCAAAAGTGAGAGTCAGATCTTTGTTTGGATCATTTTAATGCCCTCAAACTCTGGGGTGTTCAGAAACAAGTTTTTGGTTTGGGATCAAGCCTTAATAAACACCAATTATATCAAACAATTATACACAGAACTCTTGTTAGTAAGACAACAAAAAGGTTGTTGGTGGGTATGACGTTATTGATATAATCTGGGACCATATAGATCATTGTTGCAACCAAGGTCCTTAGTGGCACCAAATCTTGTATAAAGGGGGTCAAATGAGGTGTCTAAGACAAGGTTATGGTTTGCTGGTTGTGATTATGCAGTCTATGTGTGTGTATCAATTTTGTAGTTGAAGTTATGAATATTGGCTCTAAACTGTCTGTATTTCAATCTTATGCTATGCTTCTGGGAGACATCCCAGACAAGTTGGTGTTAGCTCTGCCTAGCCTGCTTGATGGCCTATTAAGGACCATCAGCTATACAATTGATCCATGGAGAGAAGGCAGATATGCCTTGTAACTCAGCAAAGTATGCAGGAACTTGCCCATGTGACTCCAGACTCCATTTTGCTGTAATTTTCCACAGTAAGGACAAAGCGGTGTTCTTACACCTGGAAAAGACTATAAAAGGCTGATGCCTCATCTCCATCTTGTCTTCAATCCTGCTTCTTACCTCTGGAGGGACTTTGCTACAAACGGAAGCTCTACAAAAAGGACTGATGACCCATCCCAGCTGGGGATGTATTCCAGAGACTTGATTTGAACCTGCAGTTTATTCCATCACTGCTACAAGCCTGAACCAAGAACTTCGCCATAGCTGTATGTAATTGATTCCATTTAACCAATTCTAACTCTCATCTCTATCTTTTTCCTTTTATGACTAAACGTTTAGATTTTAGATTCTAAAGGATTGGCAACAGCGTGATTTGTGGGTAAGATCTGATTTGTATATTGACCTGGGTCTGGGGCTTGGTCGTTTGGGATCAGGAGAACCTTTTTTCTTTTCCTGGGGTATTGGTTTTCATAACCATTCATCCCCCTAACGAGTGGCACTGGTGGTGATACTGGGAAACTGGAGTGTCTAAGGGAATTGCTTCTGTGACTTGTGGTTGGTTTGCCTTAAAGGTGGAAAAAGCCCAGCCTTGGGCTGTAACTGCCCTGTTTAAGCAATTTGTCCTGAATTGGCACTTTCAGTTGGGTCCTGCCAGGCCATGTCTGTGCCAATCACACACTGTTTTAATTTATATAATCTATTCAGTGTCAATCTATTTTGTGTCCACTGAGATGTAAAATGCTTGTAGCTTTTAGTTTAGATTAATGTACTTTAATAATACTAGAATTCATTCTTTTTATAGGAAAAATACATACAAAGAACAAATGTATCCCTGGAAATATTTTATTTTTATTGAAAATACAGGATCAAAGTTATAACTGGTATGAGCTGGCACCACTCATTACTTCAATGCACAGCTGAATTTGGCCTACAGAGTGCATAAACACATACCAATGGTGCTATATACTTCTGTTGGCTAAACAATGGCTTTGATCCATACACTTCATTCTCTAGGTTGCTATTTTTGTACTGGGACTTTCCAAATAGATACATTCGTTTTAGATGTGGAGGCTGACATATCTCAAAGAGACAATGCCTTGCAACAGCTTCCCCCCCCTTCCTAGGGTTCCTTGGAAAGAACCAATGTAGTAGTTGTACTACAGAAATTACTATTAATGAGAAATCATACTGTGCCATTGATTTATTAGTTAGAGCTGCTCACTGAAAGCAATTAATGATGCATGGCACAGTATAGTCCCAGCTGGTCAGTGATATTCTCATTAACTTCTGTTGTTTCTGGGGTGAAGGAGAACATATTTAGTGATGATTTCCAGTTACTAAACTCTTCCTTTTTTGATGTGGCAGCAGAGAGACATGTGAAAGAAGCACCACTCCGAGCATTCTAGAAGACAGAGGTGGATACATCTCAGCTATTGCTTATTTATGTTAAATTTACATAGAAAGTTTTTTTTAAATTTTCAGTACTACAAAGACTTTGTTAGCTTGATTACATCCACAAACCCTAACTGTTTTGCATGTACTGTTGCTATGTCATGCATGACCACGAAGCATGTGCATTCTTGTGGAAGAAGGGAAGAAGTGGTGGAAGGGAGAGGGAAACAGAGGGGGCGGGGTAAGAAAAAAAAAAAAAAAAGAAAGAAAGAAAAATGAAATCTGAGCATAACTACAAGCCTAAATTTGTGTATGCAATTGTTTGCATGTGTAAGCGGGGGAATGGTCCTGCTATTGTGGGGAACTTTCCTGGCTTCCGCACTACCCCAGTGAAATGGGCTAGCAGAAGGATATGAGTCCTTGCTCCCACTTCCTTTACCCAGAGGCCTCCCTGCCCTTGAGGACTCCCCTTGCTCTCTCCTGTCTGGCAGAGTCCTTGTAAACCCCAACAAGGCTGGGCCCAGGATTCCTAGGGGGCTCGACCCCCAACCTTGCTGTAGTCACCAAGGACAGGGGCTAGCATGTCCCCACACCGGGGTACTCTCTCTGCACTGGACACTTCCCTGACCCACTGATCATTACATACGATTTAAAGAAAATGCAATTTATTTAATCAGCAATTAGTTTTAAAAGGAATAAGGAAAAATGAGTAAGGTTAAAGGAAAACACATCACCCCGCTCTGTGGCAGGGAACATTACAAACAGTGTCTCTGGAATGTCAGGGCAGTTGAGTCTGTTCCTTGTAGGTCCCAGGCTCCTTCTCAGGCCCTGGCTGTGCTGCAGGGATGCTGCGGGTCGGACACTTGCTCTGGCGGTGGCCACACGCTCTCAGGCTCTAGGTGGCAGGACCCTTCTTCCCAGTTTCGCCCCCACCCTGTCGGGGTTACAATCCCCCTCCAAGTCTGGTCTGCAGAGCCCCTTGGCTGAGGTGTCCCCCTGTGCTGGGCCCACTGCCCAGGATCCCCCTCACTCTCCCCAGCTGCTCACTGCACCTGGCTCCGGACTGCTCCAGCTCCAGCTCTGCTCTGCCTCGCTGCTGCTCTGCCTCAAGCTCCCTGGGCTGCTTCTCTGGCCCTGGTTGCTGCAGCTCTCTGTGGGCTGGATCACAGAAACCCCCTTGGGAAGTACCAACTGATGTGCCAAGACAACTTCTGCCCCTGCTTTCCCTGCCAGTTGGGGACTCCAGCACCCCATCTTATTGAGCCAGACACGCCAGTCTGCTCCAGTACAGACCCAGGGTTTGAACCACGTGTTCCAAAGCTGCAGACTTAATTGAAAGCAGAACACTTACAGAAGTGTTCCTGTCTTTAACACTCAGATGCCCAACTCCCAGTGGAGTCTAAACCCCAAATAAATCCATTTTACCCTGTATAAAGCTCATAAATTGTTTGCCCTCTATAACACTGATAGAGAGAGATGCACAGCTGTTTGCCCCCTTTCCTCCACCCCCCTGGTATTAATACATACTCTGGGTTAATTAGTAAGTAAAAAGTGATTTTATTAAATACAGAAAATAGGATTTAAGGGGTTCCAAGTAGTAACAGACAGAACAAAGTGAATAAAACACACAAGTCTGAGTCTAATACAGTAAGACAACTGAGTACAGATAAAAACCTCACCCTTAGAGGAATCCAGTAAGTCTCCTTCTAGTCTGGGTCCAGCAATCACTCACACCTGCTGTAGTTACTGTCCTTTGTTCCAGTTTCTTTCAGGAATCCTTGGGGGTGGAGAGGCTCTCTATTTAGCCAGCTCAAGACCAAAATGGAGGGGTCTCCCAAGGGTTTACATAGACTATCTCTTGTGGGTGGAGACCCCCTCCTCTCTCCTATGCAAAGTCCAGCTCGAAGATGGAGTTTTGGAGTCACATGGGCAAGTCACATGACCACGTATGACTGAGTTTCTTACCAGCCAAGCCACATTCCTGGGAAAGCTCCGATGCGGATTGGCGTCTTCAAGTTCATTGTTGGCTTAAGTGGTTCTTGATTGGGCACTTAATTTGCACGTTCCTTTCTCAAGAAGCTGACCAAATGTTTTACTAAGGCTATCAAGCAAGTATACAGCCAATATTCCTAACTTCAAGTACAAAACTGATGCATGCATACAAATAGGAGGAATGTACTCAGTAGCTCATAACCTTTACATAGATATGTTACATGGCATATGTAGCATAAAACATATTCCAATTATATCATATATACACTCATAAGCATATTCCCACGAAGCCTTATGGGGTGCACTCTCCTCCCAGGACAGGTCTGCTCTGCAGGCTGCTTCTGTGACTAGGGTGACCAGATGTCCCGATTTTATAGGGACAGTCCCGATTTTTGGGTCTTTTTCTTATATAGGCTCCTATTACCCCCAACCCCGTCCCAATTTTTCACATTTGCTGTCTGGTCACCCTATCTGTGACTCTGCTACCAGCACTGACCTGCTTCGTGGGCTGCTTGTCTGGCCCCTCTGGCTCTGGTTGCTGCAGCTCTCCTCCCAGGGCAGCTCTGCTCTCTCTGGGCTGTGCTCTGGCTTTGGGGCTGCAGCTCTGCTCCCAGCACAGGGGCTGCTTTTCTGGCCCCTCTGGATCTGGCACAGCTCTGCTCCGCAGCTCAGCTTGGGCCCCTGCTTTCTCCTTAGCTCGGCCCCACTCTGTCTGACCCAGGCAATTCCAGCTCACACAGAAGACGGGACCCATCCTGGCTTTCTGACTCCTTGATTAGCCTGCCCGCCCTATCAATCAGGCTGACCTGGAGCATTGTTCCTGGGGACTGTCAGTCTCCGGGTCCTGATTTCTCATTGACCCTTCCCCTTTCTTTTAGTACTGGGAGCTAGCCAACCAAAACACCCCCACTGAATGTTAGTAAGTGGACCACAGTCCCCTTACATTTGCACAAATTGGCAGAGTGCATGTGAAAATGTCTGTTTGGGTTAATGTCATCTGTACCCAGTAAGTCTGATTAAAAACAGTTGATTCAGAACAGTATCCAGATTGGTCTGGCTTTTTAAGTAAAACCCTGGTGGTTACCATTTCGAGTCCACCTCTGTCTCTTCTTTATGATTAAGGGGTTACATGATAAATGACTATCAGAACAATATTTAAAGGATGCAAACAGCAACAGGACAGATGATTTGATAGAAGTGATCAAAAAAGATACTGTTAAATTTCACTTCACTGAATATGACATTCTTAAGATGTATAGCTAGAAAAAAAAGCCTGACTGAATGCTAATGGCTGTTTTTTCTTAGGCCTTGGCTACACTTACCAGCTAGTTCGACGGCTGGAAATCGAAGTTCTGGGTTCGACTTATCGCGTCTAGTCTGGACGCGATAAGTCGAACCCGGAAGTGCTTGCCGTCGACTGCGGTACTCCAGCTCGGCGAGAGGAGTACCGCGGAGTCGACGGGGGAGCCTGCCTGCCGCGTGTGGACCAAGGTAAGTTCGAACTAAGGTACTTCGACTTCAGCTACGTTATTCACGTAGCTGAAGTTGCGTACCTTAGTTCGAATTGGGGGGGGTAGTGTAGACCAAGCCTTAGATCTGCTGCATTGTTTGCTACTTCAGGACTGCCATCTGGTGTTTTCACATAATATGACAAGGAAATTCATAGGGGAGTTCATCGTATGTTAAAAAGCTGGCTCTCTTCATGTAAACCGTGTTTCCCCAAACTTGGGCCGCTGTTTGTTTAGGGAAAGCCCATGTCGGGCTGGGCCGGTTTGTTTACCTGCCGCGTCTGCAGGTCCGGCCGATTGTGGCTTCCACTGGCCGCGGTTCGCTGCTCCAGGCTAATGGGAGCTGCTGGAAGTGGCGCGGGCTGAGGGACGATATTAAGGCTAATCCCAAGTGTGAGAATGCAAGGTGCTACCATGTTGGAGGTCTGATTTAGACTTAGACTCCTGGGGAGTGCTTCAAAGTGGCAGAAAAACTTATTCCAGGCAAAAGAAAGATATGAGTTATTGTAGCAATATTCCTAACCTCTAGACCAAGGGCACAGGAATTATTACAGGGCCTGAAAGAGGGAAGGTGGGAACACTGTGGCAGAAAGGCTAATTTTATGTCCTGTTATGCTGGAGCATTTATCTGTGAAGTTCTGGGTGGCAGATGCAGTACTAATGAGCTGAAAACAGAGACCTGTTCTTTCACATCTGTCCAGCAAATCAGGTTTGCTGAGCCAGTAACCTCACTAAGGCCTTTACATTATCACCAGCAAGGTAGAGATATACAGCCTGAGATTCCTCAGAAATCTAGGCCTTCCCATAAGGCCTATAAGTGAGAGGTACTGATCCAATAACCCCAGAGGCCTTGACATCAGACCAACACATTAGAATGCCTAAACCAGTGAACTCGCAGATATACATGCTGAAAGTAACCCAGCAAGCTAGAGGTGCTGAGCCAGTGAGTTCAGAAAGTCCTGTGCCATAGTATCAGCCCACAAGCTAAAAGTACTGATCCAATGACTCAAAGAGACCTGTGTCCTGAAATCAAGATTTGCTAATCCAGTATCCTCAAGAAGGCCTGTGCCCTGATGTCAGCCCAGCGAGCTAGAAGTGCTGAGCCAGTGACTTCATAGAAGTCTGTACTTGGACATCATTAATCATCTCAGCAGGAAAGAAGTCCTGTGCCCTTTCTCTTAATAATCAGCCAATCAAGCTAAAAGTGCTCAGCCAGTGACATCACAGAGCCATGTCCCTTAGCATCACCCTAGCATGCAAGAAGTGCTTAGTCAATGACCTCCCAAAGGCCTACGCCTTGACATACACCCAGAAAGCTAAGTCATAGAATCATGGAAAAGCAGGACTAGAAGGGATCTCGACAGGTCATCTAGTCCAGTCCTCTGCACTGAGTCAGTAACGTTCAAAGGTCTACAGCCTTGTCTTCAGTCCATCAAGCTATAGTTGTTCAGCCTGTTAACCTCAGAGAGAGCTGTCACTTGATATCAGTCCAGCAATCTAGAGTTGCAGAGCCAGTGATCTCTTTTGCCTTGGCATCACTCTAACAAGCTAGAAATGATGAGCAGGGGTTAAATTAAGGGAGACATTGTTCCACTTGTCTCTCTCTGCTCGCTTTCCTCCCAAGCTTGGGAGGTTGAGGGGAGGAGAAAGCTTCCACCCCCTCCTTCACTGTTGGTGAAATTAGAACACATCAGGAGGGAAAGTTCATTGTGGGAACAGCTGGAGGAGCTAGTGTCCAGCTAAACTGTTTTATGCAAGTGGATCCCTTTTTGCAGGATTGAGGCCTTAATTTATACCAGTACTGTACCATTATCTCTTACTGATCATAAATAATACTTTCCATAACTTCAATCTTATGAGACAGTATCCCCATTAATAATGTTTTACAATGATAGAAGTGAGAACCCAGTCTTTACATGGGCAGAGATAATTTTGTATCTAAAATAAGAGACATCTTTTGCAGTGAGCGATATATCTTAAAGACCACTTACAACAGGAGGTTTGTCTTTTGCTATCCATCTCTAAAAATGCTTCAGTCTCCATTTCCTTACTGAGGAAAAACAAAGTCAAATAGACAAGCTTTACGTTTAGTTCCAAGACTCAAATAGAGGTAGCACCAAAAGTGCTTCTCATTTGTTAGTAAGGAAACACCATTTATTTGTCTCAGACAAATGACCAGGCCACATTAGTAGATCATGTGTTCATCACAGTACTTCATTCTTTATAAGTATTGGCCTGACTTGCTAAGGGACTCAAACTTTTTCCAGGACCCACTTCATCAATTATAGTAAACTGGTACGTGACCAGAACCGATTTACAAATTCAGATATTGGTGGGAGAGCCTTCTCAACAGCAGGCAGAAAGTTTTGGAAGAGTTGTACCCTTATCAGGTTATGCTGCAAGACTCACCTCTTTGTCACAGCAGTCTCTAAAGAAGTATAATAAAAAATGACTCACTAGCACACTCAAAGGCAGAAGTCTATATCACAAGAAAGATGTAGAGCAGTCCTCACTGCTTTCCATAATCCATGTATCGTGACTAGATAATACAATGAGATACTACAGAAATGCCAGTTGATGTAGATAATGAATTCAGATAATAGGGCACATCACACATCGAGGAGGAAAAAAAGACTAATTATAGCAATGCCTTGAAAATAAAATTACATATTTTAGCAGTGCTTTAGAAGCTAAATCAAGAAGAGTACAGCTAAATTAATAAAACTACACTACATGGCAGGGCTTAATAAGCTGAATAAAAAAAGTGGCACATACAACATAACAAATTGCTTGCTAGAGATACATCAGAGATGAATTTCTCACTGTAACTGCACTGACCAGGGTGAGAGAATTGTGTGGCAGAAAAATCAGTTTCCTTTGTGCTCTTTCATTTTAGAGGCAAAGAAATGTTGCCACATTCATACCACCATTTGGACTGTATAGAGCTGTTATAACATATCTTGTGGCTTCCTGCCTAGATTTGGCAGTTCCATGGGCCAAACTTCAGAGGCATCCTCTACACCATGGGTGGGCAAACTACAGCCCGCGGGACTGTCCGGCTCAGTCCCTGAGCTCCTGGCCAGGCAGCTAGCCCCCGGCCCCTACCCTGCTGAATCCCAGAGGATTCAGGGGGCCTGAGGCAAAGCAGGGGAGCGGACATAAAAAAGGCGCCACCCGCTGTGGCGCTTGTACTCACTGGGCGGCAGCGGGTCCTTCACTCGCTCCGCATCTTCGGCAGCACTAAAAGACCCGCCGCCGAAATGCCGCCGAAGACCTGGAGCAACTGAAGGGCCCCCCCCGCCGAAGTGCCCCTGAAGACCTGGACCACTGCCGGGTGAGTAAAAATTAAAAAGGTGCCCCTAGCCAGGGAAGGGATTCTTGGCCAGGGCTCGCAGGGCCCCTGCGGGGCCCGGGGCAAATTGCCCCACTTGCCCCCCCCCTTGGCGGCCCTGCCCTGCTGTCCCCCCTCCTCCGCAGCCACGCCGCTGCACAGGCAACGCTCCGGGCAGCATGGCTGCATGCTTGTGCAGGGTAGCGCGGCAGTGTGTCTGGCGTGGCTCCAGACATGCTGCTCTGAACGGCATGGTAAGGGAATTGGGGGGGTTGGATATGGGGCAGGGAGTCCTGGGGGGCAGTCAGGGGACAGGGAGCAGGGGTGGTTGGATGGGGCAGAGGTTCGGGGGGGCAGAGGGCGGGGGTGTGGATAGGGGCCAGGGCAGTCAGAGGACAGGGAGCAGGGGGTGGGGTGGATAGGGGGTGGGATCCCGGGGGGAGGTTAGGGGCGGGGGTCCGGGGAGGGGGCAGTCGGGGACAAGGAGCAAGGGGGCAGGTTGGATGGGTCAGGGGTTCTGGGGAGTCAGTCAGGGGATGGAAAGTGGGAGGGGTCGGATAGGGGGCAGGGGCCAGGCTGTTTGGGGGGCACAGCCTTCTCTACCCGGACCTCCATACAGTTTCGCACCCCAATGTGGCCTTCAGGCCAAAAAGTTTGCCCACCCCTGCTCTACACACTGGACAGGCTATGGTTGTAACCTTATTGTATCAAAGTGGTTGACTGCCTGACTTAGGTTTGACTTAAAAAAACCTTTCCAGTTATGTGCTATAAACGTTTAAGCTTTATCAGATTTAAAAGATGTATTTGTTCTGACAGCAGGAAAGTGGAAACTGCCACTGTTGCTACACCGCACAAATTGTCAAGTAGTAGCTTCAGCAATAGATAAACCAGCAGCGTGACTGCGAGCGTGCACACCTGCACGAGTGCATGACGGAGAGCCATACTATTGTGGAAAGCCACAACAGAGAGATGACTTCTACATTTGGTTTCAACACTCAAATAATGTCAGTCACCAATTTCAGCCAGAAGCCCTGTTGGGAGAACAAGTACGGGTGGATCCCAGACGGGTGGGCTCCCTCGCACAAAGACGCAGACAAGACAAAACAAGGATTCTCACAAAAATAATTGCCGTATTTCCATTTCATCTCTAGCTGTGGACAGCAGCCACGGCAGGGGGCTGTCTGGGTGGCCACACCGCAGAATGGGTCACACTTGCAATGGTTTCTCCACAAGCATAAGAGCTTTTTATTTGTTAAGACCCAGGTGCCGAGCTGGTGCTGAAATCCATGTGCGCAGCCAGCTAGGGTGACCAGACATCAAGTGTGAAAAATCAGAACTGGGGTGGGGGGTAATAGGAGCCTATATAAGAAAAAGACCCCAAAATCAGGACTGTCCCTATAAAATCAGGACATCTAGACACCCTACAGCCAGCAGGGCTCCTTCATCTGCCCTAAGCTAAGGGGCTTGCCAAGCTGGGCCCTGCCCGAGGGTGACCAGCAGTCCTGATTTTATAGGCACAGTCCCGATTTTTGGGTCTTTTTCTTATATAGGCTCCTATTACCCCCCCACCCTGTCCGGATTTTTCACACCTGCTGTCTGGTCACCCTGCCCTGCCCGCGGCGAGCACCAGGGCTGCTGGGACGGGTTTTACAGTGGGGGTGCTGAGAGCCATTGGCCCACACCAGGAGCCCTGTGTCCGATGCTACAGCACCCTCCCCCGCATCCCTCAGTCCGGCCCCTGAGCGCCCCAGGCAGCGCTGGGCTCCTCGCCCGGCTGCCTACCCCTGGGGGCGCTGCGGCCCCAGAGGGCCAACCCCGGAGCGGGGCCCGCTCGCGCGGCTCCTATTGGCCGAACCGAGCTCCTCTCGCTGCCTCTCCCGCGCCTTGCCCAGCAGCAGATCCGGCCTCACGTGACCTGCTCTAGGCGGTCACACAGCCCGTTTCAGTTATTGTCCACGGTCCCTTTATGTCTCTCCCCACCCCCTCGCAACGAACATTTGATTACGCATGCGCAGTGCTCTTCCCGGAAATACTCGGTCGGACGGTTAAGTGGTCCTTGGTCAGCTGACAAGGCCCTCCCTAGTAGTGGGCGGGGGCTCCCGTGTCACGTGACGCCCCCGGGGCGCTTCTGTTCTCGCCGTGCCTACAGGAGGGTCTGCGCATGCGCAGAAAACAGCTGTCATCCGCGCACGGAAGAAGCCCAAAAAGCAAAGCAAAGCGGGGAGCGAGTGAGGGGGAGTGCGGCCGCTCCCCCGGCCCTGCGGTGCCGTTACCTTCCCCGTCCAGGTACAGTCCGTGGAGCGGGGCCGGAGAGCACAGACCCCCGCTGGGGGGAGAGGCCGGGCCTGGGGGTGCGGCTGGGGGAGCCCGCAGGGGAGGCCCCGGAGGGGAACAGGCAGGGGCTGGAGCCCGCTGGGGGAGCGCGGTGGCGCAGGGAGCAGCGGGGTTGCCTGGGGAGAGGAGGCCGGTGCACGCAGCACTTAGGCGGGGATGCCTCTGCCACCTGCTCGGGGGAGGGGCCGGGAGCGGGACTGGAGTGTGTGGTCTGTGTGAGACCGGGGCTGTGTTTGTGGTGAAGCAGGGATGAGTGGGGAGCAGGGCACAGCTTGTGTGTATGGGGAGGGGCCGGTGGTGGCTTCCTGTGAGCAGCCCTGGCCCCGCGGAGAGGCGGGCAAGGGGGTGCGTGTGGGTCCCAGCTCCCTATGCCATGTTCACTGGCTACACCCTAAACCACCAGGTGGTACGGTGCTGCACTGGCTTAACAGGACGTGGGGGGATCACACAGGAAACCAGCCCGCTTGCCCCAGCTGTCACGGTGGCTGCTGCCCTTGTGCACGCTGCAGCTGGGCTGGGTGCATCTGTTAGTTCGGCAGCGAAATGGAAGGAAGCGAGGGGCAAATGCAATTCTTGTGGCGCATGTTGAGTTGTTTGGAGTTTGTGTTTACAAACATGCTATTGTATTTTAAAACAAGTGTTTTCATAACATTAATGGGAAAAACAAATCAGACTGCATGTGTGACTTGTCAGGGTGCCTCCCACTTCTTATGTGATTGTACTTCACAGTTGGATATGAGCATGTGTGTAAACCTGGATAAACTACTGTTGGAAAAAATCCCATTTAAAAAAAAAAAAAGTAGTGAAATGAATACAGCAGGTGTATCACTTTGGCCCCAATTCTACAATGACTCAGCATGGGTTGGCCCCCTACTGAAGTTGTGGTGCTACATGTGGACACAGATGTCTGTCCAAATAATATTAATTCCTACCTCTTATGTAGTGGCTTTCTTCTGTAGATTTCAACGTGCTTTACAAATGAAATAAACGTTGTTATTCCCATTATACAGATGGGGAAACAGAGAGCTGAAATGACTTGCCCAAGATCACCCCGCAGGCCAGTGGCTGAGCCAGGAATAGAATCTGGCTCTCCTGAGTGCTAATTGGTTACTCTATCCACTGGGCCATATTGAATCCCTTATAAGATTGAAACCTTCAGGAAGTGTTTTGGATCCTCTATTATGGGAAATATTGTGGATTCTTTTGCTTTGCATTGTGAAATAGTTCTCAATATTTTTATAGAAAAAGATTATTCTTAAAATCAGGCTTGGTAAATGAAACTAGCAGGTGTCAGCTAAACATAATCAGTTAGTTCAATAGTGCATGGCATTAGATTGAGGAGATGCTGTTTTGACTTGAATTGTGACACTTTTTAAAAAGCCATGTAATTTCACAGATTCTTTATGTATGGATTTGAATACAATTTTCTGACTGTCCTATTCTCTCAATCATATTCTTTGGATTTTTTTTTCAAATCGTCCATTTTTCTGTTCTTGCAGTTTCTGTAAACTATAGATGCAGTAGAACAACATATACATTTCTTGTTGTAGTTGATATTTCAGTGAAAGTTAACCAATACAAGACCATAGTTTAGTACTGTCACCTAGGTGTCACTAAGTGGTTAACAGGGGATTGTAGTTCAGAGATAGGATTCCTATTGTCATTGTCAAAAAAAGATGATAAGCAAACTCTCAATAGAATGTAGCAAGGAATTTTCTGTGTAATAACTGCAAAAACTAGAAAGAAAATGGTTAGTGTATTCTGAATTAATTATCATTTTAGGCCCCAGTCCTACAGCTGGCTCTGTGTGGGTCCAGGGATTCACCTATGCAGAGCAAGTTGCAGGATTGGGACCTTAAATTCTACATTATCAATCTACTTGAAAGTCAGAAAATAAAGGTAAAATCCTCCTCTCCTCACTTGTTCAAGTAATCCTATTAGGTTCATTTGGATTACTCACATGAGTGAAATGTGTGGGATTTGATCCCAAATCAGTAAAAGTATCATTGGCTTCAAGGTCTGGTTAAAATTAACATTTTTTTACTTTGAACATTTCTGTTAGGTTGTAATGCATTTGAATGAAGAAAACTGATCTTGTTTCTTTATGTAAGAAAAAATTCTTCCTATTGATTGATTTTCAGTGTTTATATCATTTCAGAGACTGAAGGATCCACCTTCGATGTTCTTAAATAGTTTTAAATTTATAGTTTCTTCCATTATTGCTGCTAATCTTTTAAAAGTAGGGACAGAAATTATCAGATAGTTGACATACCTATAATTTGTAAGCTGATATATTTTATGCAAAGGGATTTGTAGTGATGGGTTAGTGGCTTGTTTTTTTGTTTTGTTTTGTTTTTTTTTTTAAAAAGAGAGAAACAAAATGGCACAGTGACCTTTTTCTTGAATGCATTTTTTACTAAGATATTGAGTATGATGACATACATATTTGTAAAATTATTTCTCTGTCAGTGTCTGTACTTTGGTAACCACCAAATGGTTTCACTGCAACAACGCAACCCCCAAATGTAGACAAACAAAAATGTGATTTGCAAAGTCTATTTTCCCTTGCTTGAAATTGGGGTAAACTGAACTGGTGTGATTCATGGCTACCCTTGTTCCACTTGAATTTGTGCTGGTATAGCTATGCCAGTTGCTGGCCACTGGTGGCTGAACTGTGGCTAATCCCTGGTAATAAAACCTATCCTACATAACCGGGATCTGCTTTTTTGGGATGTCTCCCAGGAAATGATTTTAGCCTAATAATAAAGAATGGTAAAGATTAAGCCATAATCGGGTCAGATTTAGCATACATTGCACTTAATGGGGGTGGGGGGGAAGAGGGAACATTTAGACAGAATGAAGAGATGCTAAAATATGAAATTCTAAGATTTAGCCTTCTAATCATAGATTGCAATGTAAATATTAAAAGAAGAAAACGAGATGGAGTGAGTTAGTTTTTTGGCTTGTGTCTCTGTTTAATACAATATTTTGTTTAAAATTCAGACCCTTAATGACCAGTCAGGTGGGGAGTTGTGTGCCAAACTTAAATGTACAGTTACCACAGTTATGCATTCAAATCAGTAAATTACGCAGGCAAATGCGAATTATTATTTTAGATTGTTTAAAATGTGGCCTCTTTGAACTGGGGCAGCTGCTTAATTATACTGCTTCATGTTTCTTTAATGAATTAATTTTGAAGTCTCTCTTATTTCAAGTTGTCTTCTATTGGGATTTGACTGAATCTGATGGTGAACATATCTTGGTTTTAGCTACATGAGGTGGCTAACTCTATTCAAATGTAGTTTAAATGAAAATGATGTTTGAAAACTGTTTTTAGTTTTGGTTAAAGTATATATGGAACTTTAGAGTAGCTAGCACTTTTTATTATAATTTTCTTACTATTTGATTAAAATCTTTAAAGTTCCTCTCAATGATTGTAGCAAATAAGAATTGTTCTTGGGACAACCATAACACTTTTCCAAAACAAAAATGTATATAGTGTAACAGTGAGGAACTTGTTATTGCTTTTTGGTATTTTTTTTGCTCATTTCATGTCTACAACAAAACAGTAAACAAGTGACAGAAAATAACTGTTTAGTATGCTGTTGCATTTTAAAAAATGCCCCTCCCCCTTCCCTTCCATAGAATCAGAAATTAGCAAGCTTAAATACCGGATATTCTAGAATGAGACCTTAATGAGTTATTCTTGCATATTTCAAACATGTAATAAGGGGATTTTATAAGCAGTTGCATACTGATGGGTCTAAAGTGCAGTATAAAACTGCTGCTTTTTTGGAGCAGCAAATCGTTAAGGAGCTTTGTAGGTTTCTTAGATGGTATTGCATTTAGTTGTACTATCATAGATTTATATATTAATCTAGGCCTTATTTCATTGATTAAAAGGTGTGAAATTATAAATGCTAAATAAGGTCCTGATGCTGCATGCTTAAATACTTGAGTAGCCCCAATGACTTCAAAGGAACTTCTCATGTACTTAAAGATAAGAGCATGGATAAGTTTTGCAGGACTTGAGTCTAACTTTGGATAAAAATAAAGAAGCATTCTCAGGTTAAAATAATATTTAAAGCAGATTTTCCTATCAATAATTTAAGATATTAAAATATGAGAGAGTTTCAATTTTAAATGTATTAAGGTTAAAACAACTGCATAATGCAAAAAGTAGAAAGTGAAAGTAAATTTACTTTTATCTGTAGTTCTCATCAGTTTCACTTTCTGGTTCTGAAACATTGGCAGAATGCTACAATTGCAAACCTTAGGCAGGATTATTTAAATCCAAAAACAACTTAAAAAAAGAAAAGAAAAGAAAATGAAGTGTAAAAATACAATTAGGAAGGCCAAAAAAGAATTTGAGGAACAGTTAGCCAAAGACTCAAAAAATAATAGCAATTTTTTTTTTTTTTAGTATATCAGAAACAGGAAGCCTGCTAACCAACCAGTGGGGTCACTGGACAATCGAGATGCTAAAGGAGCACTCAAGGACAATAAGGCTATTGTGGCAAAAGTAAATGAATTCTTTGCATGGGTCTTCACGGTTGAGGATGTGAAGGAGAATCCCAAACCTAAACTAGTCTTTTTAGGTGACAAATCTGAGGAACTCTCCCAGATTGCGGTGTCATTAAAGGAGGTTTTGGAACAAATTGATAAACTAAATAGTAATAAGTCACCAGGACCAGATGGCATTCACCCAAGAGTTCTGAAGGAACTCAAATGTGAAATTGCGGCGCTACTAAATGTAGTCTGTAAGCATTTAAATCAGCTTCTGTACCAACTGACTGGAAGATAGCTAATAGGATGCCAATTTTTAAAAAGGGCTCCAAATAGGCTTGCCAATTTTGGCTGGACATATTTCTGGAGATTTGATCATATGACATAATCTTTAATTAAAGATTAATTTTTAATTCCTGGAGACTCCAGGCCATTCCTGGGGGTTTGGCAACCCTAGCTCCAGAGGTGATCCTAGCAATTACAGGCCGGTAAGCCTGACTTCAGTGCCGGGCAAACTGATTGAAACTATAGTAAAGAACAAAATTGTTAGACAAATAGATTAACATAATTTGTTGGGGAGGAGTCAACATGGCTTTTGTAAAGGGAAATCATGCCTTCCCCATCTACTAGAATTCTTTGAGGTGGTCAACAAGCATGTGGACAAGGGGGATCCAGTGGATATAGTGCACTTAGATTTTCAGACAGCCTTTGACAAGGTCTCTCACCAAATGCTCTTAAGCAAAGTAAACTGTCATGGGATACGAGAGAAGGTCCTCTTATGGATTGGTAACTGGTTAAAAGGTAGGAATAAATGGTCAGTTTTCAGAATGAAGAGAGGTAAATAGTGGTGTCCCCTGGGGCCTGTACTGTGCCCAGTCCTATTCAACATATTCATAAATGATCTGGAAAAAGGGGTAAACAGTGAGGTGGCAAAACTTGCAGATGATACAAAACTACTCAAGATAGTTAAGTCCCAGACAGACTGCGAAGAGCTACAAAAGGATCTCTCAAAACTGGGTAACAAAATGGCAGATGAAAGTCACTGTTGATAAATGCAAAATAATGCACATTGGAAAACATAATCCCAACTATACATGTAACATGATGGGCTCTAAATTAGCTGTTACCACTCAAGAAAGAAATCTTGGCGTCATTTTGGATAGTTCTCTGAAAACATCCAATCAATGTGCAACAGGAGTCAAAAAAGCAAACAGAATGTTGGGAATCATTAAGAAAGGGATAGATAATAAGACAAAAATATCATATTGCCTCTATATAAATCCATTGTATGGATTTACATGTATAAATCCATACAATGGATTTATATAGAGGCAATCCATCCATCTTAAATACTGTGTGCGGATATGGTCCCCTATCTCACAAAAGATAGATTGGAATTGGAAAAGTTTCAGAAAAGGGCAACATAAATGATTAGGTGTATTGGATGGTTTCCGTATGAGGAGAGTTCAATAAGACTGGGACTTTTCAGCTTGGAAAAGAGATGACTAAGGGGGGATATGATAGAGGTCTATAAAATCATGACTGATGTGGAAAAAGTAGATAAGGAAGTGTTATTTACTCCTTCTCATATCACAAGAACCAAATGAAATCAATAGGCAGCAGATTTAAAACAAACAAAAGGAAGTATTTTTTCATACAACGCACAGTCAACCTGTGGAACTCCTTGCCAGGGGATGTTGTGAAGGCCAAGACTATAATAAGGTTAAAAAAAGAACTAGATAAGTTCATGGAGGATAGATCCATGACTGGCTATTAGCCAGGATGGGCAGGGATGGTGTCCCTAGCCTCTGTTTTCCAGAAGCTGGGAATGGGTGACAGGGCATGGATCACTTGATTGCCTGTTCTGTTCATTCCCTCTGGGGCACCTGGCATTGGCCACTGTCAGAAGACAGGATACTGAGCTAGGTGGACCTTTGGTCTGACCCAATATGGCCGTTTTTATGTAAAAAGAAAAAAACTCATTTCTGCCAGTAAAAAGTGAAATCCCGTTCCCATCAGGCAAAATGTCAGTATGGCTAGGATTTCACCCAAAGTTTTTTTGGAAATCTAGTTTTCTATTAAAACTTAAAACGTGAGCCTAAGGCTTGATAGTGTCCCTTTTAAAAGAACCTAGATAATTATTGCAAAAGCACCTGCAGAGAAGGAAAGTAACGAGACTGACATTATTGTGGGTGGTGAGGTTCAGTTAATTTTCACCATTTATTTCCTTCATGTAGAAGTGACCTTACAGTGTACTCAAAATTACAAATATATTTGATACGTTGGAACCAGATAAATTGTTTATACCAGTGTAGTGGTTAAGAAGAAGACATTTTATTATGAATTAGAAATTGGGCGGAAATATTGGGAATAAAGCAACAGAAATGAAAGTATGATTAAGGAACAGTCAGATATTTTGTAAAGGGGGGAGGATGGAGTGGCAAAACCAGGAGGTTTATGACAAATGACAAGAGATTTCCTTTTTAACAATTCCTTTACTCTGTTTTCTGCAATTACAGCTCTGCTAATAGCTATTATTAAGGTTTTTTAATGTTTTTCCTGTAACTCTGTGTTCTTTGTTTCTTGTAATTTAGACAAACGTTAACCTTTTGGGCTGAAACTTTCTAGCTTGGTCTCAGGCTGATTACTTTTGATTAAACATTTAGAAAAAAAAGTTTCTACTTTTGAGAGTAGGTCAGTGAAAAACAGATAACATATATATATTTTGTTAAATCTTTTTTTATAACAGGTCTAGTGTCCCAGGGATTTTGCGTATGGATTTGAAATTTTGGCAGGGTGATATTTACGAGTTCGGAAGCTCCTTTTGCTGTCCCCGTGAAAATCCCTCTATGTTTGACTGAGTTATGAACCATGGGAACTTGTTAAATGCATGCCTGCTCCTGGGCCACACTGAGCCTCACATATCCCTTCTAAATTGCTATATGGAGCTATAGCTTCAAACCCAACACAGGCAAAATGAATGTAGTTGGTTCTTTTCCCCCATCAAGATGCCTGTTGGTTTGGGGGAAGGAACACTGGGCTGGGAATCAGGAGTCTTTTTTTGGTCTTGCCTCTTCCATTGATTAGAATAATAATAATTTGTGCTTCTCAACTCCTATTATTGCACAAGACTTTATATCTCTTCCCTAGGAGGGAGGCGCATATAATTCCTCCCCTTTTACAGGAGGAATAACCAAGGACTAGAGAGGTTGCACGTGTCCCTTCTAGCAGAATTGGGAATAGAACCCAGATCTCTAATATGGTGGACCGAAGTCATCTCCTCTAAACTACACTATCTTTCAGCAAGAATATGCCAAATCTGTGTGCTTGGCTATGCTGCAAAATGGGGCCCTTTTTTCATAGAAAATGCTTTGAGACCCACCGAGAATTAGCAGTATGTATAGAACCCAGAATTTCTAATTCTCAATCCTCTGCTTTAATCACTCATTTCCCAGAGACAGGAATTCTGCTATCTAACTTTCTAAGTATTGTCTAGCAAAGACCTGCATATGATGGAATTATTTTCTCCATTCCCCCTCCCCCCCCAAGTCCATTTAAAAACTGTTAAAAGCATATTAGGGTGTAAAATGAAGGTGTCAAAATTTAGGAAGTGTCAGTATTAAGCTATACCACGCAACCCTAATTCTGCTCCTTTGTGTGTATGTATTATGACACAATTTTTAACTTTAACTATGATCATGTATAATTGTTTTCCCACTTCTTTGTTCAGTGCACGGGATGAACAGTGAGTGAGGCAGGGACTGAAGGAAGAGAAAGGAGAGCTTTGTGGTCAAGATGCTGGCCTGGGACCTGTGATAACTGGTCTCTGGCTCTGCCATAAATTTCCTACACGATAAACCAAAACTTTTGGACGTGATCACTAATGTGATTCTCTTTTATTGGGTGCCCTATTTAAGACACCAGGGATTGATGTTTTTTCAAAAGTTCTCAAGACTCTCAATTCCAGTTGAAGTCAGTGGGACCTGTGAGGTGATCACCTCCGAAAAAATCAAGAATTAAGTTCAGCATTCAGTTACTGAATGTGATGTCCCCTTAGGTGCAGCCTGAACTGCTGTATCCCCTTAGCTCTCCAGCCTAGGATTTTACACTGCTTTGCTAGTGAACAGCAAACCCCTCCAGGCTCTGCTCACTCACAGCCACCAACATGCAAAGTCACTCCCAGATGAATATATGAATGCTATGCCCAGCCATCCATGAATAGATACAGGGTGATAGCCGCCTATCCGTCAGTCCCAGCCTGGCCTCCAGAAATGTGCATCTTGTATTGTTCAATAGCCCACTGGACCATACAAGATCATGAGTTAGTCCCTCATTCCAACAAATATGCACCAGCCCTGTTGGCCTGAGTAGAGATTTTCCAAACACTTCAAACAAACACACTGGTTTAGATAAAACAGTAAAAACAAGTTTATTCACTAGAGAACGATAGATAGATAGATTTTAAGTGATAAGGAATAAAAGTCAGTGTTGGTTACAAAAGAAATAACAAGATAAACACGCAAGCTAATTGCTAAACTTTACCAAGACTAATATGTTTAAAAACCAAAAGGTTTCTCTCACCCAAAAGCTTGCAACAGTCTGTACTGCTGAGGAAAAACCGCCAAGCCAGGACCACTTTCCCCAGTTCAATGGTGTCTTACAAGCAATCTTGTTGCTATGTAGAGAGGGAGGAGAAGAGGTGATGAGGAGGTCACTGCCTCTCCTTTTTATACTCTGATCCTTTGTACTGGAAAAGTCTTTGCTGGGTCATGGGATCAGGCAGTTCCATGGTGTATGTGAACTGCCAACTGTCCTTCAGGTGAATTGTAAATTTCTTGTTGACAACTCCCTTGCTGGTGAATCTCCGATTAAGCAGGTAGTGGCTGTTTAGCACTTAGCTGGTGTGCCACTATCCCTTTGTCTTTGAGAAAATAGTTTGAGGGCATTACCTAAAATTACAACGTATTTCAGTAACAAACTTATAACAAGATCTCACAATTTTACATGCAGTGATGTTACACACATTTCATCAGGATAATAATATTCAGCAAATTTAAGTTTTCAAATGATGCCTCACAAGGCATACTTAGTACACAATATATCATAACCATATAAAAGTGGGGTACATGGGTGTACAGGGTTGTCTCAGTGAGCTATCCCAAATAGGTGGTCACTTACAAGTTTTGGCCTTAATCTCCCTGTGCCTGGGCCCCTCACCTGTAAAATATGGTATTAATTCTCTAAAGAAGTATTGTGAAGATAAATTCATAACTGTTCGTGAGGCACTCGTATGTACAATGTAGTGGTGAGCGTTTTATAGAAAAGCTCATGAAGACATTCTTGAAAAATTCCTTATTCAGTAAAAGGTTTAGATGGTGTGCAGTAAATAAGATGAGTCACCTTTTGAATGAAGAGGATAAAAAGAAATACTGAGCAGCTGCCTCACTGAACATTGCCCATCCTATGTGGTGACTGAAGTAAGTGTCTGAGCAGGGGAAAAAACATCATGTAGTCATATAAGAGAAGACTGTATCCTGATGCATACATACAAACAGGCAGAATTAAGGTTGCGTGTGCTACCTGGATTCTGGCCTTTCCGAACTTTTGAATGCTTCACTCTGCAACCTTAAGAATGCTTTTTAATATATTTTTTTGGTGAGGAATTAATACTTATTTTGTTTTTCCCTTTCAATAGGATTTGAAAAAATCCATTCACAATTGGCGAGTAGGCAACTTTTTCCTTAATGATGTGTGGGGAGTAGAGTGTTTGCCAGCACTTAAAAAATGTATCCAGTACCTACTAACTACAGGTGGATACAAAAGACAAAGTATACATGTGTATGGAGTGTCTTTCCATCGACGATGCTCAGGGCAGTGCCCTGGTGAAAAGGCCAGTCTCTGGGAGAACCATCACGGAAGTGACTTAGCAGAAATAAGACAGCAGTAATCAGCAAGAGCAAAACTTTTTCCGCATAAATTCAAGACAAACAACTAAAATTCTCCAATTTGGGGTTCACTCATCACTGGATCTAGAATCTTGTCTTCTTATAGGCATTCTTTTCTACATGGCTCACAAGCAGTCATTCTTATAGCTAGGGTTACCATACGTCCGGTTTTTCCCGGACATGTCCGGCTTTTCAGCAATCAAACCCCCGTCCGGGGGGAATTGCCGAAAAGCCACACATGTCCGGGAAAATGGCCGGCACTTCCTCTCCCCCTGCAGCTCTGCTCCACTCCTCCTCTCTCAGATTTACAGAGCCAAGCTGCCCGAGCCAGCGCTACTGGCTTCGGGCAGCCCGCCCCTGCCTCCGGACCCCGAGCCCCCAGCCAGGCACTTCTCCTACCCGGCTCCAGCTGAGCTGCTCCCACGGTGCAAGGTCCGGAGGCAGGGGGGGGCTGCCCGAAGCCGGTAACGCTGGCTCGGGCAGCTCGGCTCTGTAAGTCTCAGGGGGAGGAGCCGAGCAGCTCAGTTGGAGCCGGGGAAGGGACGTGCCCAGCCAGCTCTGGGTCCTGAGGCAGGGGGGGGCTGCCCGAAGCCAGCAGCTCGGCTCTTACATTCTGAGAGGGGAGGAGCAGCTCAGCTGGAGCCCAGGTAGGAGAAGTGGGGTCCGGAGGCAGGGTTGGGGGATGCTGAGCGGGCCGGGGGGGCCGGGGGGTGCGCGGCCGGGGGCCGGGCCGGGGGGTGCTGAGCGGGCCGGGGGGCCGGCAGGGCTGGGGGGTGCTGAGCAGGCCGGGGGATGCTTGGCCGGGGGTCCGGGGGCTGGCGGGGCCAGGGGGTGCTCGGCCGGGGGCCGGCCCAGGCTGGAAACGCCGGGGGGGGGCAGCCTGGGCCGCTCCTCCTCCCCCCACACCCCCCCTTACCTGCTTCAGGCTTCCCGCGAATCAAATGTTCGCGGGAAGCAGGGGAGGGGGCGGAGTTGGGGCGGGGACTTTGAGGAAGGGGCGGAGTTGGGGCGTTGGCGTGGGCGGGGCTGGGGGTGGGGCCGGGGTCCGGTGGAGTGTCCTCCTTTTGGAGGCTCGAAATATGGTAACCCTATTATAGCTCCTTATCAAGTCAGATGTAGGAGGGGAGAAGAGAGGAAAGCCAGAGATGCTGACCTTTTCCTTACTGAGAACTAGTGTTGCTTCTGCATCCCGTCACAACTAATGTCTGGCTACGTGATTCTGATAGAGTTAGAGGGGGTAGAGTGAAAAACCTATCTGCTAGAAGGGAGAAGGTGTTTTCTGCTTCTTCTCCCTCCTCTTGGGGGCTGCAAAGGGGATTGGTAAAGAAGATTACTGCTATTCTACCCCAGAGCCTCCCATCAGAGGTGTCTACTTTCTAATGTGCTGGGGGGGGGAAGGGGTGTGCTCTGCCCCAGGTCCTGCCCTCACTCCACCCCTTCCTCCAAGGTCTCAAGAACCATAGTAAAAAATAAAAGGAATACTGAAGAATGTTTCTTATGAAAGTAGGGAATTGCTAGCATTAACTTGGGGGTAGGTGCTGTGTGTGCTTTCTGAACTCAGCTTTGCTAACACACCCAAGTCCCGCTTTTCAATGAGTTCTCCAGCAGAGGCGGTCAATCATGACAATTCTGCACTGGCTCTGAGACATAATCAAAATTGCCTAAATAAGACATAGCCCAGATCTGCAGAAGTTTATGTGATTAATGCATTAAACCAGTGCAGAACTTAGCTTATTCTTTTGGTTTGTCATTCAGCAGCTCCATATGTTCAATGCAAGTAGCATACTATGATGTTTGTAACGACTTTCCTTCTGTAAAGTCCATCCAGCTCTCATAATAAAGGGCAGTCTCCGCTGGTTTTGCCATTTTCTCTTTCGTCTGACAGTTTTCTCCCATATTGGACAGGAAAAAAATTGATGCCATATAAATGGTTCCACAGGAACAGTTGTTTGATCGTCCAAAAATAGAGGAAAATCACCTTGCGTGCAATCTATTATTGCAGTAGGTTCTCCAGGCTGAAGTTTTTCCTATTTCAACTTTTCGCAAAAATCAACTCTTCTGAACTTTTGCTAACCTGAATGAGCCACAACAGATAGCTAAATTAAAATAAAAATGCTCTTACTTCAGTATTATAGTGCACTCTTCTGACAATGGTTGTAATGGAAACGGTAGGGTTTTTTTGGAGCACAAAAAACAATTTTCATATCAAATATAACATTTGGTACATTTTTCATTCATGGTGTGGATAAAATATTTGCTGTAATAAACACTTTCTAGTGTTCTGGGTGCTCTGATTTTGTACAGAGAAAACAATGAAGCATTTCTTGCTATTGAGCTTTGGTATCTGGTAACATGATCTGATTTGCAGAAATGAGTTGTAGAGAAATGTCAGAAGATTAAGGTTCTGGTTTTGGTGAGGAATTTCTTTAAATAAGAAATTTAAATGAAAAATAATTTTTTAAAATCCAATTTTTATCCACATTATTTGCTCTAGCCTTCGCTGCAATTAACTGCTACAGAATTGACATACTTCTGTCTCGAGTTAAAATCACTCTAACTTAAATACTAATTTCAGGAAAAAGAGAAAAAAAATCATTGTGTTGAAATGGATCAATATTATAGAATGTCATCCTTCACCCTCTCCCAACTTTCTGGATAATAGTCTTCCTAAAACAAAACTTCTACCCTGGGATGAGATGCAGCATGAACATTTTTCTATATAGGAAAAAGTATCAAAGGAGTTTCAAAGTTATGGTATTTGGAAAATTTACCTGAAATTCAGTTTTGAAAATTTTTAATTTGTTTAGGCTCATCCTATCTCCAAAACAGCATGGCTTACAAACTCCAATTTAATTTTGTTTTGGCCTTTCTGAGAGGTGCTATTTAGTAATTGGGAAAAGTGGAGAGGGCTATCTGGTCATTGTACTTACCATTGATAACACGGTTCTACAATTTTTGAGAAGTCGTCTGCTTCAGAGATAAAATGTGCTATTTATTATGTAGTTTGATGTGCTGAACTCAAATATGACAATTAAAACAACTGGCTACTGTTTCTAAGATATTTAAGTTTTTACACTTTATGTCTATGTATATTGTGTAGATAGTAGAGTTTTAATCATAAATTGTAAACCTAGGTCTTTTCATGTGTTCATAGTTGCTTTACATGATAATATTTCACCTGTCCTGTTTATGTAACACTTTAAAAATCAGCAAAAGGGTTATATAAATAAAATTTACTATGAAACAAAAGGCAAAAAACTATTATGTACATAGTTTAGTCCTATTCAGTGTCTACTCGGTGCTTCTTGGCTTGTCTCTTGTATTCATTAAATGGAGCATCTCTTGTCACTGTCCAGCAATAGTCTGCAAGCACCGATGGGCTCCATTTGCCCTGATAGCGTTTCTCCATTGTTGCAATGTCCTGGTGAAATCGCTCACCGTGCTCGTCGCTCACTGCTCCGCAGTTCGGTGGAAAAAAATCTAGATGAGAGTGGAAAAAATGTATCTTTAGTGACATGTTGCAACCAAGGCTTTTGTATGCCTTGAAGAGGTTTTCCACCAACAACCTGTTGTTGTCTGCCTTGTTGTTTCCGAGACAATTTATTGCCACTAACTGGAAGGCTTTCCATGCCGTCTTTTCCTTGCCACGCAGTGCATGGTCAAATGCATCATCTCGAAGAAGTTCACGAATCTGAGGACCAACAAAGACACCTTCCTTTATCTTAGCTTCACTTAACCTTGGAAATTTTCCACGGAGGTACTTGAAAGCTGCTTGTGTTTTGTCAATGGCCTTGACAAAGTTCTTCATCAGACCCAGCTTGATGTGTAAGGGCAGTAACAAAATCTTCCTTGATTCAACAAGTGGTGGATGCTGAACACTTTTCCTCCCAGGCCCCAATGACTGTCGGAGTGGCCAATCTTTCTTGATGTAGTGGGAATCTCTTGCACGACTATCCCATTCGCAGAGAAAACAGCAGTACTTTGTGTATCCAGTCTGCAGACCAAGCAAGAGCGCAACAACCTTCAAATCGCCACAAAGCTGCCACTGATGTTGGTCATAGTTTATGCACCTCAAAAGTTGTTTCATGTTGTCATAGGTTTCCTTCATATGGACTGCATGACCAACTGGAATTGATGGCAAAACATTGCCATTATGCAGTGAAACAGCTTTAAGACTCGTCTTCGATGAATCAATGAACAGTCTCCACTCATCTGGATCGTGAACGATGTTGAGGGCTGCCATCACACCATCGATGTTGATGCAGGCTACAAGATCACCTTCCATGAAGAAGAATGGGACAAGATCCTTTTGACAGTCACAGAACATGGAAACCCTAACATCACGTGCCAGGAGATTCCACTGCTGTAGTCTGGAGCCCAACAGCTCTGCCTTACTCTTGGGTAGTTCCAAATCCCTGACAAGGTCATTCAGTTCACCTTGTGTTATGAGGTGTGGTTCAGAGAAGGAGGATGGGAGAAAATGTGGGTCCTGTGACATTGATGGTTCAGGACCAGAAGTTTCATCCTCTTCCTCGTCTGACTCAAGTGAGAATGATTCTGGTGCATCAGGAACTGTCAGTCCTTCTCCGTGGGGTACTGGGCGTATAGCTGATGGAACGTTTGGATAATGCACAGTCCACTTTTTCTTCTTTGACACACCTTTCCCAACTGGAGGCACCATGCAGAAGTAACAATTGCTTGTATGGTCTGTTGGCTCTCTCCAAATCATTGGCACTGCAAAAGGCATAGATTTCCTTTTCCTGTTCAACCACTGGCGAAGATTTGTTGCACAAGTGTTGCAGCATATGTGTGGGGCCCACCTCTTGTCCTGATCTCCAATTTTGCAGCCAAAAGAAAGGCAATAGGCTTCCTTAACCATAGTGGTTATACTGCGCTTTTGTGATGCAAAAGTCACTTCACCACAAACATAGCAGAAGTTATCTGCACTGTTCACACAAGTCCGAGGCATCTCTGCTCACTTTGGCTAAACAGAAATGTGTCCCTTTGCAAAATCAAACCCTGACAAATAAGAGAGCACGACACTGTATGATTTCTAGAGCTGATATAGGGCAATTTGTTCAGCAGAGTGATGTAAGCTTCGTTATGATTGCATCATCCATGACTTCTAGGAATAACATGATGCAATTCATATCATCTATGATGCAATACCAGCTTCCGATTGCATCATTCATTGTTTTGCCTAAAAAGCAAGTACTGTCATAGATTTATTCATAGATCCAGTCAAAGATGTATTTTAGTCATTTCTGGTTTAAATTGAGATCCCTTCCCTTTATAACTCACTTATCCTCTGCCATTCCCAAGTCAAGGGTCGTATATACTGACCCAATAGCATATCTTGAAAAGTAGAGCCAATCAACAATTTTAAGCATCATTTTTGTTCTCAGTGACCCAGAATTAGTGAAGTTTGACTACATTTATTTCAGAAGCATTTTGGCTGTAGAGCAGTGTAACAGGTCCTGAAAGGAAGTACTGCAGATGCTGAACCCAGTTGGATCTGCTGGGTAAGCACAGTGGGTACTGTAGCTTACAACTCGTAAGAGTGGGAGGATTGTATGATTCCATTCCAGAAGGCCTGGTACCTCAGGGGGTGTATTCAGAGACCATGAGAAGGGTCAGAGGTTTACCTAGCACTGTAACTATGACAGGGTTCACAGGATCTTCTGTAGTACCAACCACAGGGACCTTGGGTGGAGATAAGGCCGTTCCCTTTTTTCCCCCACCTACCACAGATTCCCGTGGATTTTCTTATGCCTAATCTATTTGAGTTTGATGGTAGATTTGCGTTATAGCATCTGTTTGTGGAAATTTTTTTCTCTTGGTTACTGTAATATCTGGCTGTAAAGAAAGTATATTAGAACCTTAGAAAATCCTACACCCCAACATGTTGGAATTTATCATGCCTTGTGGGAGAAATATATTATAAAGTTGTGCTCCTTTTAATTAGTAGTAATGGAGAAAAGTCACTTTGTGGAGAGGAAAGCCATGTCATTAAGGAGGAACACAGTTATTTTTTTTATATTAATTCTGCTGGAAAGCTTTCAGTTTTATTTTTACCCTATTACTTTATTACATCAATCAGCTGATATACTAGATTTTTTTTGAAGGTGTGGGAAACTCACAATAACTCCAGATTGTCCACTAAATAAATAAATAAATAAGGCCCAATTTGGAAATACTGTGTGTGGGGGGGTAGAGTATCAGGGGGTAGCCGTGTTAGTCTGTATCTACAAAAACAACAAGGAGTCTGGTGGCACCTTAAAGACTAACAGATTTATTTGGGCATGAGCTTTCGTGAGTAAAAACCTCACTTCTCACTAAATCTGTTAGTCTTTAAGGTGCCACCAGACTCCTTGTTGTTTTTGTGGGGGGGGGGGGGGAAAGTTTACATAACGTTGGCCTTGTCAAAAAAGATCAAGTGCCAAAAGTAAAAAGTGTTTCAGAGATGTACAGTCTGGTCACAACAAGGAAACAACATTTCTGAAAAATGTGCTGTTGATGGCAATATAGTTTGAACACCCATGTTCTTTCATATAGTGTTAGCCACATCTTCATAGCAAGTTTCTTATGGCCATCTCCGCACCCATTTATGGTTGTGTAACATCCAAATGATAGATACAGCTATTTCTTACACAGAAAAGTTAGCAGTAGGGAAGTATTTTATTTGTCTTTTGATGCAGGTTAGCAGCCGGAAACAAGGAAAGGAAGATAGCACCTTGTGACCTGCCAGCTTCCCATGTACCACTTAGAGTTAGAAGACTAATGTGACTGAAAGATACTGATGTACTCAACCAGCTTGATATATCGGATCTATCATTTAGTGGTATTTCATTTGTAAGAATAAAACATACAGGAGGATTGCCAGAAAGACTGTCGTGTTAATGTCTAATAAATATAAGGCCTTGGCTACACTTACCCGCTAGTTCGACGGCTGGAAATCGAACTTCTGGGTTCGACTTATCGCGTCTAGTCTGGACGCGATAAGTCGAACCCGGAAGTGCTCGCCGTCGACTGCGGTACTCCAGCTCGCCGAGAGGAGTACCGCGGAGTCGACGGGGGAGCCTGCCTGCCGCGTGTGGACCAAGGTAAGTTCGAACTAATTCGAACTAAGGTACTTCGAACTTCAGCTACGTTATTCACGTAGCTGAAATTGCGTACCTTAGTTCGAATTAGGGGGGTAGTGTAGACCAAGCCTAATATAATCATATTTTTAATAGGGCTGTCAAACAATTAAAAATAATTGCAATTAACCGTGGGATTAAAAAATTAATCACAATTGCAATTTTAATCGCACTGTTAAACAATAATAGAATACCAATTTAAATTTATTATTAATATTTTTGTAATTTTTTTTACATTTTCAAATATGTTTATTTCAGTTGCAACACAGACATAAAGTTGAGAGTGCTCACTTTATATTATTTTGATTACAAATATTTGCACTGTTAAAAAGTGCAATCTACAAGCCCAAGCGTAAAGGGGTATACAAATGTTTAGCATATCTGGCATATAAATACCTTGCAACCTGGCTACAACCGTGCCATGTGAATGTCTGTTCTCACTTTCAGGTGACATTGTAAATAAGAAGAGGGCAGCATTATCTCCCGTAAATGTAAACAAACTTGTTTGTCTGAGTGATTGGCTGAACAAGAAGTAGGACTGAGTGGACATGTGGGCTCTACAGTTTTACCTTGTTTTGTGTTTGAGTGCAGTTACGTTAAAAAAAAATTTCATGATAAAAAACTTTGCACTACAGCAGGGGATCTCAACCTTTTTTCTTGCTGAGGCCCCCCTCAACATGCTATAAAAACACCTGGGCCCAGTGTTGGGGACAACCCTTGGGCATAGGCGTAGTTTTACTTCCTTTCCTGGGGGGGGGGGGGGGGGGGCAAGGGCTGGCGGGGCTCGAGCCAGCTCTGCCCAGCAGGGTCCAGGGAGGGAGTGCCACCTGCACCCCCGACTCACTCAGGAGGCCACTCAGTTGTCTGGGTTGTGGGGGGGACACAGCCAAAAATATAATTCAAAGCGGGGACTCAGTTACGAAGTTTGAAAACTGCTCAGGGTGCAGGGAAGGGGTTAGCTAGGGGCTGTGTGCAGGCAGGGTGTAGCTCAGGGTGCAGGGAGTAGGTAGCTAGGGGCTGTGTGCAGGGATGGGGGGGAGGTAGGGGCTGTGTGCAGGCGGGGGGAGACTCCCAGTGCGGCTTTCAGCTTCAGTGTGTGTGTGGGTGGGTGGGTCTGGGGTTCTTGGCTTCAGCCCCCTGCTGCTCCTGGCTTGGAGGGGTGGGGGCAGCGATGGCTTCAGCCCCATGCTGCTCTCGGCTTCAGTGCTGGGGCTTAAGGCACCAGGTTTCAGCCCTGGGGCTCCACGGCCCCCCTGAAAGGGCTTGTTGACTCCCAGGGAGCCGCGGACCCCTGGTTGAGAACCGCTGCACTACAGTACTTGTATGAGGTGAATTGAAAAATACTATTTCTTTATCTTTTTTACAGTGCAAATATATATACTTAAAAAATAATAATATAAAGTGAACACTGTATACTTTGTATTCTGGGTTGTAATTGAAATCAATATATTTGAAAATGCAGAAAAACATCAAAAATATTTATAATTTAATTTGGTAAAGTCTATTGCTGTTTTTAATAGTGTGACTAAAACTGCAATTAATCGTAATTAAGTTTTTTATTCAAGTTAATTTGTTTTGAGTTAAATGCTTGAGTTAACTGTGATTAATTGACAGCCCTAATTTTTAAATAACATACTATTGACTTTTTTTTTTACTGTTTGTATATTATATCCCAGAGTACAATTTAGACCTACTTCAGCATGCTGTTTGTGCTACCAGCGTTATGAGACTGGTAGCTCTGGCAATGAACCTTCTCTGAAATTTCAGGGGTGGGTTTGTTTGTTCTGAGCTCAAGTTTTCAGCAGTATTTATGATGATGTTGCAGGGTTCTCACATTAAAGTTAATGAGTTCCATGTGTAAGTCTACATGAACAAAAAAATCCCTCTTAAAATTAGGGGTCGGAAGAAAAAATAAAAATGATGACTTTTTAAATTTTTTTCTTGCTCATTTCCAAAATCAACGGTTTTAAAATGTCTTTTCACACCATTAGTAAAAGGTGTAGAGGAATAACGTCTGGGTTTAATTCTGCCCATGTTGAAATCAATTAACTTTCATGGGTCATTTGTAATTTTTTTTTTTTTTAATAAATATTATTTCTCCAATTAAGGAAATCAATCCTGAAAATAAGTTTCCTGCCTATTCAAATTTTTACAAACAGAAATTGAGAAATGCTCAGATTGTTTAAAATTCAATTTTTAAAGCAATTTTAGATCTGTATTTCTATATAGCTGTGTAGGTCAACCATTAAAACCCCATACATTCAGATTTTATATTAAAATTCCTGATTGAATCTTTGTATATCAGAGTAAGGATAAAATAATTCTATATTTTAACATTTTTAGGAATGTGCAAACTTTAACTGACAACCATTATTACATTTCTGATGGGTGTCAACCAAACCATGATCAACATTTTACATTAAAATCTTTTGGACCAACTCTGTTCACAAATCTGTGGCTTTATATGCTTCCCTCTGTGCATGGAAGAACTTCCTATTTCTGTCTGCCAGTTCCAGTCCCACTTCTCTCCTTCCTATCCCTCTCCACCCCGAATTAATACTTTCTTGGGCTATGTCTACTCCACAGCGGCGCAGTTGGGCCAATGCTTCTGGTGAAGATGCTCTAAGCCGATAGGAGAGAGCTCTCCTGTTGACTTAATTCTTGCCTCCACAAGAGGTAGTACCCATATCTGTAGGAGAAGCTCTCTCACCCACACAGTGCTGTCCACACTGGTGCTTAGATTGGTATAATTTACTTAGTATTGGTATAATTCACTCAGGGGTGTGAATAATCCACAATCCTGAGCAACCTAAATTATACCAAAGTTATTTGTAGTGTAGATTCATAGATTCTAGGGCTGGAAGGGACCTTGAGAGGTCATTGAGTCCAGTCCCCTGCCCTCATGGCAGGACCAAATACTGTCTAGACCATCCCTGATAGACATTTATCTAACCTACTCTTAAATATCTCCAGAGACAGATTCTACAACCTCCCTAGGCAATTTATTCCAGTGTTTAACCACCCTGACAGTTAGGAACTTTTTCCTAATGTCCAACCAAACCTCCCTTGCTGCTGTTTAAGCCCATTGCTTCTTGTTCTATCCTTAGAGGCTAAGATGAGCAAGTTTTCTCCCTCCTCCTTATGACACCCTTTTAGATACCTGAAAACTGCTATCATGTCCCCTCTGTCTTCTCTTTTCCAAACTAAACAAACCCAATTCTTTCAGCCTTCCTGCATAGGTCATGTTCTCTAGATCTTTAATCATTCTTGTTGCTCTTCTCTGTTCCCTCTCCAATTTCTCCACATCTTTCTTAATATGGTGCCCAGAACTGAACACAATACTCCAATTGAGGCCTATCCGGCACAGAGTAGAGCGGACAAATGACTTCTCGTGTCTTGCTCACAACACACCCATTATGCATCCCAGAATCATGTTTGCTTTTTTTTGCAACAGCATCACACTATTGACTCATATTTAGCTTGTGGTCCACTATAACCCCTAGATCCCTTTCTGCCGTACTCCTTCCTAGACAGTCTCTTCCCATTCTGTATGTGTGAAACTGATTGTTCCTTCCTAAGTGGAGCACTTTGCATTTGTCTTTATTAAATTTCATCCTGTTTACTTCAGACCATTTCTCCAATTTGTCCAGATCATTTTGAATTATGACCCTATCCTCCAAAGCAGTTGCAATCCCTCCCAGTTTGGTATCATCTGCAAACTTAATAAGCGTACTTTCTATGCCAATATCTAAGTCGTTGATGAAGATATTGAACAGAGCTGGTCCCAAAACAGACCCCTGTGTTATACCTTTCCAGCAGGATTGGGAACCATTAATAACTACTCTCTGAGTACGGTTATGCAGCCAGTTATGCACCCACCTTATAGTAGCCCCATCTAAGTTGTATTTGCCTAGTTTATTGATAAGAATATCATGTGAGACCGTATCAAATGCCTTACTAAAATCCAGGTATACCACAGCCACTGTTTCTCCCCTATCCACAAGACTCATTATCCTATCAAAGAAAGCTATCAGATTGGTTTGACATGATTTGTTCTTTACAAATCCATGCTAGCTATTCCCTATCACCTTATCACCTTCCAAGTGTTTGCAGATGATTTCCTTAATTACTTGCTCCATTATCTTCTTTGGCACAGTAGTTAAACTAACTGGTCTATAGTTTCGTGGGTTTTTTATTTGCCCTTTCCCAGTCTTCTGGAATCTCTCCTGTCTCCCATGATTTTCCAAAGATAATAGCTTAGGTTGACCAGATCACCCAAGACAAATATTGGGACCCGGGGGGCGGGGCAAAAAACAACAACAAAAAAACCACACCCTTCCTCCACAAGCGCTGGAGGGAGGCCCAGGAGACGCAGGGGAAGCGCGGGGCCAAGGTGAGTGAGAGTCCGGACTGGCCCCGAGCAGGCAGGACTCAGTTGGGTGGTAGGGAGAGTAGGAGGGCGGCCCGCAGGGCCAGGTGGCGGCTGTTCTCCCCCGCTGGGCAGCAGAACTCGGGAGCAGCAGCTGCTGCAGCTCCCACTGCCGTGGGGGGAAAAAGCGGTCGATGGCCAAGCTCGGCGGCTGCGGCTCTGGCACCCGGGCCCGAACCCCCCGAGCCTGGGCCTGCTGCAGGGACCCCTGTCCTTGGTCTGGCCTACCCTGTCCTTGGTCTAGACATAGCCTTAATAAACACTCAGCCATAATTGCTGTTCTGTTGTCATATGTGCTCTGAAAACATCACTAATAAGGAGAAGATGGAAAGAAAAGGATGGGAAAATTGCTACTAAATAACCTGAGATCTATGTGAACTGAAGTGATGGTTTGCTAAGAGTGGATAAGAAAAGGAAGGCATGAGAGACAGACGTTTTTCTCATCCACTCTGGAACTTACTACTTTGTAGTGTGTCTAATTTAGATTATAAAATATTTAGCGCACAAACCCTCCCATTTTATGTGTCCGTTGGTGTTAAGTGCTGTAGATGGTAATGATGAAATAATCTGGATCTCATAAACAAAACTGTGATGTCATTAGGGTATTGCTATGAAACCTGCAGCTTAATCTTTGCCTAGCGGCACACTAGTTTGTGGCAAGTGTGTGGAGCATGGCAGCAGTGGCAGGCCAGGTTCTCTCTGTTTTTGCATGTCTTGCACAGCACTCTGTCAAATCCAGAAGCCAAGCCCAGCCTCATGTACCCATGAAAAGAAAACTCCAACTGATAACATTTTTGGGAAGAGTGCTGACTTCCAGACTTGCATAGGGTAGGCAGCAAAATTCTATCAATGTGTTGGTGGAAGCGGGGATGAGAGTAGCAATCAGTTCATTGTACCTAAGGAGAGAGAAGTGGATAGACCCTAGAGAAGAAGTGGGGGAGCTTGGAAGGAAGTGAGGGAGAGGGAATATTGTGAGGGGTAATCTTATTTTGGAGTTCAAGATTATAGGTTTTGTACAACTTCAATTCCAGAATAAGCTTTTCAGTGGTATCACTGTTGTTCATTCAACTTAATAGGGCACGTGACCGATGTTAGGTGACATTGGTGCATTACGTGCAGTTTGTTTTAAATGACCGTCAAAATCTATTTCCAAATTCGAGTTTTACTAAATTAAATTTTGAAGTCATATTATCCTGTTTTGGTTTCCAAAATGCAAAACAAGTTACCATGGGAGGAAGGGAAAAGCTGTGATTAGCAAAACAAAACGGTTGCACCAGTAGACGCTATTTAATAGCTTGACAGCTTTGAGTGTGTGGCAAAGGAGTGTGCGTAACAAAAGGTGATCCTCCTGGCTCCTTTTGTTAGAGAGAAATCACAGCTGGCTCGCAGTAATTTGGATATATGAGATTCAGGTAACTATGACTGACTATAGAGGCCCTTTCTTTTTGTTATGATGTAAAAAAGAAATGTAACCGTAGATTCTTCTTCTCTTGCTCCGATTTGCATGATTGATGAGTGTATGTGTGTGATTAAGTGCACAATATGGTATACTTATATTCTAAGATATAGGTAATTACAATCATTTAACAGGACAGACCCTGATTTTTGCCAAGAAATTCAGTTATTACTGTTTTTCCCTTCCCTCTTTTTTTCTTTGTCAGTTTCCCTTGAGTTTAGTATAGGCAGATTTCATCATCTGTTTAATTTGGTAATTAATATATGTATCAACATGAAGCAAATCAGTTAAAAAAACCCCTCAGTCAGTCAGTCCTGTACACACCAAGTTACTTCTGCACGCAAACAGGGGTGACTTTTTAAAAACACACACACAAAAATTCCCACTGCCAGCAAAACAGGTGAAAGATCATATTTACATCTTAGATTATGTAAAAGTTGGTAGTATTCTCCCTTAAAAGTTTTTTCTTCTTGCTTTGGGTGAAGGAATGTTTCAAGTGCTGTAGTTAATATTGACATTTTAAATTATTCCTCATTAGGCTTCAGAGTCAACATGTTGAACTGAATGGGAGCAGCTCATACTTCCTTGAGCTATCATTTCAGGCTGTCCATAGACTCAGGCAAACATTGCTGTATTGATTTACTCTTGGCTGAAGTTTGGAAGATTTCCTTTGCAGCTACAAGAGCTAAACACCTTTTAAGTTTAGATTCTGAAATACAGTTATTAAGTAACTCAAAAATAATCAGCAGTTATGGAGCAAATTTACGTACTTACTTAATCACATTATACTTGGGGCTCTCATATGTGATTTGTAAGGCTCAAAGTATGGGCAGACTTGTTATTGGGGCATCAAAGTTGGCAGACAAACTTTGCAGTTAGTTGAAGCACAGCAATTGTTAGCTTGAGGCTCAGTCTGAATGAGATGGAAATCATTTCGATACTTAGATTTGTGTGTACCATCTCACCATTTATTAACATTGCCTAAGAGTACCTGTAAAAGTAGGTGACATTCTGATCTTTGTCATACAGCAACCCTTTCTTGCTGCAGATGGGGCAACAAAGGTTCCATTGCAGTTTAATATTCGTGATGGATAAAAATAATAATTTAAAGAAGAAGTTTGTTTAAATCTTGAGTTACAAAAAGAGATTTTATTTACATATGCTAGTTCTTTACCGTCTTTCCATTTTGTAGTCTTAAATTGCTAAAGTGGATGTGTTGTACTTGTTTTCTTAATTGTTAGTAGACTTTCAGATTTTACATAGATTTTGTTTCTATTAAATTGGCCTGCTCTACACTAAAGTTTTACTGGCATACCTATGTCAGTAACGGGTGTTAACTTTTGTTTGTTTGTTTTTTTGCTTTACTAACATAGTTATGCCAGTAGAAGCCTTAGAGTAGATATAGTTTTACCGGTACAAGGTGCTTTTTACCAGGATAGCTTATTTTGCTTTGCCAAACTAGAGTAAGCTATACTGGTATAGGCAGTGTCATAGTGGTATAAGTGCATCTATACTAGGGAGATTTTGACACGTTAACTATGCTGGCAAAGCCTGAAACTAAGACGTCATTCTACCCTGGTTGTAAAGCTGTTAAATAATTCACAAATCATAAATTAAATTAAAACATAAAAAGCTACTATATGAAATTTAATGATTTTACCATGTACTGCGTGCTACTTTTAATCTGTCCCCCTTAAGCTTCAGACGAAATGCATAATAATGTACCTAAACATCTCCCTCATAAATGCTATGCCTATATCTCATCTAATAACAGTAAGTAAATAGGAGAAGTCTCTTGGGGCTGCTTTTCTGTGGAAGAGGGGGAAAAAGGGTAGGTTGAGAGTTTGCTTCTATCAGGACAAACTACATGCCTCTTTGAGGAGTGAATACTTGTCATTGAGTAGGAAACTGCGCGGTAGAAAGAGGCAATTGGGATACAGCAGGCTCTTTGAAAGGAGGATCTCGTACCATCAGCACACCAACAAAATTGGTTGAGCAAAAAATTCTGATGTATGCATCCTATTGCTTGGCCGAAACTTTGCTATCAATTATGGCTATAGGGTGGGTGTCTGGTACAAATCAGGTTCAGTGAAATGCAGTTCACTGATGTGTTTGGGGTCTGATCCTGCTTCCACAGACTTTAATAAAAGTAGGATCAGACCCCTAGTATTAGTTTTCTGTCCTATGTTATAACGGGGGGATTTTGAGTCTCCTAGTCCCTTTAAATAAGATGCCAGTTAGCAAATTTATTAACTAGTTAAATTATGTACTGTGCAACTCTGTTTACTTCAAGCTGTTTCCTTTCTTTATTATGGCTTGTTACTAAGATGTAATTAATTAAAGTGTTTAATGTTTGAATGCTCTGTATATGATTTTATATTTGAAGAGGCTCATGAAATAAAAGTATGTATATCTTAGAAAAATGTATTGACTGGCTGGCTGACAGGTATGGTACAGTTTTTTTTTTTTTTTTTTTTTTTTTTTCTCTGATATTTGGCTAATTAGGCCCAGGCTTGAAACATTTCAGACACTAATTAGCTGGAGGACTAAATTTGCTAGACCATGTTAGTTACAAAAGACAATGATTAAACCCAACATAAGAATGTCCCTATTGGGTCAAGCCAAAGGTCCGTCTAGCCCAATATCCTGTCTTCTGATCGTGGCCAATGTCAGTGTCCCAGTGGGAATGAAGAGAACAGGTAATCCTCAAGTGATCCATCCCCTGTTACCCATTCCCAGCCTCTGGCAACAGAGTAGAGTAGAGTTCAGATGTGACGCTTAGCCCCTGCCAACCCCAGTTACTGAGTTTGAAAGGAGTGCTAAGAAAACGATTGCAATAAATGTATTAAGAAATGAAACATTTTAAAAAAAATCTAAGGTTAAAGCCTGAGAAGTTCTGAAAACTTGTAACTCCCATTGAAGTCAGCAGCAGATGCTCATCATCTCTCAGAATTTGAGCAAGTCAGTTGATCCATATTGGACCATTCTGACAAAAATTTATTTATTGAGCACAGAAAAATGGAATTATAATAAGATGGAACATATGAATATTTAAGGCTGTAGGATAAAATTGTTGATATTAGGCCTGATTTTGTAAGCATTTACACACAGGAATAACTTTAGTCATTTGAGTAGGCACACTGATGTCAATCGGACTATCCATGTGTAAGGGCTTGTGGGATTGGGCCAATATATTGAGTTATTTGTGAAATAAAATGAGATTATGTAAATGAAAACTGTAGGATTATGCACACAGTCAAGGAGATGGAGTTATGTTTCCATTACCTGTCTTATGAGTGCTTACCTGTACAACTGTAACATCTTATTAACACAGTTGTTTATGTGGAATACTGTATATAATTTAGCTGAAATATCAAAGGGGTAGCTGTGTTAGTCTGGATCTGTAAAAGCAGCAAAGAGTCCTGTGGCACCTTATAGACTAACAGATGTATAGGAGCATGAGCTTTCGTGGGTGAATACCTACTTCTTCCCATGCTCCTATACGTTTGTTAGTCTATAAGGTGCCACAGGACTCTTCGCTGCTTTTAGCTGAAATAGATGCTCTACTTGCTAAGGGTACATCTACACTACAGCGGGGAGTCGATTTAAGATACGCAAATTCAGCTACGTGAATAGCGTAGCTGAATTCGACGTATCGCAGCCGACTTACCCCGTTGTGAGGACGGCGGCAAAATCGACTTCTGCCGCTTTTTGTCGGCGGCGCTTACTCCCACCTCCGCTGGTGGAGTTAGAGCGCCGATTTGGGGATCGATTGTCGCGTCCCGACGGGACGCGATAAATCGATCCCCGAGAGGTCGATTTCTACCCGCCGATTCAGGCAGGTAGTATAGACCAGACTTAAGTATACTTAGATGCTATACTTTATAGTAGCAGAAAAGTCTTTTTCCATATAGAGGGGGGGAAAGATTGCAGTGATTTTAAAAATGTATAGCTGTAAAATAACTTATGAAGTCATTTGTGCTTTTTTGTATGCGGTGAAGAAAAACTGTTTAACAGTATACAGGAATGCTATACAACAATCTGGGACAAGATGTAATGAATTTATGGGTATGGCTACACTGCAGTAAAACACCTGCGGCTGCCCATGTCGGTTGACCCCAGCTCACTGAACTCTGGCTGTATGGCTATAAAATTGCAGTGCAGTCATTCAGGGCTGGAGCCCAGGCTCTGGGATCCTCCCCTCTTGTGAGGCTAAACAGCTATGCAATTTAAAGCCACATAGCTAGAGCCCCACAAGCCTGAGTCAGCTGACATGGGCCAGCTGCGGGTGTTTCATTGCAGTGTAGACATACCCTATATGCTACACTGAAGTTACTAGTTATTATTAGGGCTGTCGATTAATCGCAGTTAACTCATGTGATTAACTCAAAAAAAGTAATTGCGATTAATCGGAGTTTTAATTGCACTGTTACACAATAGAATACCAATTGAAATTTATTAAATATTTTGGATGTTTTTCTACATTTTCATATATATTGTATTCTGTGTTGAAATTAAAATAAAAATATTTGCACTGTAAAAATGATAAACAAAAGATACAGTATATTTCAATTCATCTTATACAAGTACTGTAGTGCAATCTCTTTGTCATGAAAATGCAATTTACAAATGTAGATTTTTTTTTTGTTACATAACTGCACTCAAAAAGAAAACAATGTAAAACTTCAGAGCCTACAAGTCCACGCAGTCCTACTTCTTGTTTATCCAATCGCTAAGACAAACAAGTTTGTTTACATTTACAGGAGATAACGCTGCCCTCTTCTTATGTACAGTGTCACCAGAAAGTGAGAACAGGCATTTGCATGGCACTCTTGTAGCTGGCATTGCAAGGTATTTACAAGCCAGATATGCTAAACATTTGTATGCCCCATAATGCTTCAGCCACCATTCCAGAGCACATGCTTCCATGCTGATGATGCTCGTTAAAAAAATAATGCATTAATTAAAATTTTTGATTGACCTCTTTGGGGGAGAATTGTATGTCCCCGGCTCTGTTTTACCTGCATTCTGCCAAATATTTCATGTGATAGCAATCTCTGATGATGACTCGGCATGTGTGATTCATTTTAAGAACACTTTCACTGCAGATTTGACAACACGCAAAGAAAATACCAATGTGAGATTTCTAAAGATATCTACAGCACTTGACCCAAGGTTTAAGAATCTGAAATGCCTTTCAAAATCTGAGAGGGACGAGATATGGAGCAGAAGTCTTAAAAGCAGCACTCCACAGCCGAAACTACAAAACCCAAACCACCAAAAAAGCAAATCAACCTTCTACTGGTGGCATCTGACTCATATGATGAAAATGAACATGCGCCGGTTTGCACTGCTTTGGATTGTTATCGATCAGAACCCATCATCAGCATGGAAGCATGTCCTCTGGAATGGTGGTTGAAGCATGAAGGGACATATGAATCTTTAGCACATCTGGCATGTAAATATCTTGCGACACTGGGTATAACAGTGCCATGAAAACACCAGTTCTCACTTTCAGGTGATATTTTAAACTAGAAGCGAGTAGCATTATCTCCTGCAAATGTAAACAAACTTGTTTGTCTGAGCGAATGGCTGAACAAGAAGTAGGACTGAGTGGATTTGCAGGGTCTAAAAATTTTACAATGTTTTATTTTTGAATGCAGTTTTTTTGTACATAATTCTACATTTGTAATTTCAACTTTTATGATAGAGATTGCACTACAGTACTTGTGTTAGGTGAATTGAAAAATACTATTTTTGTTTTTTTACAGTGCAAATACTTGTAGTTGAAAGAAAGAAGAAAGAAATTAATGGAGATATCCCATCTCCTAGAACTGGAAGGGACCTTGAAAGGTCATCGAGTCCAGCCCCCTGCCTTCACTAGCAGGACCAAGTACTGATTTTGCCCCAGATCCCTAAGTGGGCCCCCTCAGGGCTTGAACTCACAACCCTGGATTTAGCAGGCCAATGCTCAAACCACTGAGCTATCCCCTCCCCTCCCAAATAATCACAAATAAATATAAAGTGAGCACTGTACACTTTGATTTCAATTACAACACAGACTACAATATATTTTAAAATGTAGAAAACATCTAAAATATTTAAATAAATGATATTCTATTATTATTTAACTTGGCAGCTCTAGTTATTATGATGTCTCATAATTTGCATGGCATGAAGCCACACCATCTTAATTCCCAGAGCTGTTCATAGGATCTCTCTGTATGCAGATGGAGGTACTCTTAGGTAGCATATGCATTTACAATAGATTTCAGACTGTTAGAGAAAGTATAGAATGATGAGTAAGGAGGGAATATTAATTTTCCTGTGGGCTTGGGGGAATAGAGTAGAGTGGATCTGTATTCTTGTTAATGAGACAACTGTACTTTTTTTAATTGTCTGAAGGTGAAGGCTTGAAAATCAAATGGATACACAGAGATCAAATATCCTGTATGACCTCTTTCCAGTGATACTTGGCTGCCAGTGGGGGCTTATAAATAGCAAATATCCACCATTATGTATATATTGCAATGGTGGGCACGAACACACATCAGGCCACATGTGCATATCGTTTAGCGTAGTTGTATGTAGCTTTTTAAATTCAGTTATCTGCACTGTAATGCAGGTTATATGTAAAAGTTTGTGTGTGTGTGTATATATAATAAAATATAAAAAAATATATAATAATTTTTTCCCTTCCGCCACCTTCTACAACAGCTTTGATAAATGAGCTTAATTTCTCCTATTGTTACTATTAGGAGCTGGAGATGAGAAGTCAGAATGGTGGGGCGGTTGCTCCTTATGTTAAGGATTTACAGTGTCACTACTCACATGTTTCCAGTCTTCAGTGGGTGGAAGCAACCTTTTTGCTGGCAGTTAAATCCTGTTGGGATTTTTGTGTTTGTCTGAATTTCTCTTGGATTCCACTATCTGAAAATCCACTTCTCCAAGAATCTCTCTTCCTCTTGTCTTTATCCATTATCTCCATAGCCTCCCTTTCATGAGCCACAGTCTCATGTTTCACCTTGTCATTGTTTTAATTTTTGTTTTATGGAAGAATTGATCCTGAAAACTCTGGAAATTAAATGAAATGCACATGCGAGTTAAGTAACTCATGCATAAGTGCTTACAGGATCAGGCCAGTAGGTTGGAAACTTTTTGTATCTTATATCATTTGAGGCAGTATGTAAATGTATGGTACTATATAACTGATTTTAATAAATATATCTATCTAATTTTTTTTGTCTACACTTGTTGGTAGGAGGAAGTAAAAGAAAGAATTGAAGATACAAAATCACAGGTAACAAATTACCTTTTTTTTTTTTTTCCCTACAGTGTTCTTTCTCTCGCCCGGCAATAGAGATTTTTATTTTATGTCAAGCAATTAATTTTGTGTGCTCGCGCTCTCTCTCTCTCTTTGATTCTGAGGTAAAATACTGATTCTGAGGTCAAATTCCAGTGCTGACTTGATAGTAAATTTTCCCCTCATTAAGTAAATTGGGCATTAATCCTCTGGCTCTTAGATGCCTGTGTCCATCCTTTCACTGTATGCGTTTGACCAGTAGAATAGGAAGATACCACCAACTAAAAGTAAATTCTTCAAAGCAGCCATAGGAACTTCTGGAAGGCAGTGCTCATTTGGGGCTTAAATTTTCAGTCCTTGACTTTGAAACCTTACTATGCTTTTAATGTGTTGTGGGTTGGTTTTGGATGTAATTGTATGTACATGCTATTTGCTTGGATAGCAAAGATTGCAGAGAATGAAATCCTATCTGCAGTATACCCACCAAGACCCCGTCTGGGGAAATAGAGGAAGAGATGCTGTGCCTGCAAACAACTGTAACAATAGCTGTTGCTACAATAGCTATAATATGCATCAGCATATGCACAGAACATGTGATCATGCAGAGTGGTACAAAGACATCAGCATAAGTTTAGGATAGGTACATTATCCATGAGTGATGAGTAGTCATCTCAAAATGCAATTAAAACCGCTTACACTGAATCATTTGTTGTTTTGTTTATGCCACATTCTAAAACAGGCTTTTTATGGAGAAAGTTTTTAGGGGTTTTAAAGGTTAGGTTGGTAGTATCTTTTGTTGTCTTCTGCTTGTAAAGCCACACTGCCTTACTACCATGAATCCAACTGTATAGGTAGAGGAAGAAGATAGTATAAGAATAAAAAGGGAAATCACTTTTTTCCCCCTCCCTCATGGTACACACACACATGCTAAATGAGGACAAAGTTTAAAAATAAATGAATTTGAAATATTTGTTGACTACAGATGTGTTCTAACTAGCTGAATGACCTGTAAACTGGAAATATCTAAAACATAAAATCACAATAGAGCAGAGTATAAATTTGCAGAGTTCAGATATTGAGAAATTTTTTTATCTCATCAGCGAAGGACTAGTAAACACATTCTTAATATATCAAAATACTAGATTTGTTATATATAGTATAGTAAGACGTGACCAAGTATATATTTCTAGTCTCAATCTGCTCCTTGAAATATTTCCAAACTCTCAAAATGTATAATTAGTGCTTGATAAGTTATTATACTGATTGCAATTAACAGATTAACGTCTGCTCACTAGCTGAGACTTAAATATTGGTTTCCTTCCCCTACAGAAGATAAACTTAGAAACAACTTCTGAAGGGAGAGAAGCTGTTCTCAAGCCACAGCCACTGAATAAAGATGAAAAAGATAAATGCATGAACTAGCTAGCAAGGGAAATGAATGAACAAAGCCCCCCCAACGTTGTATCATCTGAACTTTAGCAGCAATTTTCTCTTTACTACAGTAGTGGAAAAGGACATTAAAGAGATGCAGTCTTTAGCTCTAATGATATAGGTCTGTTAATAGCTTTTAACAATTGACAGATAATCAATAAAACATTGTTCTGGTGTCACTTGTTAACATCTGTATTTGTTTCTGGGATTTCTATTATCTTCTGCACTAAGATGATATCTGTGTGGGGAATTCATACTATATAGGTAGTATTTATTTATTTATTTTTTACATAGCACCTCTCATAATTGGCCTGATCCCAATTTCCATAGACTTCAACTGGAATTGGACCAAGTCCAAGGTGCTCAACAGTTTTATGGCGCTGTTGGTAATGACACCATACTTAAGGCTGACCTTGGACTCCCGTATTAAGCCCTGATTTCCTACCCTCCCCTTCTGACTTTTGTTTGCAGTAACTGATTTGTTTGCAAACTTAGAATGCTGAAAATAGGAGTGAGAAGAATTTTTTCCAAGGATTGAGGAAATGCAGGATTAAAGATGTTTATCTGCTGCTTAATCAAAAGTAATACAAGTCTTAAATTTTATTCCCAGTGTCGTGACTCTTTGACCCATGTGTTCTCAATAGAGGCACCCGGTCGCACAGCAGCTCTTCATGTGCAGAGCCCAGGGTGACTCTTCCATATTGGGTATTTCCTAGGAGAAAACTATTTAGGAATTTTCATTCTTACAGGCTGGCCCAAGATCCAACTGGGGAAGGGAATCTGCTGATCATGTTGATCCAGTCTGGCCCCTGAAGCTGCAAGCAAAGCTAAGCACTGAGAATGGGCACAAATTGAGAAGCGATACCATGGTCAGCTCTGCTGGCTGACAAATAGGAAGCCAAATCTGAGCAGACACATGTTCTAAAGCAGACAGAGCACCATCTATCCAATTCCTGAACCTGGGATTAGCTGATGTTGAATGAGGGGAAAGAGTCCCTGTGTATGAACAGAAAGCTTTTACTCAAAGGTTGCCAAAGGGGACGGGATGACAAAGCAGCTATCGAACAGACCAAATAACCCAGACACCCACCTCAGGCCCAGCTCAGGTCTGGTTCCAACTACTTAGGCTTATAGAAAGGGATTTGAAGGTCAAAATCTTTTGCATTACTCCAGTCTTCTCTGTGGAATGTGCTAGAATTGGCTTCCCTCAGCCCCTAGTGCAAACTTCCTTACCAGGAGCATGCCGAAAGGCTACCCTGAACAACAGGGCCTCCTGCCTGATGCTGGCAGCTTTGAGTAAGGCAGACATAATGCTTTACAGCAGAGTGAGTGTGAGTGGGTGGTTCCTGCTCCTCTGGAGGTTTCCAAGACCTAGCCAAACCTTCCATTGTTCGGCACGCTATGAAAGTCCTTTACAGATCACGGCATCTGGCAGCCTGTGCACTGAATGAAGATGACCAGTAGGTATGAGGTCTCTGTAGAGTGAGTGGAACCTTGCTCCCTAGTGCATTGGCCCACATGTTTCACAATGAATGGGTCACAAGTCATGGAATTTAGCAACCTTCTTACAAGACAAAATGGATAAAAGCAGCCCAGTGGTACCACAAGGTCGCTGGGAGCATAGACTGATTCACCAATGGCAAACCTCTTGGGTTACTCCTATCCGTAGATGCTGCAGCAGCATCATAGGCTCTCACTCTATAGTAGGGTCATAACAGCAAAATTTCAACTGAAAATGAGTGTGTGTCAGCAATACCGTTATCTGTCATGAGCATGTTCCTGCAGGTAATATTGCACGCCAGGCATTGAAGGAAAAAGGCCCTTACTAACTTCTTAAGTCCTGGCTGTCAGAGTTCATGCCATACATCATTGCCAATTATCCTCCCAAAAATTGTCCAGAACATGGCAGGGGCGATATAACCCAGCCTTGTAGCTCTACTGGAGGGGGAGTTATATATTGCATAAGATCTTTCTTCTTCTAACTGTTTTCTTTTTACCTACCTTAAAACCCCAGTTAAAGGGGGGTTGGAAGAAAGGAAGAAGTAGGGGGCGGGGTGTGGATCTGGGGGGAAAAGGCCCTAAATGTAAAGCAGACCATCTTAAAAAAAACTTTAAAGAAAAATCCTCTATTTTTCAGATAAATATCGAAAAATCAAACTGCATCTCAGGAATAAGGAAAATTACATTTAAATCCCTTAAATAAATAAGGGAAGAAACCACTTGGTCTCCTAGATAAATGTAGATAGCTGGACATCCATAAATACAGGGGGAGTTAGTCTCAATCCCCATCACGGTTCAGGGGAAAACTAATAAAATAGAAACAGCACTGTAGGTCAAGTAAGGCAATCAGTTGACCCATTTGGGATTAAGGGTGGGGAAAATACCATAAATGCTATTTTTTAAACATAGTGGAAAAATATTCCTCCCTTAAGTGCCACTACACTCTTTCACTTCTGTTATCTTCTCCTCTATTCTTCCTTCCCTCTTATCCTCCCTCATGCCCTGTCAATCAAATTAAGACCTGCACATGAAAGGAAAGGGAGGTTATCCTAGCACAAAGCCCAGTGGCTTATGTGTTAGTGTATGTGGTAAGAATTTCACCAATAGAACATTCCTGACCTCCAGAGGCTCACCCATAACAGCTGTTGGATGTGGTCTTTCTGTTACTGTTGAGGAAATACACCTTTTGGTTATTGTGGTTATGAAGTAATTATCTTGTTAAGAAGTCTGAGTTCTTCTTTAGTTATCCATAAGGCTGCAAGTTTGTCACGGAGGTCACTGAAGTAACGGATTCCGTGATTTTCCGGGACTTCTGCGGTGGCCAGTGCAGCTGTCCTGGAGGACACCTGAGCAGCTTTGGGTGCGTGTGGCAGGAAGCTCAGGGTTGGGGTGTGGAAGGGGGTGAGGGTTCTGGGTGGTGCTTACCTTGGGGGGCTCCCCAGAAGCAGCAACATGTCCCTCCCTCAGTTCCTAGTTCTGGGTGCTTCCTCTGTCTGCAGGCACTGCCCCCGTAACTCCCATTGGCCGCGGTTCCCCACCATGGGAGCTGCGGAGCCGATGCTTGGGGTGGGGTCAGCGCGCGGAGTTAGGAGCTGAGGGAGGCACATGTTGCTGCTTCTGGGGAGCCACGGAGAGCCAGGTAGGGAGCCTGCCAGTTCTGCCACCCTCCCCCTGAGCACCTGTGGCGCCCCCCCCCCAAACACCCGTAGTGCCCCTAGGGTGCAGCCCAAGATTTAGTCAGGGCTATATAGTACAAGTCATGGACAGGTCATGGGCCGTGAAGTTTTGTTTACTGCCCATGACCTGTCCATGACTTTTACTAAAAATACCCGTGACTAAAATGTAGCCTTGTTTATCTGCAATCAGTGAAGCAGATGTATAACCTCTTGGCAAATGAGTGGAAGTACCGGTAGTTAGTTTTACTGGTTGGTCAGCATGCTTGAATCTTTAGTGCTACCGTACATTTACTTTTCTAATGTAGTCTCTCTTGGAGGAAATGCCTAATAAGGATGAAAAAGTGTAAATATGATTTGCTACTGCTTGCTGAATCAGTAGTGGCTGAGAAGAATATGAAACACTGCGCCAGGCACCTAGCCTGAAATAGCAGGTATGGATTAAGGACGGTGGCAGTGGGTACAGGAGGCCTCTTAATGTTGTTCATTGCTTGGTAGAAAGCCTGGCACTTGCCCACCATAACATGTGAACACCTGGCTTTAATACAGTGTCCCCTATTCAGTAACCTTCAAGCATGTCAGAAAAGGCAAGTATCACTATGCCCAGGTCTCATGGATCCCATTCCATTTTCATATTCCCTGGGCCAGTGATTGTAGCAGGATCAGCTGTGCATCCAGAAGTGGAGATGAAAGGAAAGGGGCACTCTTGGTGGAAATGACTCCAAGGATCCTTTATGCAAGGTATATCTGGTATATCTCAATTGATTACCATTAAGAAAACTATTGACTGTCTCAACTGTGTACTCCCTCTCCCCCCTGAATGCCCCAACTGTGTATACACATATGCACACCTCCCCTCCCCTCTCCCCATTAAAAAGCCACTATATGAAAAAATATCCAGAAATCAGAATAGTACAATTCACCGGTCTAAGCCAAGCATCTCGATCAGGCACCTTAACAACTGTTTCTCAGGAAAAGGGAAAGGAATCTGAATGAAACCAGTAAAAAAAGGGGAATGGTCAAACTACATCGACCACCCTACCCCATAGTCCTTGCAGGCTTAAACAGAGAAACAGTTTTTAAAAAAAAGCCACTCAACCAAAGCCAAGGTTTCAGCTCAAACAACGTCTTAGGTACAAAGAAAAAGTAGAGAGGGGAGAGGGACTTACTGAAAATGGGGTCAGGAAAACAAGGTGATAAATGCCAAAAGAAGGAGTCAGGTGTGTGCATGTGTGGGAGAACTAAAGATCGACTGTAAGGGGAAAGTAAAGGCACAAAAGTGCAGGGACACTAATAGAGGAGGGAGAGTGACATAAAAGAACCTTTCACAGACAGATGTGAAGAGCAGCAGTTCACACAAACCTAAACCAACGAAGACCGGATACTGTGGCCAAGCTAGTGGTATGTGCATGTGTGTGCGCACACACACACACTCTCTCTCTCTCTCTCATAACTACATCATGATTATTAAATTCATTCCCTAGATGGAGGAAGTGAGGCCTGGGTTAAGAGACTTGCCTAAGGGCACAGAGGAGGTTCCTGGAGCAGATGAGATGAAAAATTCAGAAGCTCCTACTCTGTCCTCCACCACTATCCGCTGTGCCTTAGTCCTTCCCAGGCAGGGGCCATAAAGAGAGTTTTGTGGAGTGGGGAGGAGATGAGAGCCACAGCTGATGATGGAGAAGGCGAGGAAGGAAAAGTGAAGATGTCCCCAAGGTTTGCAATAAGCAGCAGGCATGAAGCCACTGTAGCAGTGGCAGCAAGACTGGAAAGAGTGTGGAGGATTATCCAAGGAGTGACTGTAGAGTATTAGGAGTATTTTGCTGTGGTGGAGAGCAGAGTAGGGAAGGATAATGGTGGGAAGGCCAACATGCCTTAATGCCAGTTAATTTCAATATTCATTATTTGTTTTTTCATGACTGATTCCAGTATATTAAAACCGATATTTACTGCTCATGGATACCACACATTTAGCACAGCATATTTAAAAATGCTAACAAATTGAGCTAAGATGTTTTAATATGTAAACTGGTTTAACTTTCTCTTTCATAGCTGTGCTCACATATATTGTTACACTTTGAGCTAGAATTAGGATTATATGGCTGGTATTTAATGATGATGTTTTAAATAGTATTTTACAGAGCAAAAAGGTGACAATTTTGAATTATAACACTATGTAATTTCCGCCCCGGCTATGCTTTTGCATAGGGCAAAAGAGAAATGATGACCTACAGTGAGCTGACATTGCTTATAAAAGTTTGATTCCTTCTTGTGCTATATAATGCAAATTCTCTAAAAAGTCAATCAAAGGTTGAATTATTGTATTGCATTCTGCCATGAGGTATGCAACATGCCTCGGTTGCAAACCCAGAAAGTATGCCTTTGATCCCACAAGTGCTCTGTACGGGTGATGGGGTCTGTACTAGCAGATCTAATTGCAGGACTGGTGTTAGTTTCTATAGCAGAAGCATAAATATGTGAAAACCACATAAGTAGCTACTCATTTCATGAGTATTATATCTTTGTATGAGAGACAAGAATATTTTTTTTTGTTACTTTTAATTAAATGAAATAAATTAATTACTCTTTTTTAGTGATAAAACATGGTCGGGGGGGAGAGGACTTGTCCTGTTTCTCTATGCCTTTGGTATAGATATATATACTTTAAAACCTATTAAAAGAAGCAGTGAGGGGAAGGAAAGTCCTTGTGGTTGAGTCAGGAAATCTGGGTTCAGTTCTTGGCTGTGCAATAAATTTCTGGTGTGACCAGAACACCTAGGACATGTCACTTAATCTCTCTGTGTCTCAATTCCCCAGGTGTAAAATGGGAATAATGAGACTTCACTGCCAAACAGGAGTATTGTGAGGTGCTTGGGGTCTATGGTGATGAGGCTACCATGTATTGTAAATACCTACAACAGAGAAAATTGCAGTGTACTGGAGATGAACCAGCCCAAGCAGATGCTGCTATAATATTGAAGGATAAGTTTAGAGAGTATATTGTTATAAAGACAACCAACGAGGGGCTAGATTGTGCAACTGTTACTCATGATTGGGTTCACCAGGGTGGATAATGGCTGAACAACCTAGTTGTATTTTTATATTGTGTTCTTATAACCAGCCTGGGAGATAGCATTTCAAAAGCGTTCATTCCAGGTAGAAGCAGATATATTGATATCTTTTTGGAGACTATTTTCATTGAAGGATTTTTCATTTCAATTTACATTATACTTATTAATAACTTGTTTAATTTTTAGCAGGACTGATATTGAGCCAAAATGGCAGCTGTAGTCTCGGACAGTCCTCCCAACCCAAGCTGCAAAATCATGACTTTTAGGCCTTCAATGGATGAATTCAGGGAGTTCAACAAATACTTAGCGTACATGGAATCAAAAGGTGCTCATCGTGCTGGACTTGCAAAGGTAAACATCTTTTACATTTAAAAAAAAAACTCTTTTCAGAAACATTTGCCTTTTGCAAAACTGATGTGTTAAATTTTAATAATTTTTTCAAATGGTTTTCCTGTGATAGCTGTTGATATGTCACTCTTTAACGAGAGCTAAATGGAATAGCTCACGTTGCATATAAACAAAGAAAAAAGAAAATATGATGTCCGCCACATACTCTCAAATTATTGGGTTTTGCTATTATCATCACATGGAATGTGAAAAGAAAATCTCTGTTTGAGGCTGACTAAGTTAGAAGGCTTAGAAGTGCAGTCCAAAATATAAATCAGGGGATCCAGTATTCCAAATATAGGAATCCACCATGCAAACACTTAAAGGTGTGTGTAACTTTACTGACTTGAATCATTTCACTGAAGTCAGTGGATCTACTTATGAATAAAATGAAGCACATTCTTGAGTGTTTACAGCATCTGGGCCATCATAGGATTTCAAATTGTCGATTTTTTTTTTTTTTTTTTAAATTGTAATCATCCTACCTTCTGATTGACAAAAGTAAGACATGGAAACCATGCAAAAGCTACTGTAGCATTGCCTCTTGGCTGAGCAATGGTTGATTCAGGGCCTTGTAGCTAGTCAGTTTCCATTAATGGAGAGAGATTGCCACAACTTCAGTTTGGTGTAACTTATTTATTTACATGATGAATATGTTCTTATCTCTGCTATATACATTAGTCCTGTTACTCTTACGTAGTCCTGCAGTGTGAGGCTCATAGGGGAGGAAACACAACCATGCACATGCAGATCTGGGAATCTCAGCTCAGTCATTCAGAGTAGTCACTAGGAACAGCTACCTTAATCACTGGGTCTCCAACCCTGTGTTGCAAACCCAGAACATTAAAAAATCATCAGAATGGCTTAAAATGAGCTTTATAAAGAAAAAATAACGAACTTTGGGTTCTTATTGCTTTCTGTGTTTTGAGCATTGAGGATGCACTTCAGTCATATCTCCAAACTTTTCTCTGCAAGCATGAAGGCTAGAAACTTTCTTTTTCTTTTTTTAAACGAAAATTCCAATTACTAGATTGGGCAACTCATTCATAACAGACATAGATAAGTATGTGACATAAAAGTACACACTGATGTTGTATTGTCCCCATCACCTTCTGTGCTCATTCTGTTTGGAAACAAATGGGGACCTACTCTTTGAGGGTTTGCTGCATGGTACTAATCACTGCAGTGGGACAGGTGCTTTGGTGGACCAAAGCCAGAGCACTCAACACCTTGCAGAATCAAGTCCTAAGATGGCTGGGGAACAGGAAGCTTATATGTTTTGGTCCCCTTCTGATTAACAATAATTGAGCTAGCAGAGAGTGAGGGGATAGTGCAACTCGTTTTGGATTGTTCTGTATATTGACTTGCTTCCTTGATCCCCAACATCTCAGCATCTTGGGTTTGCTGATGGTAGACTGTCCAGGGGTATGTTAAACTCTTCTTGGCGCCATGAGGCCACCTACTTTTTCCCACCCTCAAAGGATCCACATTGTGTTGATCTTTCTTCCAATCACCATGGGCTGGATGCAGAGTTTTCTGAGGCCTTTCATTGCCTCTTTCACAGTGAAGGCAAGGCCTGGTTACTAGAGAGTGAAGGAAGGTGCCCTCTTTCCTCAATGTGCTTTGTACTGCCTTGTCAATGCTTTCAGTCCCCATCAGGGAGCAAGAAGGTACTGGGGTTTAGTGGTGATTGCACTCCTCGTTCAGTTTTTGGGCAGGCTGATTGGGGTGGTTTTTCTACTCTCAGTGAAGAGTGAAAAAATATTTTAAAAACAGAAGGTCAAACTCTCTTTGCCTTTCAACTGTAAATAAAACTGAGCTGTTTACAGTATCAGTTTCTGTTAAAATCCCTAGTTAATATTCTTAAAGACATTAACTGAAAGCGTAAGTCACTTGCTAAAACCTATCAGGAGATAAGGACTTTTTCTGTTCTGATTATGCTCTAAACATAATCCTTGCTTCCCTGGGTAAATATTTTTCTCATTGAAATGTTTTAATCGATGTTACATTTAGATTAGTGTTATGTCTGATAGCAGGGTTGTGTATTTAGTGACAGTCATTAGAGTAACCTCTGTAGTGGCTCTCAGGAGGGCTGTCACACCGGGAGACTGCAGACACTGAGGTTGTGGTGTGGCTGGAGGTGTGTAACAGGAGAAAGCTAATGAGATCTGGAACTGGTGAGCTAATCTAACAAACAAAGAAAATTAACAGATTAAAGACACCTGAGACCAGAGTGCTTTGTTTGTGGACTGGGGATCAGGGAGAATGTCAGTAATTTATGACTTTCAATTCCAGGATCTGTTACAAAGATAGCAGCAGCTGACAGCATGCTGAGTACAGACAACTTTTCTCATGTCAGCTATAAGAAAAGAGTCATTCTGTGTTTCTGAAAATATTAAAACTTTTCTTTCAAGACACACAAACTCAGTATTAACTGTTTTTAATTTTGCACTGAAATTCCCAAAGGCAGCAGACTTGGCTGGTCTCTCGTTTTCATTTCTTCGACCGCTTCAGGGAAGGGAGTGATGACACTGAGATCCTTTATTAATTTTAATATGGTAGTGGCCCCCTGAGTTCAGGTGTTCTGCATTTAAGAAAATATCCTACCATAATAATGGAGAGATTGTGAGCTTTGATCAGTCCAGCACATTATGTGATAAGAAATATGGCCCCAGGCATCAATTCTGTGTTTGTTTCTTGCCTGGATTCTTTCCTGGCCTCATTTACTCCCATCCAGACTTTGGATCTCACTCTGGAACCACAGTAGGAAATGCTGTTGACCCATCTTACGTATGACACATTAAAATGTCTTTCCCTGCTTATCCAGCTCTTTTTTGAGGGGTGGAGAGAGTTCTGTGCTTTTCAACATTAAAATACCCTGTTGAAAAATAGAGGGAGCCCTGAGAAGCAGGACTGACATAACTGAAATGAGCGGAGAGGGCGGAAGAACAGAGATTAAGAGCAAGCTGTGTCATTTTGTGTTCTTTCAAATGATTGTGCACATAATATATATTCTACTTCAGGTGTGTATGAACCCAGAATATGCGAGTCAGAGACCTTCAGCTAGCAGTACCCATTGGGCTGGCGCATGTGCTCTGCACATCCTTGTGCCTTGAATTGAGGGCAAAAAGGGAAGGGCCACACTGATCCATTTCTCACTGCCTGTGGTTACAAGTTTGAGCTCTCTGCGATGCCTCAAGCTCATGGTCCTTTCATCATACCCAAAGGGGGTTTGAGGCCTATCTTGAGCTTAAGAAAGTTAAGCACTTTTATCAGGAAGATAAAATTCAGGATGGTGTCCCTTGCTTCTGGTTTGGGGCCAGTTCAACCAACAGGTGATGGACCACATCCACCAGATTCAATCCCTATTTGCTTGGCTGGGTCTAAAAATAAAACCGAGCAGTTGATTTTTGTAACCAATTAAAAGAATCGAGTTCATTGGGGCCATTCTTGATTCTATGACTGCAACAGCCTGTCTGCTTCAAGAAAAGTTCGGGTCCATTTTGAACTTCTGCACAAGTCTAAAAACCAACCTCCGAACAGCAGTGAGGACTATTTTGAGGCTGTTGGGACACATGGCCTCCAGCACATATGTGACTCAGCCTGCCAGACTTCATCTTAGATGCATACAAAGCTGGTTGAAGTTTGTCTGTCTGTATCCTCTAGTTTTTACATTAGCTGGAAGTGCAGCTGTGCATACAAAAATGATGAATAAGGTGGAGGGGCAGGAGTTGGTCACTGGGTTGTCATCACTATGTTGTTTCTCTTATTTGCCATGATGTAATGAAGTGTAGCTGCAGAATGACATTGAACATGGGTAGGGAGTCCGCATTACTAGCTAATTTAAAAGCCAGTTTGTGGTTCAGAGCTACAGTGGTTTGCAGGGCTTGGGAGAGAAGCAGACAGGCTTTCGGACACCCCCCCCTCTCTACACAGTATAACCTGTTAAAACTTTTATATTGTCAAGCAATTTTGAAATTTACTTCCATAGAAGGCCATTTATTCCTTCCCTCAGCAAGGAATGTCTCCATGTCAAAGTGCCATTTTCAAACTTCAGCCACTTATAGCCCTGTTCCAAAAAGTCAGATTGATTTTTTTTTTTTTTGATTATGGGGGAAAGTGCATTTTTTTTTCCTCACTCTCCTTTCACATAAAAATGTTTGAACTGTTTTGAGATAAAGGACAGTCTAGTGATTGGGGCCCTAGTTTAGACTTTGAGAGACCTGGTTAAATACCCCAGCTCCTCTACAGACTTCCTGTGTGATCTTGGGCAAGATCCTGTATGCCCCATTTCCCTGTCTGAAAAAATGGGGATAATATTTCCCTACCTCACAGAGGTATTGTGAGGATAAGTACATTAAAAAGACTGTGAAGCATTTGGCGATCTACTGATGAAGAGTGCAATATAAGTGCTAGGTGTTGTTATTATTTTGCTCAATAATGGGACAGATACTAAGCATAGAGAATTTCAGACCCAAAAGGGTGGTTTAACAACGTTATGGATATGAGCAAACAATGGATTAGAATGGAAACTGTCCTGTGATCTTACTGTTAGCAGGTTCCTAATAATATAAATATTATTTGGGAGGGGGGCATCTCCTCTTGCTTCTGTTGAAGTCATCGGAAAAAACTCCTGTTGCCTCCAGTGGGAGTCGGATTTTCTCTGATGGTTACACCAGTCAGGGATTGGGATATTTGCACACTGTAAATGAGTTGATTTGAAGTTTAATGTTCCAGGGGGGGTGTTTATACCTCAATTGTTTGTTGGCAAGACGGCGCTGGTGCAGTTTACTTACAGAAAAAACAATACTCATAGAATGAAGTGGAAGTACATTATGTTCCGTGGCTTTTCCACTCTTCCGTGTCAGTCCTCGCGTGTGCACACACGCATGCATGCGTTCTCTCTTGCATTCTCTCTCCCATTTAAAATAAGTTGTAAGGATACATTTTCCAGCTCAACTTTGTTCATCTGATAGTCTCCAGAGTTTTTTTTGCACACACCTCAAATCTCTTTGTAGGTCATTCCAGAGCCGCCGCCAGCAGCAGCGCAGAAGTAAGGATGGCATGGTATAGTATTGTTACCCTTACTTCTGTGCTGCTGCCTGGAGAGCTTTGGGCCCTCAGTCAGTGGCTGCTCACTCACCAACTGCCTAGCTCTGAAGGCAGCAGCACAGAAGTAAGGGTGGCATGGTATGGTATTGGCACGCCTTACTTCTGCGCTGTTGCTGGCAGGGCACTGCCTTCAGAGCTGGGCGCCCGGCCAATAGCTGCCACTCTCCAACCACCCAGCTCTGAAAGCAGCGCAGAAGTAAGGGTGGCAGTACCGCTACCCCCCTAAAATAACCTTGCGAACCTCCTGCAACTTCCTTTTGACTCAGGACTCCCAATTTGAGAAACGCTGGTCTACCCCGTGAAATCTGTATAGTAAGGGTAAAAGCACACAAAAGGCCAGATTTCACAGTCCATGTTGTGTTTTTCATGGCCATGAATTTGGTAGAGCCCTACAAATAACCAATATTCAGGGTTGGCCCCTTTCAGCTTAACATCCAGGATGCAGGCCACTTCCAAATATTCTCACCCTTCCCCATAAGAAGAAATAAAGGTACACTTGAAGGATATTTAAGAGTATGAAGACTTAAGGTCTCCAGTTCTTCCTGTAGGCTAATAGGGTCCATCAGTCACCTCCCAGATCTCTCTAATTCCTGGGAGCTGGCCCTTTTGAAACTCCAGCCATAAATTGTGACAAAATTACAAACACTGTAATATTCGCTTATAGAAATTGAAGGATTTATTGGAACATTGCAAGTAAGAACATCAGCGCACACAGGCAGAATTTAACTTCCTTTTAAGCCCCCTCAAACCAGGTTAACATAATATCAAAACAAGATAACCACAGTAAAATAAAGATTCAGCACCATCTATTGGTGAAAATGCTGTCTGCACTGATCATTACAACTTTCCCTCTTTTGGTTTAATAAGAGGTTGAAAACAGTAACTAAAGTTTTATTATCATTGTAATTCCGAGGAATCCAGATAGTCTGCCATCCTCACAGGTTTTCCTGTTAGTCTGCCTCCTTGAGTCCTGTATTCAGTCATGGAGATGTCACTTGTAACTGAATCCAGAGATTATTGGCATGTATAGGGTTCATATTCTCCAGGTTAGGCATATCTGGTGGGCGTAGACAGTCTTTTGAAGACTGCAGTGTGGAGAAGTCTTGAAGACATACTCCTCCACAACCAGTTTCGTATTACAAGTTACAGGAATCTGCTGGTGAAATTCCAAATCCTCCTCTGAGGTTGTTGAATAACCTCAGTGTTTGCCTTCCCCTTTCTTTCAATAAATCTGTACATCAATTCTCCGTGTACTACAAAGCGGCAAGCTCTCACTTTTCATATCAGCAAGGATAAACTGTTTATTTTCTTAAGTGTTGTGTAAGGTCCCCCTGAAAAGGAGGACATTTGAAGTTGTATTTATTTATTTATTTCCCCCCTGGCTGATTTTTCCTTGTGCATAGCCACATGTTTTTTCCGTCCTAGATGGGCACATGGTCACTTTTTCCTGGCACCTTGTGCTTGTCATGGTTCCTTCTGGCTCATTTGTTCCTCCACCTTCTGAAATGCTGTGCTCAGGTCACTGGTTTAAGACTCTGCCTGTGTAGGTGCAGGAGGCCTTGCCATTTTTTGCTGAACATCAAGTCATATGCAAGCATGGGTTTGCGAGTCCAAAAATAATCAGAGAGAGAGAGTGGTGAATAGATGAGTGTCAGCTGGTGTTATATGCAAAGACAAGAAGTGTCCTCATATCTCAGTCTCATTGGTCTTCGCTAAGAGTATGAGCATGGAACCAGTGGTGCTGTTTACTCTCTCCATTCTTCCATTACCTGCAGGATGGGCAACCCCAGACCTCACTTTAGGTATGTTATCTGGAGTTATCAGCAAACCTCATGTAATAAGTGATTGAAATTCCTTCCCCGATCATTGAAAGGCAGCTGAGGCAGAGGGGGAGAGAAGGGGCAGGGGCAGGGGCAATCTGCAACATTACGTGTTTCATCAGTGCAGCTGTAACTGCCTCAGGCCTTTTATCCTTCAGTGCCTCTGCTACAACATACTTTTACATGGTGTCATACACCATCAGCAAATAACTATTTCAACTGGTGTTTCTGGTTGTGGTCCTTCCAAGACAATCATGAACCCCCAGGGCTTACTAGATAGGGGCATATCCCCTAAAAGGAGTTCTGCCGCTCCTTGCTGGTGCTTTCTTGTGACAGGTAAGATGGGAAAGTACCAAATCCTTAACATCTGCAGCCAAAAAAAAATCTGTCCAATATCTGGTTGAGTCTTTTCTTACCCCAGGCAGCCTGCTGCTTTGTCATGAAGACACTCCAGCACTGCTCTCTGCAAGCTTGCTGACAAGACAACCCTGATAGATCTGGACAGTCATACACCAGCAAATGGGTAGCTGGATCAATGTTCCTGAACTGCTTTGAACCTCTCCAGTCTGCATCTCATGTTGTAGATCTTTTAGCACCCCAAAATAACTCAGGTCCTTAGACTGTTCCTGCCAGATGTCGTCACATGATCAGTCTGAGTCTATTTTCACTGTCCTCATCCAGCTGAGAGCATTCACAACCATCTATTACTTTCCATGTTTACGGTGAACTATGAATTCTGAACCTAGTAAATATGGATGATAGGCCCCAACGGCCTCCACAATTGCCAGAAATTCCAGTACTGTTGCTGAATTTTTGTTTTCTCTCCTCATTTAATTTTTGACTTCCAAAGGCCACCAGCCTCTGCCAACTGAGCTAATCAATTTGTTCAAATGCAAATCTGACCATAAGCCATCACAGGTTATCACAAATGGACAGGATGAGTCTGGAAATTCAAACGCAGCATGGTTTAGCAGTGTTTCCTTCAGTGACTCAAAGGCTGCTATCTTGAACTCTTTAGTTATGTCTCTTGTATTCAATAAATATTCTTAAGTCTCCGCTGGGCCTTTTCACGATTATAATTGGGGATGCCCAAGGTGATCTAGATGGTCTAAGCAGGACATCCTCTAGCATGCAATTTAGCATCCTTTAGGATTTGCCTCACGGGAACAGTCCCTTGCTTAAGGGATGTTGCATCTGATCATATCTCCCAAGCTTCCCATTATTCTTGGAGAACACACTAGCATACTGTAAGAATAGCTGTTTTAATTGCTTTCTTCCATTGTCTTCTATGGATGCTTCTGTCAGCAACTTCTGATTTCTTTGGTGTGGCTTCCCTCTGCTTGGGCAATTCTGTCTCCCATGGGCTTTGCCTCCTCATTACCTGCAAATGTCATATGACCTGGGAACTACTTGGGAGACTGTTGCTCTTATTTGACCCATGGGATCTCTGCAAATATCTTGCACTGGGACTCCTCTAAGTTTTTAGCCACTTCACTAGCAATCATTTCTTGAAGCGTAGCATTTGGTATAAAGGAATCACCCTGGGTCTGGGAATTAATAGCTGATACCTTTAAGAAGGTATCCACATTTGTAACTCTGCACATAATCTCGTCCATACATTTATCCAGTATGTTATCTTCCTTCACCAGCAGGTTATGAAGTTCCTCTGTTAAACCATTTATAGACTGACTTTTCACACAGGATTCGCTCATGTCCTGTCACTGGACATAGGTCCCTCTCTGCTTTGCCAGTTCCAGATCCAGTGCAGATGGTTCTGCTTTACTCAAGCTATCTCACAGATTATGAGGGGCAGGGAAAGCCCTATTAAACAGGCTCCTCAATGCAAATAAAGTAGGCAGGGGTTCCCCTTTCTCTTACTCTAATCTTGTCATTCCCTCCAGTATTTCAAAAACAGATCTCTCCTAGAGGTCATATAAGTGTTTGTGTAATTGTCTGTAAGATCCATGATTCATACTGGGAAGCTTCTAGTGTAAAGGTTCAGCATCATCATTCAAAAACACTGCTATGTTCTATGGTGCTTTCTCTCAGTCCACTCATTCACAGAGAGCAGCAGCTCAGAGTGTATCAAGTACTCACAGATTCCAGTTTCATCTGCTGAGAAGAAACTTAGGCAAAAGTGTTTTTGCCATCTTGAAACTGCTACCACTAATTGCAACACCTGCTTATAAAAATCAAAGGATTTTTCTGGAACACTGCAAGTAACTTGTCATTCTTGTCCCCAAGGGGTAGTAATTGGTCAGACCCACAGTATCTTAAGAACAAATTGTTTTGACTATACCTCCCTTCTAGAGCAGGCCAGCAACCACAGCAAAATGGCTGCTGCATGCTGTGAGAGCTTCATGTAGAGTCAGATGCAGGGAGAAAGAGGGATGACAGCAGCATGAGAGACAATCAATTTGTTCTTCCCTGTCCCCTAAAATAGGGTCTTACCTCATCCAATGAGACCCTACTGCTGCCTCAGTTTCCTTTCTTCCTTCCTCAGGAAAATAAAACTCCACAACTCTTATGCTTGAGAATTACTCTCCCTTTCTGGAGTCTGGTTTGTTAACATAAACTAACAGTTTCATTCACAGACACAATTTCCTAGCCTTCTTCTCCAGGTTCACCAGTTCATTATGCCTCATCTGGGCTCCTAATTCCCACTTAAGGGATTTGCTCCTGCCCATCTCTGCACATAACTCCAGCAAAGCCTTTTTCTCTGGCTGCTAGGTAAAGTCATCCCCTGCAGGTGGGTCTTACTTTTTTCTTCCTCCTCTTTACCCTTTTATTAGGACATCAGGCCCCTGCTCATGCTATCTCTGTTCCCCATATCTCTCTAAGCTGGGATTCTGTGCCAGGCCTACTCTGGCCTTCTCCAGAGAGCCATCCCATGGTTTTCCTCTTTGAGGGAGAAGACTCCCTCTTATAGGTAGCCAACCTCTGCTACCCTTATGCAATGCCTAGTCACCTGACCTTACCATTGGTCCAGGCTCAAACCCATCACCTGAGATTCAGGTAATTAAGCACAGCTCCCACTAATGGGGCAGCACAATCTGTAACATACCTGCCCCATATAGTCTTGCCCATTTCTTGGGAAAGCTGTACAGAATATTCTTAATCATGAGGAGAACTCCTGTTTGGTCTTAACAAGTAACATCAGATCAAACATCGTAATAACCAACCTTTTGCTATTGCCTCTTTGTAACATCCCACCTTCTTGCTGCTTCTGTCCTGTTCAGTAAAACTGGACTTTTACCAGAACATAGCTGTCGTAAGGACTTTCTGTTCCTTAGAGAGCAGACTCTAGTACAAGCACACCCTTCAGAATCAAGTGTGCACCTTAGTGAATTCTATTTTTTTTTTTCTCTCCCTCCCACAAATACCAAAGTCTGCACCTTTGTACTTGTGGCCCCTAACACATTCTGTAGAACATGCTTCTGTTCTTCAATCACCCACAGAATCTTTTCAAAGGCATTCTCCCTCTAGATTTCTTTCTCCTCTATCGTTGACTTTTGGTCCTTGCCTTGACCCACTTATGCAGGTGTTCTATTTCTGGATCTCCGACAGTCTGATCAAACATCCCTGCTGCAGAGGCATGTTTCACTTTAAATGTCAGCACTATATTATTGCTGATCACTTTATCAGATGCAAAGAGGAAGTGGAGGGTAGTGATGCTCACAGAGAGGGGAAGCTCTGAGTTGCTTTAGGGAAGAAAATGCAGAGGGAATAAAGGAGGAGAGAGGGAGAGGGAGGTAGGAAAGGGGGGGGGGGGGAGAGAGAGAGAGGGAGGGGAGGGGGAGAGAAACTAGGAAAAGAAGAGACACAAAGGCCTGATAGTGTGTCAATCCTAACAGTGAGCCTGTTTTTCCAATAAGTGATTCTGAATGTGATAAGTTAGAGAGGAAATAATACACAATGGTAACTAAAAGTTTAACTACTAAATAAAGGCCATATTCTACCTTCGATCTTTTTGCAATGGGAGATTGAGGGGAGTATGTAGTCCTAAATGTATACCTCTGTTATGTTAGATAGCTACCCAAAAAAGGAGAGCCATACTATAATTATGTATAGGAGCGAGAACTCTGCTTTCAGGAAGTGCTTGATGAGAGAGCACAGTATATGTTGAAGGAGGAATAAAGCCTGAATGTTGCACTGTTTTGGTTTTAGTCCAGTGTTTCTCCAATGCGTTTCTAGGGCCTTTACTTGCGGCCACAGCCTCTTGGGCTGTGATGGGGGTGGGGGTAGGGGATAGGGCGCAAAGCAGTGGCCCTTCTCCCCAGAGACACAAATGCTGGAGGTGCAGGCAGCTGGTGAATTCCCCATTTTCCCAAGGGTAGGGGAGGCAGGCTTTGGCCACAGGGCTTTGAACTCTGTCCACGCGGTGGCAGGCTCTGGTTCCAGGCTTTGGCCCCAGGCTCACTATCCCGCCATTGTCCCTGGACCTTGCTGCCTCCCTGCCCACTTTCCCATCCGGGGCTTAATTTGTCCCAGGGCTTGCCGGGGCTGAGTAAGTCTGCTGTGAAAAGTGATATTAACAAACATACAAATATCACTTTTCACAGCAGAAGACTTATCAGCTAGCAAGTCTTGGGGGGTGGAGGGGTACAACTAAAAAAGCAAAAGAAACAACAGCAATAAAACAAGAACATGCAGAGTGCTGTATTTGCATTTCTGTTCTGTTTAGGTCCATTAAAGAATAGAGACAACCGTAAATTATTTTTATTACTGAGTCTGGAAAAAACCCAACATAAATAAATAACAATGATTTGGAGGTGTATACGTGCATATTTATTTGTTTTTCCTTAAGTTAATTAAGTATTTTAGGAAAAATTGTCAGCACGGCCACCAGCAAGAGTTGGTGGCCGCACTCTGAGGCCACCAAAAAATTTGTTGTGAGAACCCCTGTTTTAGTCCGTCCTTTTTTCAGTTTGAACGCTGAGCAACATAAAGCTATAGACCACAGTTAAAAGTAGAATTTGGCTTTCTCCATGGAATGAATTTGACACTCGTGATTTGGAAGATGATAGTTTTGCTAAACATTAATGGGGAGGCTGCATGACCTAGTGGAAAGGGTACTTCACTGAGAGTCAAGAGACCTTTAGGTTCTGTTCTCAGGTCTGCCATTGAACTACTTATCTTAGGCAAGTCACTTAATTTCTGTGTCTGTTCCCTGTCCCCAACCTTTGTCTATCATGTCTATTTAGATTGTAAAGTCTTCAGAGCAGGGACTGTCTCTCACTACAGTGAGAGCGCATAGCACAGTGAGTTCCCAATCTCAGGTGGGCTCGCTAAGCACTACTGTAATACAATTAAACAGTAAGTGTGCTCCAGTTTGCTGAAGGAGGATACTTTGGCCACTATTCACAAAAATATTTCATGGTGCATATTGCTAAAAACAAAACACTATTGACCTTGAATTAAAGAAAAGAATGCAAATGCTGGTTTTTAATATTCGCGTTGTGGAGCCAAACCTACAAGTTCATGCCTAATAGTCATGAAAATGGAAATGTCTATGCACATCTTTGATTTTTATGCATATATTTTGAATGCATGGCTTCTCTGCTTCCAAAGCAGTGTTTTGTATTTTTTTTGTGCATATAACTTGTTAAGATTTGTGTGAAAACATTAATGGAAACTACAAGACTAGGCAGTTGAGCACTCTTGTTTCTTTAAGAAGAGAAAACACTGGGCCCAATGTTGCAGTCCCTAGATGGACAAAGGTCACATCAAAGTTAATAAAATTAAAAAAAAAAAAAAAAAAAAAGTGAGTTTTAACCACGTAGTAAGTGCAGGATTAAAATAGAAGCATTAAGTATGCCTTTAACAGGAAATGGTTATCTGCTAAAAACATTTTCTTTGGTTGTCTAAATTTGTATTTCCTACATGTTTTAGGTTTGTGCAGTTTTATATTGTGAACAATGGAAACATCCCAGTCTCAGAAAGACCTGTTCCAATGGGTTAGGTTTAAAATTTGACCCTGTTGTTATCTGGAGACAATGAACGATCTCCAGATCTTAGATTTATTCTAAAATTCCATACTCTCACTAAGGTGTTTTAAAGATAAACAAAAATGCAATAGTCACTTTTATATATAACCCTAAAATGTTTGCATTTTGAAGAAACAGCTGCTATCAGAGGGAATTCAGATTAACTATAATAAACTCATCCAAGACTTTTGTTAGCATCACTGCTGATGCTAATGCACATATAAAGAAATAACTAACAGTGCCATGCTTGCTGTGTTTAGTTTTTGTAAGCAGCACAAACACTGCCAATGTTTGTAGCATATAAAAAGACAAAACTAAAGGTTGGGGGGGAAAGAGGAGGAAATGTCTTCAGTCTTTTAATAACAATACAAATGTAAAAAGTTTATATATAAAGAACTCTACATAAACAATAGCTGTTGCAGTGTTTTTAAAAGATGTCTTGTTGACAAAGTAGTGAATTAAAAGATAAATAGACAATATTTATGTTGGGGAAAATAACACAGCAGGGCATAGACTATCCAACAAATTCTTGGACTGCATTGCAGACAACTTTTTATTTCAGAAGGTTGAAAAGGCTACGGGGGGGAAGCTGTTCTAGACTTGATATTAACAAATAGGGAGGAACTGGTTGAGAATTTGAAAGTAGAAGGCAGCTTGGGTGAAAGTGATCATGAAATCATAGAGTTTGCAATTCTAAGGAAGGGTAGAAGGGAGAACAGCAAAATAGAGACAATGGATTTCAGGAAGACAGATTTTGGTAAGCTCAGAGAGCTGATAGGTAAGGTCCCATGGGAATCAAGACTGAGGGGAAAAACAACTGAGAGAGTTGGCAGTTTTTCAAAAGGGACACTATTAAGGGCCCAAAAGCAAGCTATTCCGCTGGTTAGGAAAGATTAGAAAATGTGGCAAAAGACCACCTTGGCTTAACCACGAGATCTTGCACGATCTAAAAAATAAAAAGGAGTCATATAAAAAATGGAAACTAGGACAGATTACAAAGGATGAACATAGGCAAACAACACAGGAATGCAGGGGCAAGATTAGAAAGGCAAAGGCACAAAATGAGCTCAAACTAGCTACGGGAATAAAGGGAAACAAGAAGACTTTTTATCAATACATTAGAAGCAAGAGGAAGACCAAAGACAGGGTAGGCCCACTGCTTAGTGAAGAGGGAGAAACAGTAACAGGAAACTTGGAAATGGCAGAGATGCTTAATGACTTCTTTGTTTCGGTCTTCACCGAGAAGTCTGAAGGAATGCCTAACATAGTGAATGCTAATGGGAAGGGGGTAGGTTTAGCAGATAAAATAAAAAAAGAACAAGTTAAAAATCACTTAGAAAAGTTAGATGCCTGCAAGTCACCAGGGCCTGATGAAATGCATCCTAGAATACTCAAGGAGCTAATAGAGGAGGTATCTGAGCCTCTAGCTATTATCTTTGGAAAATCATGGGAGACGGGAGAGATTCCAGAAGACTGGAAGAGGGCAAATATAGTGCCCATCTATAAAAAGGGAAATAAAAACAACCCAGGAAACTACAGACCAGTTAGTTGAACTTCTGTGCCAGGGAAGATATGGAGCAAGTAATTAAGGAAATCATCTGCAAACACTTGGAAGGTGGTAAAGTGATAGGGAACAGTCAGCATGGATTTGTAAAGAACAAATCATGTCAAACCAATCTGATAGCTTTCTTTGATAGGATAACGAGTCTTGTGGATAAGGGAGAAGCTGTGGATGTGGTATACCTAGACTTTAGTAAGGCATTTGATACGGTCTCGCATGATATTCTTATCGATAAACTAGGCAAATACAGTTTAGATGGGGCTACTATAAGGTGGGTGCATAACTGGCTGGATAACTGTACTTAGAGAGTTGTTATTAATGGTTCCCAATCCTGCTTGAAAGGCATAATGAGTGGGGTTCTGCAGGGGTCTGTTTTGGGACCGGCTCTGTTCAATATCTTCATTAACGACTTAGATATTGGCATAGAAAGTACTCTTATTAAGTTTGCGGATGTTACCAAACTGGGAGGGATTGCAACTGTTTTGGAGGACAGAGTCATAATTCAAAATGATCTGGACAAATTGGAGAAATGGTCTGAGTTAACAGGATGAAGTTTAACAAAGACAAATGCAAAGTGCTCCACTTAGGAAGAAAAAATCAGTTTCACACATACAGAATGGGAAGAGACTGTCTAGGAGGGAGTACGGCAGAAAGGGATCTAGGGGTTATAGTGGACCACAAGCTAAATATGAGTCAACAGTGTGGTGCTGTTGCAAAAAAAGCAAACATGATTCTGGGATGTATTAACAGGTGTGTTGTGAGCAAGACACGAGAAGTCATTCTTCCGCTCTACTCTGCTCTGGTTAGGCCTCAGCTGGAGTATTGTGTCCAGTTCTGGGCACCGCATTTCAAGAAAGATGTGGAGAAATTGGAAAGGGTCCAGAGAAGAGCAACAAGAATGATTAAAGGTCTTGAGAACATGGCCTGTGAAGGAAGGCTGAAAGAATTGGGTTTGTTTAGTTTGGAAAAGAGAAGACTGAGAGGGGACATGATAGCAGTTTTCAGGTATCTAAAAGGGTGTCATAAGGAGGAGGAAGAAAACTTGTTCACCTTAGCCTCTAAGGATAGAACAAGAAGCAATGGGCTTAAACTGCAGCAAGGGAGGTTTGGTTGGACATTAGGAAAAAGTTCCTAACTGTCAGGGTGGTTAAACACTGGAATAAATTGCCTAGGGAGGTTGTGGAATCTCCATCTCTGGAGATATTTAAGAGTAGGTTAGATAAATGTCTATCTGGGATGGTCTAGACAGTATTTGGTCCTGCCATGCGGGCAGGGGACTGGACTCGATGACCTCTCGAGGTCCCTTCCAGTCCTAGAATCTATGACTATTTGGAATTTAGAGAGAGTTCCATTTGGGCTCTAATAATATAGAAAACATCTTTTCAAAACTACCCAATACCCTAAAACAAGACACTTGTCTGAGACCATTTGGATGAACTCAGGCTTCTGTAAAATTCCTGATGGCTGGGAACAGCATGGTGCCTGCTTAGTCATAGCAGAACTTGGAATCAGACGGGGTGAATCAGAACTTGAAACGAACACCCTCCCCCAAACTTTACAATCAACTGGGGCTTGTGTGTACACAGTTTTTGTACTTAGTTTTATTACATAAATTTATGGGAATAAACTCTGTTTAAGGTAACCCAATATATCTGCATCCATATGAGGGGTTATACCAATTTAACATATTTGGTTTAAAAAAAATCATGCCCCTAAATCAGTGGTCCCCAATCTTTTTGTGGCCAGTAGCACATTCATGATTTCAGAAGAGTGGGGCGGCCACCAACAATTTTCAAGGCTTATTTTGTATTTGTACATTAAATAATACAAAAAAATCATATTTAAAGAATTTTTTCACTTGACCAGAGCTCGGAGAGCCAGGAAGCGATATATATACATGATATATGAATCCAGAGAGAAGCCGGAGTGAAGCCGTGAGGGCAGAGAACACTGGTGCCCGCAGCCCCGGAGTACTCTGTCTCCAGCAGGCGCGGGGCCACGGCTTCTCTCCCCTGCTGGGCACTAGGTGGCGCCTGCCGGGGCAGGGCCAGCTCTAGGTTTTTTGCCGCCCCAAGCAAAAAAATTTTTGGCTGCCCTCCACCCCAGCCCTGGGTTCTCCCCCCTTCCCCCCCCCCCCACCAGTGCCCTCCCCCACCCGCACCCAAATGCACATAGAAGGCATAGGGACTAACCCTCAAACCTTGTACTGGGAAAGGGATGGGGTTCTAGTAAAGAGGGTTCAGGCAGAGGAGCAGGTGTGGGAGTGCTTGGGGGCTCTACGCTGGAGCAGAAAAGCGGGGTGTGATGTACTTGCGGAGGAGAGTGGAGCAGGAGAGGGGATATCAGGAGGGGTGTGGGAGAAGAGGTGCAGGGGAAGGGGTGTGTGTGGGAGGAGAGGTCTGGGGAAGGGTACAAGGGGAGAGGTGAGGGTGAAGGGAGAGTACAAGGGGAAGGGGTTCGACGAAGGAGCGATGTGGGGAGGTACAAGAGAAGAGGCTGCGAGCAGGATGGGGGGTGCAAGGGCTGAGAGGGGCAGGCACTGACAGCTGCTTCCTTAACCCCATGCAGGCAGAACCAAGAGGATGGACACTGACCCCCAGGTGCCCGAGCCACGGGGGTCCCCCGGCGGGGGCAGTATGCCCCGCTTGGAGCCGGGCTCTGCCTTTCCCCGCCCCTGGCACTGTGGGGGCCTGGGGCAAGCAGCACGGGACTGAGGCAGGGGAGGTGCGCAGCGGTCTAGGTCCGGGGGCAGGAGGGGGCAGCTCAGGCTGCCCAGCCACTTGCCCCATCAGCGTGCGAGCTGGGGTCCGCGCCCCCTGCACAGCCCGGCGGCGTCCTGCACAGCCCACTCGGGCGGGAAAACGCCGCTGCGCCCTGGGGAGACTCAGAGCAGTAGCGGTGGCGGCAGCAGGACCCCTCCTCCCTGCCTGTATCTCAGGCCCCGCTTCCCTCCCTCCCCGGCTCCTCACACTCTCTGGGAGCCCCTCTCGCTGCCGCAGCCCGGGCTTGTCTCCAGGGGACGATGCTCTGGCTCTCCAGCGGCAGGGCTCTGGCCGGGGCTGCCTCCCGGCTTTTTGCCGCCCCAAGCAGCCCTGGAGTTCTGTCCCCGGCAGGCGCGGGGCCACGGCTTCTCTCCAGCTTAAGCCGCATCGCCGCGCCTGCCTGGGAGCGAGAACGCTGGCGCCTGCAGCCCTGGAGTTCTCTGTCCCTGGCAGGCCCAGGGCCATGGCTTCTCCCCCCTGCTGGGCACTAGGCGGGCGCACATAAGTGCCCCAGCAGGCGCCATGGCGCCCGTGGGCACCGCATTGGGGACCACTGCCCTAAATGAAATAGTTTAAATTGGAATAAAAATTGTGTATAGACCAGACTCTGTAAGATTTGCTGAATAACCCAGATAGGAAGATGGAGAAAGGCATTCAGCAAATAACTCTGTACTTTTATCTAGTTTTAAAAAACATTGAAGATGTTATGTTTAAATTAGATGGTTCTCAATGTTCATGGACAACAAGATTTTTTTTAACTTACAGTATTTAAATCTTTAAATCTTTCAGTCAGATCTGCTAAGTTTTCTGTATTCGATTTAATGAAATTATTTGTTTCTTCATCCACTTCAAAAGTATTTTTGACATGAGCAGTAGCTATGCTGATTGGTGTATTGCTGCTCTGACTTTTCAGGTGATCCCACCCAAGGAGTGGAAGCCGAGAAAACATTACGACGACATTGATGATCTAGTGATTCCAGCTCCAATTCAGCAGATGGTCACTGGTCAATCAGGGCTTTTCACTCAATACAACATTCAGAAAAAGCCAATGACCGTGAAAGAGTTCAGGCAACTGGCCAACAGTGACAAGTATGTATATTCAGTATTCTGTTTGGAAAGGACAATATGTAACCTTCTCCCACTGTGATTTTTACCTTTTTAGGCACCAGGTGATTTTTATGTCTATCTTACTTACTGAAGGCCATCCTTGTCCTTCTTCTAGGACTTGGTAGAAGGCACTACTCAGTGCTTAGAATGGTCTTAAAAAAATGGAGAGTCAGTCATCACCCCAACGTCTACCCATCCCCCTATCCCCAAATCAGTTTTTCTCCCACTCCTCACATCTGTTCTGTCCCCTTTCTACCAGTAATTCTGCCCCCACCACGCCCCAAGTCAATTTTACCCCCATATTTATACTACCCCCTTCAGTGCCCACATCAATTTTGCCCCCCACCTCACCTGTGCGCCTCTTGCAGCACCTGGAATTCTTCAGCCCCTCCCACCAGCCTGAGGGAAGGGAGGCTGGAACGGAGACCCTTCCCAGGCCAGGTGCTGCACGGGAGGGAGAGCAGAGGGGGAAGGAGCAGAGGAGCTGTCTTATTGCTCTTAGGAGGGTGGGGAAAGAGGGAGTAGAACTGTCCTGATCGAACTGCTCTGAGTGGGTGCGATCTTTCTGCTCACTTCCCCCTGCCTTCTTTCCCCCTCCACCCCCCCGTGAATAGTGTGGGCTCCTGAGGAGAAGGGAAATAACTGTCTGCCTGTTGCAGCATCCCTGATTGGCTGCTCTTCCCCAGGAGGCAGACAAGTGGGTAAAGCAGCCAACCAGAAGGCTTTTCCTCCAAGGTGGTACTAAAAGAGTGCACCTCTGCAACTGGGCTCACTTTTTAAAATTTTAATTTCCTGTGTCTGTGACCCCTTATGATCCAGCATACTTTAAATCCTGCTGATAATGAACTCTGTTTAGATTGCTATGATCATTTGTTTTATATGCTCACATCTGCATAGGGGTATATAAAATATAACTTCTATATATAAAATTATAGAATATAAAATGCCATGTAGTCATATAAACGTCTTATAGGCATAGTTTGGATTGTTCCTTTTACTCACAAGTGGTGAAATAATGCGTAACCATGCACTTGCATAGGATATCCCACGAGTGCAAACAGAACTGTAATTCTGCACACACCATAATAGAAAATATTTTAGAAGTATCTGTAATTAGAATTTTTATCCCTCTACCTATAATATCATATTGCTTTGTTATATTTAATAAAGCTATATGAGTTAGGAGTTCTTAAAAAGCCTCCTAACTTGTTACATTCTTCTTAAACAATGTAATAGCAGAAGCTCCTAACCTTTCTTTAAAGAAGATTTTTCCCCTCTCTTCAAAGAGGTCAGGTTTCTGTGGAGGACAGCTTCCTTTCTATGGGCATATCTCTGTGACACTAAATTGCTTTCCCCTTCATTTGGGATACCCAGATGAGAATGCCCTGAACGTGGATGTCATCTTAACATGGCTGAAGGGCTCTAGTCTGAGTGATAAACTGCATTTAAGAGAAGCCCTGGTCTGTAGGTTACTCATGGATTGCTGGGGTTCAGCTCCTGTTTGTTGAGAGACAGTCAGTTCACCATGAGGCTCTTCCTCCATCCTTCTCAATAGGAGCTGTGTCAGCTGCATGACTTCCTGTTTCCTGTACTTCCAAGTTTTCTTCCAAGCAGTCTGAACAGAAAGAGCTTGCAGAGTTGATCTAGAACTCTCTCCCCCTCTCAAGTTGTCGCATTTATGGAAGCAAATTTCCCTTTCTAAAGACTTTCTAAATAAGGGAGTACTGTGGCCAAACACCCTGAGGAAAAGGTTTTGGCAGAGTAGGCTGCTTGGCAATAGCAATAGAAGCATACTCCCTCTATGGGAAGTTAGAAGAATCTTCCCAGGCCACAGAAAAGGATGTAAAAATGCCCCATGTGTCTGGGACAAGCAAAGGGATGAAGACAAGATCCTCCAAAGATTTCTGCCAACTGGAAGAACTGGTGCATTTCTCCCAAAAAAGCTTTATGTGGGAGAGGGAGAAAGGAAAGCAAGGCCCCAGGAGCATTGGGATTCCTCCCCTTGCTTCTGGCCTGGGCTACTAAAGGGCAGAACATTTGCCTTTTGGATCTGTTGGGGATAATCTGCAGGATCTACTTGTGCTAGAACCAGCATGTGTTTGCACACTCTTCGGTGTTTATGCTTCTACAGTACAGGGGTAGGAACTGGTGACCATATTGCCTATTAACAGTAGTGCCTTTTCACCAGCCCAGGAAATGCGGTAGGCTAAAATGGAGGATGGGGTGGTGAAGAGAGACTGTAGGGCCACCAACTAGTAGTATATTGGCTCTTTCAAGAGCCTTGCGAGACAACAATCACACTTAATGGCCTAAAACTCAGAACAGGCAGTTCCTTCCATCTGTTGAGACAGGGACAAATTATCTGGGTAGCACAGGACTAATAGCGACATAAATCCTGTGAAAGACATTACCCAGTGTTACTTTGAAAGCATTGCTACTATGAAACCTATGGGTTTAGGACTGTTGAATATGTGAAAGGACTAAAGAGTGTGAAACTCTTATATTTGTCTAAAAGTACTTGGTCTGCAAAATCAAGTATAGAGCACATCAGGAACGTGGATGTTGGGAGACATCCAAACCATGAGGGTGAAAGGACAACTTTTTCAATTGAGGTCCTCTGAAACATGGCCTTTAATTTCATTCTCCCTCTGCAGATACTGCACTCCAAGATATATAGATTATGAAGATCTGGAGCGTAAATACTGGAAGAATTTAACCTTTGTGGCACCGATCTATGGAGCAGATATCAACGGGAGCATTTATGATGAAGTATGTATAGTTTTATACATGTCATTTCCCCCCCCTCAACCCTGGCCCGAAAGGTTAGTTAATGTTGCACTCTTGTATTGCAGCTGAGAACCAGGTATCTCTTGAAAATTGTCTCTCAAGATCCCCACTTTTGAGTTGCACGTGCCCTTAGTATGAGGCGCTTTAGACCCTCTTGGGAAGCAGTGTGCCCCCTTATGAATCTGAACACTGCTAGAGGGGCTCAACTGTCCTTAGCTAAGCATTTCTGGTATCTATAAGATCTTGCTGTAGCAGCTTATTTTTTTGGATAAACTAGTTTGTCTAGTTACAATCTTTCAAAAATATAGACTTGTTTGTGCAGAATCAGCTCTGTTACACATTTCCTGCCACCTCAGTGCTTTTTGTTATTGGTTCTGCTCAGTCGATTTCCAGTGAGTGGGATTGTGTGCATTCAAATCTAAATCCACCCTAATTGATAGTCTGTCAGATTTGGAGCAAAAATCAGGTTGTAAGTATTACGCATCATGCAATGGGATGGTGTCTAGGGCAGACCAGCACTCGGGTGTTGTATGTCCCCTATCACTGTGGTATTTTAATGTCTGATAGGTTGTTAAGATGGACACTCCCTTAAAAGGTGTTCTGCATGTGCATGATTTTGCCCTCTTCAAATATGAGTGCTACCTGAAACTCCTTCTCGATGAGGCGGTGTCAAAACTCACCTGAATTAGTCCTCCTCCACATTAGCGCTAAAGAAAATTTATTTCCTGTAGTGATTCTGTTGCTGGTTTGTTGCCCCTTTGACTTCTGAGATGAGTGTGGTGCTTTAGACCTGGTGGGTCTGGGATGATTCTGAGTTCACACTTCATTCTTCTAGACTTGCTGATTCCTCTTCTGTCTTTCTCTTCTTGGCTGCTTGGATATGCTCACTTTGTCATCTCAGAAGCAATCTTAGTCTGAGGAAGGGGCTTGGATCTGAGAACTGTCAAGGTCAACTTTGATTTAATCTGGAATGGGATCAGAGGTTAATCCCAAGGTCCCTTGAACTTGTGAGTTTCCTAGCAAGTTTATGATTGACCTTAGGTCTGAGGAACCTGCATGAGTCAGATCATTCTCTTCCGAGATGGCTATGTACAGATCCTCTGTCTGGCCTTAGGAATCATTCTACTCTCTGGACCTCTCTAGTTCTTGAGGTTCCTTCTTTTTACCACCTCATGCGTTATCCTACCTCTGTTCTTCTCTTGTGAGGAAAGTTAATACGGTTTTAACCAACATTCTTCGGCTTTGGAGGAAAAAAAAGTCTTGAAATAGCTTCATCTTTCCAACTGCTTCACCTTAGAAGATTAGTTGCAATACTGTTTACACAGCTGGTCAGGTCTCTGGCTGCATAGAAATGCCCTTAGAATTACTACCTATTTCTGACTGAAATAGCGGAGAAAGGAAATTTCTAGAGGAAGTAGGATTTTGCTGGTTGTTGACACAAGTGACTGACTGTTAGTACAGCTCTCATTATACAGTCAGAGAAATGTGAAATACCTATCAGCATCAGTTTTGCTACTTAGAGAGTCATTCAAGAAACTGCATAATATCCTAAGGGAGTAGTTAAGCAATGAGACCATCAAAAAGGAGAAGCAAAATTATTTTTGTAAGAATACAAGCGCGTCTCCCAACTTACTGGGTGAATCCTTCCTTCATAAGGGTCTGTGTTTCCTCCACTTTTTGATGGTTCTGCTTAGCACTTCTTTAAATGCTCCCTGCTATCTTTGTAATCACTAGGAGAAGTAGTGTGTAACTTGGGGCTTGCCTACACTAAAGGGAAAAGTCGATCTAAGCTATGCAATTTGAGTTACATGAATAGGGTGACTCAAATCGACATAGCTTAGATCTACTTACTGCGGGGTCCACGCTACACGATGTCTACGGGAGGTGCTCTCCCGTTGACACCCCTTACTCTTCTTGATCAGGTGGAGTACAGGAGTCGACGGGAGAGGGATCGCCGGTCGATTTAGCGGATCTTCACTAGACCTGCTAAATCAACCATTGATGCATCGATCGCCACAGCATTGATCATCCGGGAAGTGTAGACAAGCCCTGTGACAGAGGGTTTGTCAAAAGACAAATTGCTTACGGGAGTTTAATGGGAGGCCTGACCAAAATTAAAATTCAACCAGCCAAGGTGGTCTGAAAGACGGTATCTGAACTAGGTAGTTAAGTCTTTGAAAGCTATTAATAATCAGTGAAAGATATTTGTATCCCCAGTGGTCCAGCTCATGGAGAAAGCAGTGCATGTAAACCCTATTATGTATGCATGTAACTGGAGAAAACTGGTTTTGAAAGCTAGGGTAGCAGCACTGGATCGGGGAAGATTTGATAAGAGAGCTCTCTAGACACACAAAGAGTTTGTTGTTCTCTGGACAGCAAGAGATGCAGACAATCTGACCAAAAGGGGGTAGAGAGAAAGGATTGCTTTCAAAAGTTAGAAGCTTTCACTTTTCTTATTTTCCTCTCTAACTAAACTGGGAATGATTTCTCTAGTTTTTCTTTGAGACGTGTGAATCTATTATGTGAACCATTTTTTTTGGTTTAATTCCATTTTCTCTGTGGTTTTAATAAATCTTGATATCGTTAAGATAACTGTCATGAGGGCAACATCACACAAGCATCTCCAGAGTGAAATGAACCCCATCACGTCTAAGGGAGAGGTGCAAAAGGGAAAAGTGTTTCTGGAACCAGTACCACCTATCCGCTTTGGTCGAGACACACGGACAAAGATTTCCTGTCCCAATGAGTTGTGTTTTCATTACACTGCAACAAGTGAATACAAGGGGAGAGGCCAGAAGACCAAGGAGGAGATGAGAATTATGACAACACAGAAATAGAATTGGTGGAGACTGGTAGTGGGAAGACAATAAACTGGGAGATGATTAGAGGTGTGGACAAGTGACCAGGGCGGAAAAGAAGTAAAATAGCAGCCTGTGGAATAAAAGCAATACCATTTAAAAAGCAATACCATTTAAAAAAAAAAAAGGGGCGGGGAGGAATAGTGGTCGAAGGAATAGGGACGGGAAAAAAACAGGAGAGAGAGGAGGGGCCGACACACTGTGTGATGGGGCATCCACGCCAGGACAAGGCGCAAGGGGATCTGGAGGAAAGTGAGAGGTGATGCCTGGCACCAAGTCATTGCTGGGAGGAGGTTCCAGCTAGAAAAGATGAGGAATCATTGATAAAAATGGAAATTATTTTTTTAGACAGAACTTTTATTTCCCAAATTACTCTTTGTCCACCAGATGGTGCTCTTGGGCAACTAATGTGCTGAAGGCCAAGCTAGGGGAGAAACCTCTTAACTAGATTTAGAATCTAGAGATTGCTTTTGCGTGTTTGTCCATTTCAGAGATTTTTATTTATGAAGAAAGAATGGATGTAGTACTCCTGGCAACTGTAGTACAGTTGTGGGCAAACAGTGAAAGAAAGGGGGAGGTGTAATTAATTTCTCATAACAAGCTATTTGTGATAATGGAAACAAATGTTGTTTGTGTTTTTTAAAGTTAGGGAAACTATTGCAGACAACATGCTGCAAGCATTGAATTTACCATAAAACAATAAGGCAAATATCTCAAAGCATTTCCATTTTAAAAAAAAGCCAGCCGAAGGCACATGCACTAATTCATAGATGTAGTGTTGGATCTCTGCATTACCGATGTTTCCATGCCTTATAAGCATGCACTCAGATCTTCAAAATTAGTGGCAAAAGCTGCAGCAATGTAGGTCCTTTCTCTTTTGTTTACAAAACAAACAAAAACAGTTGCCATCCAGCTGACTGGTTTTGAATAGGATTTGTCTGTTTTGCACAATGACTTTCACTTTCTATTAACAAAGCTATCTCTGAAGCCGTGTACACCCCCGATTTTAACTTTTTAAAATTAATTAGAAACTGGCAATGTTGAATTTCTGAAATCCAAGACCTTGCTGGTGTTATGGGAGAGAGCAACTGAAATGACACTGCCGTGTATTAACAAGTGGTGGGTTCTTTTTCTCTTTAACTCAAAGGATAATGAGGGTTTAGAAGAAGGGACACAACTGTAAAGTCTGTTATATGGAATAAAAAATAGGAAAGGGAACAAAGCTATAAACACATTTTGAGTTCTGGCAACCAACATAAAGAAGCAAACTTTGCTCTTGTGATTTATTATATTACCAGAACCCCTTGAATGTATTTATAGTGTTGTATTTCATGGTTAACTGTCTCTGTTTTGTTCACAGATTAAATTATTTATAAAATTAGGAAATATCCTAAAATGGTAACTGTTGTGAAAACACACTGTGGGTTTATAGAAAAGAAATTCAACGTAGAAGGCTTAGTTAGGTCGAAGTATTATGCCATGCTGTACACATCTTTTATTGTTTTTATATTTAATTATAGTACTTTGTAAGAGAAGGACAATCCAGTTGATTCAAGAAATAATGTAGGGAAGCATTCCACTAAATGTTTTTCTGTGGCCACCATGTCATCTGACCTTGAGTAAAAATGCTTGTGCCAGGTCTACCCAAGAGTTTACACTGTTAATAATAATAATAAATAATAATGATAATAAATAGCACTGATGTGGCTAGTTACAGTTACTGAAAATGGAATAAGCCATTTTCTACTGTAGATGCACCTATGGGAAAAAAGAGAAGAAAAGGTTTAGAAAAGGTTTAGAGAAGGGCAACTAAAATGATTAAGGGTTTGGAATGGGTCCCATATGAGGAGAGATTAAAGAGGCTAGGACTTTTCAGCTTGGAAAAGAGGAGACTAAGGGGGGATATGATAGAGGTATATAAAATCATGAGTGGTGTGGAGAAAGTGGATAAGGAAAAGTTATTTACTTGTTCCCATAATATAAGAACTAGAGGCCACCAAATGAAATTAATGGGCAGCAGGTTTAAAACAAATAAAAGGAAGTTTTTTCACACAAGCACAGTCAACCTGTGGAACTCCTGGCCTGAGGAGGTTGTGAAGGCTAGGACTATAATAGAGTTTAAAAGAGAACTGGATAAATTCATGTAGGTTAAGTCCATTAATGGCTATTAGCCAGGATGGGTGAGGAATGGTGTCCCTAGCCTCTGTTTGTCAGAGGGTGGAGATGGATGGCAGGAGAGAGATCCCTTGATCATTACCTGTTAGGTTCACTCCCTCTGGGGCACCTGGCATTAGCCACTGTTGGTAGACAGGATACTGGGCTGGATGGACCATTGGTCTGACCCAGTATGGCCACTCTTATGTTCTTATGCTCTTAAGAGGCATAGGAGAGAAGGAATCAACATCACCAATCATACCTCTCCTGGGATTAAATTGGCTAAATATTTATACTCTGGGATTGGCTGTTATGACTGTCACAAGTGCTTTACCAATTATTAGAGGGTGGAATAGAAAGAAATGCCTAAAACAAGAACAGAAAGGGTAGACGAAAGACAGGGGCAGAGCATCACTGATTGGCTCATGGTAGAACATACTTCCAGCTGGTGTGTGTATTTATTTGTTAAGGTAATCTAAGTCTTAATATACAGTCTGGCACTACTTAGGGATTGTAAACAGTTAAAATGTTTGTTTCAAAGGCTACATTTTAAAGGGCCGTTTGTTATGATTTATTGCAATTTTTTTTAAGGAGACTGGGTCATAAACTTTTGTTAATGGTTTAGGGGATGCTAAGAGTATTACAATAGCTCTGTAAACCTGGTGTTAGTGGGATCATAAATGAAACTGAAATTTGGCTCTGTTTTTTTTTTGGCCCAATCCAATAAAATTAAATCTTGGGATACCATGTAAAGTAAAAAATCCTCCCTATTCATTACATCACCCAGCTTCCTTTTATCAGGAGAGTTGAGGCTGGCATTTTTGGGAGAGCAAAGTAGGTGTAGGACAACTCTATAAGAGTTGTCTTCTTCGTATGGCTGATGTAAATGTAGACCGACAACTACAATTTTATATCTAGATGATTAAGCCAGATAATTGCGTCTGGAGTAGCAGAGTGTATTGCTGTGATACCTCATTAATATTTGTGAATCAGGCATTAAGTTGTTATATGTTCCATGGTCTGCTCTGGGTGACCACAGTCGCACACTAGAGAGTCTTAAATTTTCCATTTGTGCAGCAAGTATCCACGTCTTCCATGGTTTGTGTGGATATGGTTTAGGCTTATCCAGGAACTTCGTGGGAGATCGAAGCCATGAATCTGCTGCTCCGGGTCTTTCACTAGGTGTTTGTGACTTCTTGTGAACTCCATTCAGCTTTCTAGGTTTCATGAAGGTTGAAGTTGCATTGTTGAAGGTTAAATGCGTGGGTCCACAAGGGCTTACTTGACTTCAAGCGGTGGTGAGGGATGTTGTTAAGGTCCTGGTGGATGGGAAGACATTCATTTTCCATCATCCTCAAAAATTCCCGAAGGGTTGTGGCATCATGGCAAATGGATGTGGGAGTAATGTGTGACAGCATGGGCAGCCAGGGTGTTGGGGTCGACTTGAGGGTTCCAGTGATGCACCGCATTGTTGTAGTCAGTTGGACATCAACAAGTAGAGTATGGCTACTTCTTATCTATACGGTTGCAGCGTACTTGGCTACAGAGTACACAAGGGCCATCGCTGATGTCTGTAACATGCATGCAAGTGCTTCCCAGCTTATGCTTGCCAGTTACTGGACCAGGCTGACCATTGTCTTCATCTTGGCAGCTACCTTCTTCAGATGGTTGTGGAATGTTAGCATGCAATCAAGCTTCACTACAGGATAGGTCAGAGTGTGGTCATGTCGCACAGTGTGGCCACAGAAGGTCAATTTTAGGATGCTCTTAGCGTTCCTGTTAACAAGATGGAATGCGGTGACTGCTGTTTTGTGAGGATTTGTCTTGAGCCTCCATTTCTGGAACTATTCCTCCCTGGGTTTAGGTCTCTGGTCAAGGTGGACTCGATGTCACCGAAGTTGGCTGCTTGTGTTGCCAGGCGAGGTCATTTGCCTATGCAACTTTGGAGGCATGTTGCTCGTGCAGACATTAAAAAGCATTGGCTCGAGTACTGAGCCTTGTGGCAGTCCATTGGTGAGGAACTAGGGTGAAATGACTTTGTTGCCCAAGTGGACACACAGCCACCTATTGCTCAGCATCGTCCATAGCAGGCATGGTGTTTTGCGACAGGGGTTCATCCTTGCAAGCTTCAGCATCAAGCCCTAAATCCAGACTCTGTCGTAGGCCGATGACCGGTCTACAAAGGTTGTGTCGGTCTTAAATTTCCTCTGGAATCTGGCCTTGAAGTTTTTAAAAAAAGAGTACAGCAGACTGCTGGTTGATCTGAAGAAAGGAGAAGCAAAGAATGGTATCATACCACTAATGATAATTATCCTTTAAAAAAAACCCAAAATGAATGGTAGTTAGTTCTACATGGACCCATTTTACTTTTATCATGGAAAGCTACAGAAGAGCTCCTGAGCCTACTTTAAATCTTAAGCTAGACCTTTCGCTTGAGCTATTGAAAGCTACAAGATTCTTTGCTCTTGAGAAAGAAAAGAGTCAGTTTTTCCAGGACTCTGAGTTTTCATACCTTTACTAGAGACATCAAGCTTTCCACTTCCATCTCCACAGTGTGTTGAAAGTTGATTCAAATGCTGTTAATAGAGCCATATGAACACTGGACAGTAGTTAAAAGTAACAAACAGGGCTTATACACACTAGTGCTTACTTCACTATAATAGAAGTTGCTCAGGGTTGTGGAAAAGCCACCTCCCTGGGCAGTGTAAGTTACACCGACTTAAGCATTGGTGTGGACAGTGCTAGGCTGGTGGGAGAAGTTCTCCTGCTGATGCCACTCGGGGAGGTGGAGTAATTGTGCCGATAGAAGAGCTCTCTCCTGTCAGCACAGAGCGTCTGCACTAGCAGTGCTACAGCAGTGCAGCTACATCGGTACAGCTGAGCCAGTGTCATGATTCTAGAGTAGACTAGCCCATAGTCACCCAACATATTGGGGGAAAAAGGGAACTAATGATCTTTCATTTGAACTGTTAGCTGTAAAGGAAAGTTCAGGCAGCACTTCTCAGAGGAAATAAAAGGTAAGTCTAATGAGCTACAGCAAGGGCTATAGATAATTAGGCACTATAAGTATGAAACTTAAAAAAAAATTGCTTCTTTGTTACAGAATAAGATAACCAGGGAAAAAGGGTATTTCATCTTTTAAATAAAAAATAACCTCTTATTGCACAACTTTGTCCCTTAGGTCAGACTGCCTGAGGTGTTTTTTGAAAAAAACACCCATTACATTTGACAAATATGCTCCTAAAATATACGTAGATTAGAAATATAAATATTTTTTATTGCAATTAAATAACATTTTTTATAATCTAGGTTCGCTCCAGAAAGATTTTAAATAAAAATATTAACTGTTTTCCATAAATGCCCAGAATAAATATTGATTGCATTCTCTCCATATGCCAAGGATGACGAATAAATGGATTCTAACTGCTTTTCTACAATCAAGTGGTTGTCTACTAAACATTACATATGAATGAGCCTGTGTACTGTTAATTTAATGTTGGATATTTAAATATAAAATAGCCGGTTGACTTTTGAATTTTGAGAGGTATTCTTATTAAGCGTTGAGATGTTGGAGCTGAGCAACACTTTTAGAGCTCCTGGTTTCTTTGCTGTCAGTGTTGCAATTGTGAGAATTAAACACAATTACATTATTGTCAATGAGACTTAACTCCATATTACACTGAGCAAATGTTTTGCTTTGAAATGTTTGGAATACCAAAACAGTATTTTCCATTTTATAAAGTAACATCTTGCAACATTACAGTTGCAGAAATAAAACTGATTTTCTTATATATTCAAAGAGGATAAAAAAAAATTAAAAACTGGCCAAAATATTTTTAGACCATCATTAGCTAATAACCACCTAAAATGTTTTCGTCCAAACTCTATCAACATTTCCTCCAGGCTGAGAACTTCCATGCTATGCAAATAGATAATGTATAGGCTGAAGGGGTTGTGTATTTTGTATATTCCACACTCATTTGTTTTTCTATGTTCATATGGAAATTTGGCCTTGTTTTTGGAAGAAATTGGCAGTGTGTTGATTGGTAGTGGTGGGGAAAGGACCAGAAAGCCATAGATACAGGAAATTAGTATCAGATAAATTGGTGACTCAGAATAGTAGGAGAAATTAAGAGCATAAGAATGGCCATACTGGGTTAGACCAAAGGTACATCCAGCCTAGTATCCTGTCTTCCAACAGTGACCAATGCCAGGTGTCCCAGAGGGAGTGAACCTAACAGGTAATGATCAAGTGATCTCTCTCCTGCCATCCATCTCCACCCTCTGACAAACAGAGGCTAGGGACACCGTTCCTTACCCTTCCTGGCTAATAGCCATTAATGGACTTAACCTCCATGAATTTATCTAGTTCTCTTTTAAACCCTGTTGTAGTCCTAGCCTTCACCACCTCCTTAGGCAAGGAGTTCCACAGGTTGACTGGCTATAAAAAGATAGGGCTATAAAAAGAGTATACCTTAATGCCTTGTTGGTTATCTGTAAGAAAACAACATTATGGACGCACAATAGAATCTCCATGGTTAAGGTTGTTTTCAGTTTTCCACTTAAAGCAGATATTCAGTGTCTTTGTTCCGTAGAAAGAATACAGTGTATCTGCCCTAAATTTACAACACATAATCTGTGAGCAAAGATTTATTCTTCTAGGGATTTTCAAGTAAATCTGTTAATTATTTGAGTAAAAATTAATTAAATTTGGTCCTTTAAGTTTACTTTGAGTCTCATGATTTTTATACTCTGCATACAATTACTAATTTGAAAGGGGCACTTTCTTAGCAGCATCTAAGGGAAAAACTATTTCCTAAGTTTACAACTAGGTTAATTTTTGCGATATTGACAATACTCCTCATAACTGACTGTTTCTTCATCACATATATTTTAGGTCACATTTATACACCAGAATCTGGACTTTTGTTTAAAATAATTTTATTTGTAGCCTTTGTGGTTTTGAAGAAAATCTTGAAAACCTGAACTGAGAGTTTTATTTGCTGGCTGGCCCTGTAATTTTTTTTTTTATTTTTATTTTTTTTTATTTTCTGGCTGGCATAAACTCATTTAATAAAAACCAGAATCTTTGTGAATGTGCACCTCCATCTTAGGGGCCCATGTTGTTCTTCATTAAAGTAGCCTTTGTGGTCAGAGATCCTTCCTAAAACTAAGAAGCTCAGAAATTTATACATAGAATCACTACTTTGTGAATCAGTTAAGGTTGCTGCACATGTAACACACAACCTCTGAAGCAAGGATATGAAAATGAAGACACTTAATGATCCATACCCTCTCCTCCTCTACTCAGAGATGCTGCCTTGCCGACTGCACAACCACCAGACATCACAGACAATGTATTGCAATCTTAATTCTGCGCAGTAGGGATGCTGGCATTTCAGCACTCCTTTCCCCAAACTTGAGAGTGAGATTTCCCAGAACTGTGCAGAGCTTCAGTAGAGGATGGGAAGAAATCTGGTCTTGCTTAACTGTGAGCATGTGTTTAAGTCCTGTTATCATCAGGGTCCCTTAAATGCATGTTTAAGTACTATCCTAAATAGGGATGCTTTCTTGAGTTGGGCCTAAATTATTTTGCTTGAATGTCCTGGTGTTCTGTATCTCTATATATCTAGTAATTTCTACCTTACTGGTACTCGTGATTGCTGTTATAATAAAATGTGATTTCCTTCTCTTTACTTTTAGGGAACAGCTCTGATCTCAGTTAGTTATTTTACATCACACACAGTGATGCATACTCTAGCATCTGAGATTAGAATTGCACTTAATGGGTAAATATAAAATACAGCAAAAACAACATGTAGGGCTTTAAATACATAATTCCTATGGATTATAATGATGGTAAAATAACTGAAATTCCATGCAATTCCTCAGAAGATTTCCCCTTAAGTATTTTATTGTCCAATATTTTATTATGATTAAAAGTGTTTCTGAAGTGACTTAGTGATTTTATTTTTTTCATCCTTTACAGAGCAATGTTGAACTTTCAGAAGTAAATAAAATGTCTGTTTTAAGTTACTGTTTGTTAAACACTTTCATATTGCGTGTTTTTACTTTGGAACCTATTAAAATATGCATCCATACCTTTTTGAACAGGGTCCTAGCTTGTAGGTATATACCTACAAAAGAGTTTTATTCTCTTTGGCAATTATTTTTAATGTAGCTGCACTTATAGCCCCTGTCAGGATCGGGGTCCCAATGAATTAGATGTTGTACAAACCTCTAGGACAATGTGTTCTCTGCTCTGAAGATCTTGCAATCTTAGGGCCTGATCCAAAGCCCATTGTATTCAATAGGAGTCTTCCAGTTGACTTCAGCAGGCCCCCTAAGCGCTTATAATATTGTACTGGCGTATTAATATATTGCAGCATTAGATAAGGTTTATACCACTTAATTAGTAATGTTGAGTACTGTTGAAATTTCTTGATAATTGTTATTTTTCATTCCTCTTTTCAATTAAAATACCTTTTGGAATCATTTCAGCAGATTGTGTTTTCATTTGGTAGTCATATTACTTTTAGTATTTATTAATGTATTTTATGTCTCTGTTCCAGGATATTGATGAATGGAATATTGCCCATCTCAATACAATATTGGACGTTGTGGGTGAAGACTGTGGAATTTCTATTGAGGGTGTAAATACCCCGTATCTCTATTTTGGCATGTGGAAAACAACATTTGCATGGCACACTGAAGATATGGATCTCTACAGTATTAATTATCTCCACTTTGGGGAGCCGAAGTCATGGCAAGTTTAATTTTTTTTAATGAAAGCTCATTTTGAAAGATGTTTCTTTTTTGTTTCAGCTGACTAAAGCAAACAGATGAGGTAGAATTATTTCATGGTGAGGAGCTCCATTTAAAAAAACAAGATAGGAGTGATTTGGTGGGCAGCTCAGAAAGTAATGAAATTTGAGTCTTGTGTTTGAAGGAGAATGGCCTTAATATAAACTTCTCCTTTTAAAGGAAATGGCTAAAAAGAAAAATAATCTGGGACTCAACTGAGTTCAACAGAAAAAACAACGAATAGTTAATCAGGCATTACTTGAATCAGGAAATCCAGGATACTATTTGAGAGAACTCTTATTAGGGCCTCATTGAAATCATCGGGACAGATTTGGTGTCTTAACCCATGTGAGCAAAGTACATAAGCATGTAGTTCATTTAAATGTATAACCAGACCTCTGAAGTCAATGAGATTGCTTAAGTGCTTAACATTAAGCATGTGCTTAAGTGTTCTATTGAATTGGGTCTGTATTATCTACTGCAGGGGTAGGTAACCTATGGCACATGTGCCGAAGGCGGCACATGAGCTGATTTTCAGTGGCACTCACACTGCCCAGGTCCTGGCCACCGGTCTGGGGGCTCTGCATTTTAATTTAATTTTAAATGAAGCTTCTTAAACATTTAAAAAACCTTATTTACTTTACATACAACAATAGGAAGAGACCTTCTAAAAACATTAAAATGTATTACTGGCACATGAAACCTTATATTAGAGTGAATAAATGAAGACTCGGCACGCCACTTCTGAAAGGTTGCTGACCCCTGATCTACTGCTACACAGCAGACTCCACATGAGTGGAGACTGAATGATCAAGTACATCTTAACTGTGATGCCCGCAGCCAGAGAGGTTCTCTCTCCTGGACTGTTAACTAGACAGCATTATGGTAGTGTGAGGAGACAACTAGTCAACTTGCTATGTAGTGGACGTCCAAGGTGCCGTGGGGGTTGGTGTAAGAGAGAGACTTCGCATTTTTCACTCTGATTATCAGAAAATGATTTTTAGTTGAAAATACTGGTGACCAGAAAGGTGATGGCGATAATTCATATTATGTTATGTTGGTTGCTTTATCATCTGCTAAAGCTGCACATAATGCTTGTCATCCCTATGTAGGTGCCGATTTATTTCTGGTCATCCAGTTATGATGATGGGAATGTTTGCAGGTGATGTTCACTAATGGTGTTACTCAAATTATGTCCATGCATTCGGTCACTTCTGAATTAGGAGAAAGAACTGTGACATTTTAAATATGTAAGCTGGCAAACTGAGCAACTTACTAAAAATATTGCAAAAGCACAGTAGGAGAAGCAATGTTTTCTAGATTCTAGTTCTAGTCTAAATGCTTTGCATTTAAATACAAGACAGTGGAGCTCTCGTTACACTTTGTGATAATATTGAGAAAGTAAAGAGGACCAGGACCATAACTTCAAATCATGTGAGTAGCATATATCTGAGTTTTGCATCATTGAATAGTACATTTTGTTGGAAATGATTGGTTTAATAAATTCAAGTATATTATGACTTCACTGTAGGAAAAGAAGATGAACTTTTCAAATACAGCATTGATGTATTGATATAGTAAAAACTACCTAAATAGGCAGCTCTCCTTTAAACACAAAGTTTCTGTGTTCGATCCCAAGAAATATGAAAGTAATTTAGAAAGCAATTTTGCAAAACACTTAATATTGTAAAATTCCAAACAGCAAAGACACTTACTTAATCCTCATAGAACATGGACATATTCTGACAAGAATTTAGCAAAGTTCTGATTAGTGCGTTTTAAAGTATTTTAAAGCAAGTTTTAAGATATTTGTGCTGAATGCCTCTCTAGTCTACAAATAGGTTTTGAGTCCTCCAAATAACTAAATAAAATTTAAAAAAGAAATCTATTTGAGTGACCCCTAAGGAGGAATAGTGGACACTAAGCACTTCGTAATTTTATAAATGTTCACACTGTCAAGTCAGATTTGGCTCAGAATTAGGCCTTATCAGGAGAGGGAAGACCCAAAGAAGTGTTTCTATTTAATTTTTTTGTATTTCCAGTGGAAAATAAATATTCTTTGCACTGTTTGCTACTCAGACACTGAAGCATTTAGCTCCTGTATAAAAACTGGAACATTCATTGACTAGAAATGGTTGTGCCTGTTTTCACATTCTGAAGTGAAATTTAATACTAGCATAAGTAGTTAAACGTTTATTAGATTTTTCAAATTCTTTCAATTTTAATAATCTCAGCATTTATAAAATGGGTAAGGATTTTATTTTTTTAAGCATGTGCTCTTTAACCTGATTGTTAGGCACTGCTATCATAAGACATAGTAGAAAATAATTTTGAGATGATGTAATTTTCAACAGAACAGAAATTCTTAGTTTTTGTTTGGAATCAGAACAAAACTCCCAAATTTCAATATTTTTTTAATTGAAAATTCTGAACAATTTCAGTTCTGAAATATCAAATAGTTTCATTTTGATAATATTGAAGCATTTTGTTTTGATAAGGTAAAACATTTTCATTTCAATAATGTTGAAAGTCTCTCTATAAAATATTAAATATAACACACATAAATAGTACTAAATATAAATATAGTATATTAAATTAATATTTTAATTCAATAGTTAAAATAATGAAGTCACAATACAATTTTTTTACTTTAGTGAAACATTTTGACCTCACAATGATTTGTTTAAACTTTTTCCTATTGAAAATTCTGTCAAAATCCACGTTTCCACAAAATGTTTCCATTTCAAGTAAACTACATTTTTTGATGGAAAAACTGTTCCACTGAAACATTTCCAAAGAATTCTAATTACCATTTAGTTAATATAAAAAACATTGTTAAAGAGTTTCACAAATGGGAGCTAGGCACTCAACTCCCACTGATTTTTTTTTTTTTTTTTCAGCAAGAGTTGAGTACCTAACTGCCCTTTCTGCCTTTGAAAATCTCCCCTCCAAAATACATTGTGAATTGCTATTATATGGTAAATGGAGACCGTTTATAAATCATAGAAAAATATTTAGTTTCTTGATCATTCTTTGAGCATAAGCACTTAATAGGGCCACATTAATTTTATAACAAAATGTATTTACATTAAATTTAAGTACAGTTAAGTTCAGTAAATATTAAAAGCTAAAGGCATTTTGACAGCCATAATTAGATGATGCTCAGCTGCATCAGAAGTACTACAAAATGAACTGTAATGACAGTTGACTCATTTGGTTGCTGAGCAACAGAAGACACAGATCATGACACTGACAAATGCCTGTGTTAGTGTAATGGTTTAGAATGAAAGCCATAAAATGGAGGAAGTAGATGGGCCTAGAATGAAGGGGTCACAGTTTAGAGGGCCCCTGCACCTGTATTCCCCCTCTGAGGTCCCTCAAGGGTATTCACTTAAAGGTTACCGGCTCTTAGCCATCTTCTCTCTTCAGCCTGACTGGAGGTTTTGAAGGCTGCTCAAAGTTTTGAACATAATTTTAAGGGTTCAATTAAGTCTCTCAAGAGCCCTTAAGTCTGGGTGTGGTAGGAATATGAACAAAATGGTTGAACCCCACATTTCTCTCATAGTCCTTCAGGCAGATCAGGCATAAAGTTTCCCCCCTGATCATCAGACTCTCACAGGGAAACACCATCTGGCTAAATAATGCTAGCAAAGCCACCTTGTCTACCTCCATAGAGGATAGAGCTATGAGTTCTGGGTATCGGGTGGCACAATCTGTTATCACCAGAATACACTTTATCCTGTCCAAGTAATTTTGCTAAGGAGCCTTTCTCCAGCCCACCACTTAATTCACAGATCACTAGCAACTGCTACTTTGGTGAATCTAAGATTCAAAAAATAATTTACTAAGATGAACCATGTTAAGATGCATCTTGGCTTTGAATTGTGACAAGAGCCTTCTATTTCTTCCAAGGGCCAAGACTGACCGAGGTTACGGAACTAGCATGCTTCAAATATGCTGACCACAATGGCAGCAATTGGGGAATGTGGAGCTAATTTCTGAAAGTATCCTGTGGATAAATACTGCACCCTATTCATTATACAGTTCAGTTCTCAATATTTATGCAAATAAGAGTGTCTCTGTAAATTGTATATCTTGATTCCACAACTGCAGTTGCCATACCCACATGGAGTCCAGTGGGGCTCTGTGCAGGAACAGGTCTGTGTGCCATACCTAGTCAGTTGCAAGATCAGGGCCATAATGAATATGTGTGAGTGTTTAAATGTGTAATATTTCTTTTTGGAGTTATTTTTTGCTTTAGGATCTGTAATGCCTGAGAACTATTGTCCAACACAGACAATAATTTGAAGGGAAATGGGTAAAGAATGGAAAACTAAAGAAAACATGGGAAACTGCAGCAGCTGGGGGAAAGAAAAAGATACAGTGAGGGGACAGTTACTAGTTTTGAGGGTACGATTTATTATTACAATTGATTTTCTTTGCTAGTAGTTTCATTTTTATTACCATAAGTTTTCCTTTGCATTCTTTTCTGAAAAAAAGTGGAATTCTATAAAATGGTTATTTTACTATAAATTTATATTCATGACAATTATTTAAACAGTGCTTTGATATATTTTTTTATTTCCTTGTAGAACGTTCTTAGTTATCTAGCAAAGTTGTTTGAATAATTAATAGTTTACTTAGCCCATATATTAAAGGGAGTGGCTTGGTGACTTTGAGTTCACAACAGTTTGTGTTGGATACTTGTTCACATTACAAAAGGCCTTTTCTGCTGGCTGTTGTAAGGTGTTTTTATCTCCCTCCGTTCCCCTCCCCCCCCCCGGTCTGGTTAATATTTTTAGGTTACAGGATAAAGCTGATGCACAGGATGGTACGCTGGGAGGATTTGTGTCTTGACTAATAAATTGAGAAATTTTGCTCATGGCCTAAGTATTGAACTGCACTTGGAGCTAAACCCTTCCTAGAGAGCAGCACTAGCATCTGTATAATAAGATTCTAAGAATGTCACTCTGTGTCTCACTCTGAAGCCTAAAATATCTCTTGAGCTAGTGTGAAGTGATGGAAACAGCTACATGCATGGTTGAGAATTCTTTTTGTTCAGAATTTCACCAAGTTCAATCATCACTGAGCTTCGTGTCTTTTCCAGTCCAGTTTTTAAGTTTCAGAACATTTCGACTTCACAAATTACACTTTGTATGGTGTACAGCTACAGTAATGCCATGAGTCCTAGACCATTGTGATATCAGAGGTAACTCAAGAAATCACCCATACTCTACTGCTACTTTGCATGCAACAGTTTAATGGGTTGTATGAGGGAGACTGCACAGAGGGTGGACTACTTGGCCCAGTTGCCACACTTGTGCACCTAATTCCCACCTGAACAAATCAACACACACAACCACAACCAGCATACATAACCCCAAACACACAGTGCCCCTAATTGCAGCACTGCCCCATTTGCCGTCTGCACAAATCCATACAACTCTCTCCCAGCATAACACAACCAGCATGCACAATAACCCCAAACACAAACAGCCCCCTCACTGCAACATACACTCCTCATTTGCTACCCTCCCAAATCTCCTAACACAACCCTGCCCCAAACCGATCAACACTACCACACACACAACTGCACAATCAACACGCACTAAATCCAAACCTCACTCTGAAGCCTAGAATGTCTGCTGAGTCAGTGTGAAGCAATGGAAACAGCTACAAGCATGGTTTAGAACGCCTTTTGTTCAGAAAATCACCAGGTTCAATCATCGCTGGTATTTGTGGTCTGTCACTGTCCAGTTTTTAAATTCTCCTCTATTTTTGGCCTTTTTACACACATGACTTTGTTATGCCTGTGTGACAGCATGGGCTTTCAGCTACTAGTATAATGATAAAGGCAGAATACTGAACAGAATATGTAGATTGGAGCCATGTAGAAGATGCATATGATGCGCCAAGATATGATATGTCCATAAATCCAAAAAATTTGAATAGGGTCTTTAAATTTTGGAAAACAATCTAGGCACGTTAGATATTTGAAATCAGTTTATTCTTGCTGCTGTTATCTGACTCCAGTAAAATACTGGTGAAGGTAGATCTCAGATCTGGAAGGATTAAAATGATATAAATCTCACTGAAGAATATTAGTGAAGGGTACATGAAAGTGTTGATTAAACAGGAGCAAAGCAATTATTTTCATGGCAGTTTGGATATTTTGAGTTCTGTTGTAGTAAGACTAGTTTCATTTTTATTTGTTAGAGAAAAGCATGTGTGTGTAAGGTTGTTCTTTAGACAGGACTATTTTTTGAATTGCAAACAGACAAAATGAATACGTTTTATTATTGGGATTTGGAACTTTTGTCATATATGGAATCAAATCTGTTAATTTCTGTTTAAAAAAAAAAAAAAAAGAACACGGTATAAACTAACATGACAATGTACATAGATAAATACAGAATGAATGGGTCCTCAATTTGTAGCAAGGCATTTTCAGTGGCATTCCTTCTGGTCTTCACATTGTAACTCCTGGGAATGACGGGATAATACATTCCCATATGATTTGTTCTATATATCACAAAACACTCTGGAGAGAGGGTCAGTCATAAGATAAAGTGAAGGGTAAGCTTCAGAAAGGGAAAGTGACTCCATAACTTTGAGAGAGCAGGATGGAGGGAACATAGAAAGCCAGGATTGGAGGAGCAGGGTGAATTATCTCAGGAGTAAATTCATGGGAGGTCAGAGGAGTAGAATGAAGCAAGTTCGCGGTGAAGTTTGAAAGAGAGAATTTGAATTGGATTCTTAGATGACTAGAAGCCAATGAAGATGACCAAGGACTCAGATATTGGGCAGGCCTTCTTTCTGGAGCAAGAGAGTATTCTGATTGCAAGTACTCTGATCCTCTGAAGATAGCAAGAGATTCTGCCATGCACACAAGAGGAGGGTGCAGAGGGACTGGGTTGTGGCTGGAGCCACACCCTTTCCTGTTGCCCCTCTTCTCACACAGCTAGAATCTGCATCTTCTAACAGGAACTGTGCTCTCCAGTGATTGCTGGTGTCCTCAACAATTGTTGGCCAGCCCCTGTTAAGGTGATATGGTGAGGGAAGCTCCTCTGCCCTTGTGGATTAGGGAAGGCTTCAGACAGTCCCAAATGGAACCGATTTAAGGTATGAATATCTATTTCAGGGGAAGCATTGTTCAGGTCAGGATGAAATTGACAGCGTTCTGGAATTGGTGATTCTTCCAAAGAAGAAGTAGGAGGGAGAAAGCTCATCCAAGATGATGCCCAAGATTTCCGGCCTAGGGAGCAAAGTTGTCCGAGTTAAGGAGAAAGATGGTAGAGTTAGGCATAGGGGAGCAAATGTGGGCATGTCTCTCAGAAAAAGAGTAAAAGTCCCTGCAGGACATTTCAGTCCTTCAGGAATAGGATGCTTTGGTGTAACTGGCAGCTGACAGAGTCAAGGCAAGAAAGCAGGGAATCATCATCATCATCATAAAACCTCTCTCTTATGTAGTGCTTTTCATCAGTAGATTTCAAAGGACTTCACAGATGGGAAAACTGAGAGACAGAAAGGTGACATGGATAGGAGCTGGGAGTCATCGATACAGAATTGATATACACAATTGATAGCAATGACCTGTCAAATAGAGAAAAGACCGATGTAGCATCTGTTCATTAGTCAACTTCTACAGCTGACAAAAAATGTATGTGGGAGCCAATAGAGCGAAGGATAGAAACCTGAGACACTCTTTAGCATATAGCGTGGAAGTAACATGTACATCTTTCATGAATGAAGGAAATGGTTGAATTCAAATTAGAGAAGGAGATTATCAGACGTACTGGTTTCTTGTTAGAATTCTTAGGAATGTGTGTGATAAGTAACACCAAAAGTCAGAACCATCAAGTAGGAAAGTACCCATCATAAGCAAAAGTGTTGGTTTACTAATTTTATCTGGAGAAGGGCAGTCTCACTACAAAAGGGTTAATGCCCAGTTTGAAGTCAGTCAGACATTTTTGCTAGAGAAGGTGGTTGGAATGGTGAGAGAGGGTCACCTTCTCCCGAACTTTGCTGAGGAATTGAGTTTGAAACTGGATATCTTTTGATGAGCAAGAAACGATCAAATGAGATATTTTTGTTTAAAGGGTTAATAGCAGTTTTGAAAAAGACCTGGAAAGTTACAGAAAGTGTAGTGCTTTTTAAGAATAGTGATTATAAGAAGTCAGAAGACAAAACTTGAGGTTGGAAGGGAGTCCAATAACGAGGTAGGCTTTTGCTCATGGATGAGATTTTATTGAGGACAATATTGGGATGGATGGAAAAAGATACGTGAAATGAAAGGATGTCACTTTGTAGGTGAATCAAGAGACCGTGAGGTGCCTGGGCTCAAAGCAGTAGGGTGGTGATATTGATTTTCTAAAGGAATAGCATGGCAAACTGTTCATATTGTTCAGTGGACAGAGAGAGGTTGGGAGTGGGTATTGGACCGTGATTTAGAATTAGGCTGAAAAAACTGCTTGGATAAAATGTGGAGGATGATGAACCAATGCCTTTAAAGTTTAACAAATTTTTACTGACTTAAAGCTTTGGAATTTTTTAATGCTAGTCATACCAAAGAAATCCTCACATGTTTTATTCCCCCCACCCTCCATCATCACATAAACTAGTATTACAGTGCAGTAGCTTGGTAAAATGTCACATTGAATTAGGGTGACCAGACAGCAAGTGTGAAAAATCGGGACAGGGGTGGGGGGGTAATAGGAGCCTATATAAGAAAAAGACCCAAAAATCGGGACTGTCCCTATAAAATGGGGACATCTGGTCACCCTACATTGAATTAGCTTGAATCTAATGGCATTTTTCACTATCTGTGGAAATATCTGCTTTAGTAACCATGGAACCCTACTGCTTTATATCCAGTTTCTTGTTACAAAGATAAGAATAATTGGGTGAATACAAAAGGCTGTTTCACATCAGCCTGATGCCCATATTGTCATTTAGTTGTTACATTTTTTATGTAGTAAAGAACATTTTGAAAATTTGATCATTCTTTGTTCCATCTATGTGTTTGCATTATTACTATGAATAGTTCTATTTTTAAAAACTGTGTTACACTTAAACCAGATAGACAGCTTCTCTATAATTTTTATTGAAAACAATTACAATTATCTGGGCATTCTTCACAGATCAACAATTTTCCATCCACATATAGTCACCAGATGGTAGTATGCAATATGTTGAAATTTGTTTTAATACTAAATCAATACAGATTTAATTTCCAATTTAATGACTGCTTACACTTGTATAACTTTCAGTGCTAAATAAAGTACTTATCACACAGCACAAAAATTAAAATGAGTGACATCCCTCCATTTCGCTAATTGCTTGGGTATGATTTGTAAAATGGAAGTAACGAAGAACACTGTCCAATAAATGAAAGTTCACTATAAAGGTATTTAATGTTAAGACTATTTTAACATTTTTAATTGCATAAAAACTATCCATGCAAGGCATTATATTTTCTCGTTTCCTACATAGGGACTTACCAAAGTGTCCTGGATTCCTACAAAATGTTTAATCTGCATTTGTAGGTTTATTATTACCAGTACATAAGATTGCCCAATTATTTTTATTAGGTTTTGGCTTAAAACTCGTAATACAAAAGTACACTCGTAATACAAACTTGTAAATGTAATACAACCTGTAATAAAACTCATAATACAAAAGTACTTCACTGATGTCCCTCTACTCTGGCTTAGAGTGACCACTTCTGTGGATAAAGGGGTAGCGCAGTCTATGTTCATTCAACTCATGGCTTTTTTGGTGAAAGTGCCAAACAAACGTCTGGCTAAAGTTGTTTAATATAATAAATCTCTTATTCTGACTCTTTTTGGGTTCTGCCAAATGGCAAGTTAAGTTAAATTCATCATCTGTTTTTGTTAGGAGCTGCATAATCTTTGGAATTTTCTGGGGTTTTTTTTGTTTTTTTTTAAACCTTTTCCTCAAAATACACTGCTAAAACAGCAGTCTCCTCTTAGTTTAGTATAGAACTAAGTGTTGGGGCCTGAGTAGTTTACTTATGACTTTCTTCTAATCATGGATAACTTCAGCAGGTTTATTTATTGTAGCTTATAGAATACCTTTCAGCCTTTGTGACATAGCTTTATAAAGGTTCTTTCATGCTAGTGCCCATATAATGAATTTGAGTGGGCAGAATATGTGATGATGATGCAGACTTTCACACACAGGAGCCCCATACATACTTAAATCTTTCTTAGTGGTGCATACGGCGTAAACAGCTAACATTGCTCTGAATTCCTTCTCTGGGACTTTTCCAACCCTATGGGATACTCTCCTGAGGACTGATCTACTTTTTTGGGATGTCAAAACTTTCTCCTTTTAAATTTTTCATGTTGAACTTAATTCTTGTAAAAAAACAGAAAAGGTAACAATACTGACAAACATAGAATGATGCTTATGATAAGCACAGGCAAACTGCAGGCAAAGGAATGAAAATTCTCTACCCTTGCCTTAAGGGCAAATCATCTGTGACTTGGAAAAGCAAGCCTTTTGTCAGTTGATAGTTACATGCACACAGTAGTTGGCTTCTGAGTTTCCAAAAAGGTTACTAAAGGTATGGGCTCTGAATTGCAAATAAAGTGTAGAATTCTGAACAGTTTCAAGAATACATTTTATAGCAAGGTTAAGACAATGATGTGGAAGCCTTTACTTTCTACAAGATTAAGAACTGGGCTCCCTAGTTGCTTGTCTACACTACCGCGTGGCGTCAATCTAAGATATGCAGCTACGTGAATAGTGTAGCTGAAGTCGATGTACTTAGATCTACTTCCCACGGTGTCTTCACTGCGGTAAGTCAACAAGAGAGCGCTCAGCGGTCGATTTATTGCATCTATACTAGACATGATAAATCAACTCTCCCACTGGATCGATAGCTGCCCGCTGATCCGGTGGGTAGTGTAGACAAGCCGAAGCTACTAGCTGTACTGCCATTTATGACAGTCACTAGAGTCTAGATTTTATGAGTAGAGTGTAGAAGTCCACAATTTCAGCCAGCTGTTTTCCTTCTCCTCATCAAAATGTAATGCCCATGAAAATGCTCTATTGGCAGTACTGAAGAGTGAAGTCCTCATTTTATCCATAAAATAGATACAGCACCGACAGCAGCACTGGAAGCTTTCTCCCCTATCCTGTAAACAGACCTCAACACTGACTTTGAGGGGCAAGACGTTTTTCACTCTCTATGAAAAGAGATTCTTTGGCTATTCTGTTCATAATCTTAATGACATGGACCAGTTGGTGGTGGCTCTTTGGTGGTTTGGAGAAGTAATGAAATCCCCCTCTCATTTTACATAGGCCTCTAGACACACATCATGTGTGAACAACTCCATCTCTAAGCATGACTATGTTGGGAATGATGAACTAGAGCTGAAAGCCTCCAAATACTAATTACCAGTCCCCTGAGCAAACAAGTTCCCTGATCAGTGGGCTATGGCAAAATTAATGAAAGATTCTGAAGGAACATAGTGTCTCCAAAATAATCAGTTTTAGAGTTACAGTAGCACTACAAGTTAAAGTAAAAATGGTACTAGTAATAACATATTTTTGTAATATATATTGGCTCTTTGGCTATAATATTTGGAACAATTAAAACTCATTTCTTTTGTGTTAGTGCATATAATTACATCCCCAAACATAAAGAAAAATTAACCTTAAATTACAAAAATCTGCCTAGTTTTTACACTATCACCCACCACTCCTATAAAAATATTTTATGGTCACAGTTTTTGCATTTTAAAAATAAAATTTTCCTTACAAACTGGACTTCTCTGCCATTTTTTTCTTTATTCATGTAATGACTTTGTACTTCTCAGTGCAAAACCCCATCTGTTTATTCTAACTGCCTGAGCTGTCTTACCTTATTTGAGTTACTGCCTACTTAAACCGCATTCCTGGTGTCTTGTTTTTCTGCCTGTGGTGTCTGGGACAAAGGAGAGATAAGCAAGTGTGGAAGCTGGTTAGTACATGTCAATGAGAGGATACACCAGTCTCATGTTCTCAGAAACTGATTTGAATTTTGCACTCGTTTGCCTCTCCTTTTGTCTGTTGCTGGAGTTCTCTGTTGCTGGGTTCCTCAGTACAGTAGAACCTCAGTTACAGACACCTCGGGAATGGAGGTTGTCCAGAACTCTGAAATGGTCCGTAACTCTGAACAAGACTGTAGGTACTTCAGCCACAGGGGGGTTGGGGCTGCAGCTGCAGGGTGGGGGTGGGGGGTCAGGGCTCCCAGCGGGGGCCTCAGGGCTTCTGCCCCCTGGGAGCATGAGGGCTCAGGGCTTTAGAGCTGGGGGGAGTGCTGGGGCTTGGGGCTTCAGTCCCACAGCTCCATTCCTAGCTTCTGCCCCGCGGGTTAGAAGCCCCCAGCCATTCCCCCTCTCCCAAAAGCCAAACTCCCCCGACCCTGCGGCTGCAGCCGTGAGCCCCAGGCAGTACAGTATTTGCTCGGGGCATTTTTTGTCTCCTCTGCTACCTGATTGATGACTTCCAGTTTCACAGCATGTCTGGTTGACTGGTAAGTCCATAACTCTGGTGTTCGTATCTTTGAGGTTCTAGTGTACATTGTTAGTTTGTAGAATACTGCAAGGGTCAGCTAAAAATTGATGGGAAACATCTTTTCCTAACTAAACTGCCATATTTTTAAAGCCTCTGTATTTGCAACTATAGCTCATATCCTGATCTTTGTGCATGAAAATGAGGCACTTACCATCATAGTGCTGTGGCTTTGAGGAGAGGTAAAATATACTGCAAGTTTCCTTCTTGGGAAACAGAGACTAAGGATCTGTTGGAAAGTTTGGCCTAAATCTCAGTGATCTTGGTACATCTGTACATTACTCAGTATGGGCAGTATGGCTTAGTTGGTTGCTATGCTGCCATTGGCTCCTTGTTTGCAGCTGCAGTCTATGACAGCTCTCATTGGGTTTACAGAGAATGTAGGGGAAGGTAAATGATTTCCTTGCTATGGAAGTAAACTACGCCAGCTTTTCAAGGGCAGCATGCAGCATAGACTGTGTACCTCACTATAGCATGCATCCCATCATTGCTACAGCAGGGGCTACCAGTAGTTAAGCAATGGCCAGAGCACTTTGTGGAGCCATCTTTGCCCTCTGCTCTGACTTCTGGGATGATTTTCTTTCAATTAGTGAATGTTTACTGCCCTACAGGTCACCGTTCCTCTGACTAAACTTTCGCTTTGATGGGATTTCTCCTCTTTTTCTTTTAATCAGAATTTTCAAATTGGAGCAAACTTGGATATAGAAATTTTATACAAACAGTGTCTTGGACAGTAGATTTTCCATCACTTTTTTTACTATTATCAAATAACTTTTTCTCTAGTTTCGTGTAGCATTTTCACGTTTTATAAGGGCCTTATCTTCAACATGTCTTAACATATTCTAAAATTCTAGTGTAGACAAGGCAGTGTAATCTTTAACATGTGCTAAACTGGACAGGCTGAAGCTTGCTAGTATTCTGCTACATTACAATTTTAGAAAGTGTTAGTTAGAACATGTTAAATAACATACTCTAACAATATACCCCTTAAATCTTTCTCCAGACCCAACCCAAATGGATGCAGACTAAGGTTTCTGCAGACTCATCTTGGTGCCTTTGTTTAATAAAAGCTAGAACAGGAATATAGTAAATGTTGTAGGCATTATGGAAAGCTAAGGAGCCTATGTTTGATTTATACAAAAATAGCACCACTAATTTTTAACCTAAATATTGCCGAATATATAGGGCATTAATTATGCTGCAAAATATTTCTATAGAAAACAAGTGTCATCTCAGAAAGTAAAATATTACTAAACATATATTACACTACATTTTATTTCCCCAAATCAATATTTTAATTTTACAACCTTTAACATAAGTAACTAGTGCTATATAATGACAAACATTAATGGTTGAGCTGAATAAATGCATTCAATTTAAAGCAAATAGATTTTATGGCAGAAAATATTAGGACTTGTTAATCAACATCCAAAATAACATGAAGATGTACTTTAATCACATAGATGGCAACATCTACATTTCTGTTGTTTTATAGATAAATTTAGTTTTATTCTGTGGAAGGGCTAAAAATGGATGGAAAAGGAGGGTGACATAATGCAAGGCAAAACAAAGTTCCTAGAGGTGCTGCCCTCTGACCTAACTCTCATTATTAAATAAATAATGTAACCTAGAGCTAAAGATCAAACAGAAAACAGGAACATTGACTTCAATGTCTGGAGCATATCCAGAGTTTGAAAAGAGCACACGTAAGGGATTGTGAGAGGATTGCGGTAGGTTCTTTCTTGGCCTAGTCAGCATTGCATTTGGCTTGGGGGAGCAGTGGTGTTCCTTCTCCTTGAATTCCCTGATGGGTCCCGGGGAGAACAGCAGGGAAGAGAAAATTGACAAAATCCAAAAGAGTCACAAGCAAATACATAAGCATTTCTATAAAGCATCTATTACTATACGTTAAACAGGAACTGGAGATATGATGTGAGACCCTTGAGAAACCCAGAAATTAAGTGAAAGAGCCCAAGATTTTTTGCCTTCCTCTCTTAGGAATGGTAGACTGCACACAAAGGTAGTTTACAGAAACCTGAGGGCTGTGGTTCCAGTGCTCTGTCCACCTTTCTGGTCTCATTTTTTTTTTCTCACAATGCATTCTGGCTTTCTGATCGATCAGTTCCTCTAAATGTTGCAGTGTGATCCTTACTCTATTATTAAGCGTTCTACAAAAGGGAGAGAGTGCCTCAGGAGTCAGGCACCTGCTATCCTTGTCTGCTAAACACAGTGGCACAACATGGATTGTGTGTGGATTGTCTCTTACACAGGATGAAACATAAAGTCTGTCTTACCATATGGGATTCACTGGCTACTAATGCATTTTTAGTCCATTTTGACTAAAGGTGTGTGTATGTGTACACACACACACACACACACACACACACACACACACACACACACACACACACACCCCTTTCATTTGAGAGCTTCCTCAGATACTTTCCCATCTTTCTTTGAAGGACTAAATATTCCCAGCACTAGATCCTGGACTCCAGGCTGAGATGAATGAGCAAGTTCTTGGATTACATAACATACATGGTATTTTTCTCTTCCCTAAGTGGATGACTTACGAGACAAACAGGCACAGCAGAAATATTATAATTGTTAATTGCAAAGTAGAACTCAGTCTTCTTATGTTGGGCAGAGGGTTGTGTGGTCAGAGGACAAAGTTATAAATTCACTCATATAAAACATAAACAAAAACAGTCTAGAAGGGGACACTGTGACACATTTTCAGGGTTACCCCGGTTATCCTGGGTGCATTTCTGCCATCTGTTTACAGTGGGATGGAGCTCTGTTTGTGCCCCACCAGGGAAATTCTCCCCACTTACTAGGAACACAGGCACTCCACTCCAGGCTCTGCAAGCCCTGCTCTTTCCCTCTGTAGGCTAGCAATTTACACATTCTACTGGGTTACATTTAAGTGTCCAGTTCCCTACCTTCTGGGCACACACAATATACACTTATTTGTTGTCTCTGTGGCAACAGTGCACTTTGGGTTCACTGGTTTAGTAAAGAGATGTTTAACTGTTGTGCTGTTAAGAACGGCCATACTGGGTGAGACCAAAGGTCCATCTAGCCCAGTGTCCTGCCTTCCGACAGTGGCCAGTTGTGCCCCAGAGGGAATGAACAGAACAGGTAATCATCAAATGATCCATCCCTTGTCACCCATTCCCAGCTTCTGGCAAACAGAGACTAGGACATCCCTGCCCATGCTGGCTAATAGCAATTGATGGACCTATCTTCCATGAATTTATCTAGTTTTTTTTTTTTTTTTTTTTTTTTTTGGAATGCTGTTATAGTCTTGGCCTTCACAACATCCTCTGGCAAAGAGTTCCACAGGTTGACTGTGCATTGTGTGAAAAAATACTACCTTTTGTTTGTTTTAAACCTGTTGCCTATTAATTTCATATGGTAGTCTCTAGTTCTTATGTTATGAGAATCATTAAATAACACTTCCTTATTTACTTTCTCCACACCAGTCATGATTTTATAGACCTCTATCATATCTCCCCTTAGTCGTCTATATTCCAAGCTGAAAAGTCCCAGTCTTATTAATCTCTCTTCATATGGCAGCCGTTCCATACCCCCTAATCATTTTTGTTACCCTTTTCTGAACCTTTTCCAATTCCAATATATCTTTTTTTTGAGATGGGGAGACCACATCTGCACACAGTATTCAAGATATGAGCATACCATGGATTTATATAAGGCAATATGCTATTTTCTGTCTTCTTATCTATCCCTTTCTTAATGATTCCCAACATTCTGTTTGCTTTTTTGACTGCCACTGCATATTGAGTGGGTGTTTTCAAAGAACTATCCACAATGACTCTAAGATCTCTTTCTTGAGTGATAACAGCTAATTTAGACCCCATCATTTTATATGTATAGTTGGGATTATGTTTTCCAATGTGCATTACTTTGCATTTATCAACATTGAATTTCATCTGCCATTTTGTTGCCCAGTCACCCAGTTTTGAGAGATCCTTTTGTAGCTCTTCGCAGTCTGTCTGGGACTTAACTAGCTTGAGTAGTTTTGTATCATCTGCAAATTTTGCCACCTCACTGTTTACCCCTTTTCCCAGATCATTTATGAATATGTTGAATAGGACTGGGCCCAGTACAGAGTCCTGGGGGACACCTCTCTCCATTCTGAAAACTGACCATTTATTCCTACCCTTTGTTTCCTATCTTTTAATCAGTTACCAATCCATGAGAGGACCTTCCCTCTTATCCCATGACTGCTTACTTTGCTTAAGAGACTTTGGTGAGGGACCTTGTCAAAGGCTTTCTGAAACTCTAAATACACTATATCCACTGGATCCCCCTTGTCCACATGGTTGTTGATCCCCTCAAAGAATTCTAGTAGATGGGTGAAAAGTATCAGTGGGTAGCCATGTAAGTCTGTATCCACAAAAACAATAAGGAGTCTGGTGGCACCTTAAAGACTAACAGAGTTATTTGGGCATAAGCTTTTGTGGGTAAAAAACTTCACTTGCATCTGAAGTTGCATCTGAAGAAGTGAGGTTTTTTACCCATGAAAGCTTATGCCCCAATAAATCTGTTAGTCTTTAAGGGCCACCAGACTCCTTGTTGTTTTAGTAGATGGCGGAGGCATGATTTCCCTTTACAAAAACCATGGTGACTATTCCCTAACAAATTATATTCATCTATGTGACAATTTTGTTCTTTACTATAGTTTCAACCAGTTTGCCTGGTACTGAAGTCAGACTTACCAGCATGTAATTGCCAGGATCACCTCTGGAGCCCTTTTTTAAAAATTGGCATCCCATTAGCTATTCTCCCGTCATTTGGTACAGAAGCTGATTTAAATGATAGGTTACAGATACAGTTATTAGTCCTGCAATTTGACATTTGAGTTTCTTCAGAACTCTTGTGTGAATACCATCTGGTCCTGGTGACTTATTACTGTTTAGTTTATCAATTTGTTCCAAAACCTCCTCTAATGACATCTCTGTCTGGGACAGTTCCTCAGATTTGCTTACCTAAAAAGAATGGATCAGGTTTGGGAATCTCTCTCACATCCTTAGCCGTGAAGACTGATGCAAAGAATTCATTTAGTTTCTCCGCAATGGCCTTATTATCCTTGAGTGCTCCTTTAACATCTTGATCATCCAGTGGCCACACTGGCTGTTTAGCAGGCTTCCTGCTTCTGATGTACTTAAAAATCTTTTTGCTATTACTTTTTTGAGTCTTTGGCTAGATGGATTTCAAATTCTTTTTTGGCCTCCCTAATTATATTTTTACACAATTATATTTTACACTAGGTGGCACTGTGTGTAAAATACTTTATTTAAACAAATATATACCAGACTTTACAGAGCATTAAAGGATCTTGTGATGAAAACATCTGGTGCATATAAGCAAGCTCGGTGACCAGTCCATGTCTGGGACAGAAGTATGTGGTGTGGTGTGAGGAGTAACCTAAGAACAGAAACAGAAGGAACAAAGCAATAAAGGTGGCAGGATGTCATCAAAATACCATTCTTTAGTGCCCCAGAGAACTTCAGCTTCGACAAACCTTCAGAATGGATAGACTGAAAAAAATATTTTGCAAGATTTTGCATTGCTACCAAGCACCATAAAGAAAATGGAAATATGCAGGTATCTTCTTTATGCTATGAGCAAGCAAGCAGAGCTTGTCTTTAAATCCTTTGACTTTACTGAATGTAGTCAAAAAGATTACTATGAAAGAATTCTGGCTATGTTTGATGCATACTTTATACCTGAGAGAAATGTGGTTTATGAAAGAGCATGTTTCCACCAGAGAATTCAAGAACCAGGGAAAATGGTGAATGTTTTATAAAAGCTCTGCATACATTGGCTGAAAACTGTGATTTTTGGGAATGCAAAACATGAATATATCAGAGACAGGCGGATTGTTCGGTTAACAGATAAAAACTTTTCACAGCACCCACAGTTGTAAAGAGATTTAACCTTAGCCACGGCTATACACAGAGCAAAGCAGCCTGAGCTGATGAAACAGCAGAACCAAGAGGAACTTAACAAGCTTGAAAAACCTGACACTAGCTTAGAAACTATAAACAGACACTTGAGTGTTAAAATCATTACTACAAAATCCCCGAGGCAAGGAGAGAAATCCTAGACTAAGAGGGACAAATTCCAGCCTACATGCAGATGATGTAGGAAAAAGTCATATCCCAAGAGCAATGTTCCCTCTAATTTTTTCAATCCATGTGCGGAATAAATTTTGTTATGTGCACCGAGATATGTGCAGATGTGTGCCACCAGTAGAAACAAAAAATCTAGATATGATATATATTTTTTAAAAGTTACCATAGGGCTACTTGCTCCAGCCAGGAGAGGTTAGGCATTTAGAACTTACTACTCAAAGAATAAAAGAACAGGAGTACTTGTGGCACCTTAGAGACTAACACATTTATTTGAGCATAAACTTTCGTGTTGTAAGAGAAATAAAAATTATGAAATGCATAGACCAGTCAAAACACTAAAATAACAGTTTGAAAGATTAAAATTACAGAGGATATATGTGCATTGCAGGAAGTATCAAGAAGTAACAACAATAATACAAGTATGTGTTGCGAGGTGAGTGTGACACAGAGACTGTATGTATGTGAGACACACAGTGTGCTCTTTAATAGGAGCTTTAGTTTTCTGTAGAGTACCAACACTTTTGGTTGTACTTTATGGAGTTGTATAGTTTGAGTTACAGTACAATACACAGCACTATATACAGTAATTTGTCTGCCTTGGCCTGTGAAAGATGTGAGCATATATTTTAAATTATAGTGTATACACTGCTGTGTGTGTAATGTGGAATAGAGGACAGAGAGACATATAAGCAGTTTGCCAGGACAAACATGGAGAGAAAGAGATTCAATTTTAGGAAGATAATCAGATGCTACTAAAGCTGCAATAAAGTGAGCAGAATAAAGTTGAAAGTCTCCCCGTGGTCATTTCCATTTACAGGACTTCTGAAGTGGGCATGAGCTCTGTTACAACTGTTGTAACTTGCGGATGCTGGCCATCTTGATGGAAGAATCTTCTTATTTTAACGGAGCCCACTGAGTAGTGGTTAAGTGTATATGTGAATGAGGGGTTGTGGCTGGGAGAAGTCAGGAATAGCTTGAACCTCTAGTTATAGCTTGTTCACTTACTGTGCTTTTTCAATTAAATACAATAGTTTTCAATTCCTTAACATTTAGAAAAGAAATAAAATTGCCAAAATATGGTATAGAGGTGAATGTGGCTAGGCTTGGGCTTAAGGGGTTTCAAGACCTCCAAACTGGAAAAAAAAGACTAGTTTGGCAGATAGGCGGACTGGGTGGAAAGGGAGAAGAATCCTAGATGTGAGTCACATTTACCATGCGCAGAATAGTAAAATGGCCAAAGTATCACATACATCTTTGTTCTATGCTTACCACTTGACATTTGAAACCAAAAACAATTCAAGGTGCACTGATCATTTCAGTGGTGATATTTGTGCAGTACTTGCAATATTTAGTCTGAGAACTATGCCAAGAAGCAACTTCTAGCCTAAGAGACCAATGATAGATTCCAGATCCAGTATCTTGTGAACCACCGGGGCTAGAAATGAATACTGTATCCCACAGTGTATTCTGCTTCCTAGTAGTATACCTCATTATTTTCTTGTCCTGCCAGGTCATGAGAAACTAGGGTGACCAGACAGCAAGCGTGAAAAATCGGAATAGGGGGTGGGGGATAATAGGAGCCTATATAAGAAAAAGACCCAAAAATCGGGACTGTCCCTATAAAATCGGGACATCTGGTCAACCTATGAGAAACTGACTCATAAATTCACACAATTCTGATTACCATTTTGACTTTAGGCATCCAGGTCAATTCTGACTTGATTTTAGTGATTGCCATTTTGAGAAATGTCCCACAGTGTCACAGGGGCACTGATTGGAGTCACCTGGGGAGGAATGTCTGGTCTCATGGGTGACTGGACAGTTATGGCCCACTGTCTTAAAAATTACTATATATAGTTGATTTAGAGAAACAAGAAATGGTAGGCCAGCTCTTACTAATTGTTTCACTTACTGCTAACTCTCGTGCGACTCCCAGTATTTAGTTACAGGGGTTCTTTTGCTTACGTTAGGGCACACCATGTTCAACACCAAGCAAAATAATCACGATAATTAACCATGGCTATTTTATTATTAAAAAAAGGAAAAGAAAACATTAAACAACACAAATGACTGAACACAAATGATAAACTGGTTATTTCTATAACTATCTCTTCTTTAGCTCTTATTGTGGAGAGCTTTTAACAGAGATTACAACCCTGAATGTGTGTTTTCCTCTTCCTGTATTAAGACCAAAGTGTATTGTTTCCCAAAACGATTGTGACTCCATTTTTTTAGTATATCCTTTAATATCTAAGAATGTATATAGCTGGGCAAAGGAACTTTGTTTCAGGGAAGGTAGACCTACTGGTTATTAATAAATCAGTGAGTTTATAGTTGACAAAGTAAGTGATCTTAATTACATCCTATTAAACCAAAGAAAATATTTAAATCATTCATTAGAAGAAGCCATTTAAGGAGCTGTCTTGAGGTAGGCCAGTTAATCAATATTCCGAATGTCCAATACAGTTACATCCCATTGTTTCTCTGTTTACCAGTGTTTAACCCCTTGTTCTCTGCAGCGGTACCTGGCCTAACCATCTGGTGATTAATAGGAGAAACTGTTAGTCTTTTAAGTTACAACAGCATTTCAGTATTCCAATGAAATCATTACAAGAGTTTTAAATCTAATTCCTTGGCACTGTTTTAGTTAACTTCCTCTCACCAATCTATGCTGATGTTTTGGGGAGGTTTCCTTGGGTTGGTTTCTTCTTGAGTCTTCTCTGTTTTTCTTATCTGCCTGTAGCAGCTTGCTTGTAGTGATGAACAGGATTAGTTGTGGAGTGCTGTCTAATCAGAGTAGCAGGGGGTCTGAGTGTGGGGTCACTTCAGAATTATTTAAAACCTCCTTATTTTCATGAAGTTATAGGTAAATGCTCCTCTTTTCAGGTTGCAGTCACTCTTTCATTGTTTCCATGCCTTTGGCATTGGTTTAGGTGACACTTCCAGCTCCCAAGGAAGAATCGTTTTATGCATATGCAAAGTTTCTTTAATTGCCTTTATTCTTGTGGCAGGAAAGATCCAGATAACTTGTAAAGTTAATGTTAAGTATTTCTTTTTATTTAGTTTGTTTTCTGAGATATTCTTTTAATTTTATCCGAGATTGACAGGAAATGAAATTCTGTTTCTAAAAAGTCCACACTCTCCTCCTGTTCTTTATATGAGAGTTAGTCATTCTCAAAACAGTTTTAAAATTAAATAACTTGTATAAGGACTTGAGTTTAAGCTGTTGCTTTTGTGTGACAATTTTTGGAAAGATGATTTTTCTCATCTTCTTGAGTGGATTGAAAAATTTTTGAGCACTGCCAGTAAGTTAATTAATTCCCCATTTATATAAATATTTTATACTTAAATAGCTGCTTACATTAGTAATTAGTTTAGCATCAAATAGCACTCCTATATTTGTACATAAAGCATCTTATTATTCCTATAACAATATCAGGCAGTTACTATATGAGGCCTGCATTTAGATACAAAATATTTGCAAATGTTCATATTAAAAGAAGCTTAGGCCATCAATCAGCATTTGAGAAAAAAACACAGGTTTTCACCTTTAAATGGAACATGAGTTGAAAGTAACTAGTATTTTCTGTAAAACATTTCCTACCAGAAATATTTTCCAAGTTTGAAGAACATTTATGGTGGGAAATGTTTTACAGAAGATATTGGAGCAATATTTAGTTAAAATAGGTAGTGATGTACATTTTGTAATTTGGTTATCTGTTATTTGTGAGGTTGTGAAGCTTGTTAATTATTTGCTGTGTGTGATTCTGTTCTCTTTCTGTATTAGGGAATGTTGAATTATTGCATGGTCAGGGGTTTGTTGGTTTTCATTTGTGGCATGGATAGTCCTTACACAGGATCATTAAATTATAAAACCAATTTAACTGTTGAGAATAGGCCATTTCCACCTTGACTGAATTGGCCTCATTAGCACTGACCCCCCACTTGGTAAGGCAATTCCCATCTTTCATGTGCTGTAATATATATACTGCTTACTGTATCTTTCACTCCATGCATCTGATGAAGTGGGCTTTACCCCATTTATTTATGCCCAAATAAATTTGTTAGTCTCTATGCTGCCACAAGGACTCGTATTTGTTAAAGCTAATTTAAGTATCAGTTGAGGAAGGAAGTTGGATGGTTTGGAGTTGGACAGATTATTTTATTATACCTCAAGTATTGGTGAAACTCAGTGAGAGAGGTTGCCATGATTTTGCTTGGGTTTGGCTCTAACTAATTACATGGGAACAGAGCTTTAACAACTCATGACCTGAGTCAGATGGACAGACCTGTGAGGCTGAGAGCTAATTTAATCTGGGAACAGTGCAGCACACCTTTGATATTAAGATCAGGTGACTTATGTTTAATTTGGGTTTAGGGGTTACCTGCGGTCAGGTGAGCAATGCTTTTTCCCCTTTGCTGTGGGCTGCTTACTTTTTTGTTTTATGGTGGCTGTTTCCAATGAAATTGAAGTCACTGTGCCATATTCTCTGGAATTGTTGTCATTCTACTTGACAACATAGCTGAATTATTTTATGGAAGTAAGTGACGCCCACATTTTATGATCCAATATTTTGACTGGTCATGTCTAGAAAAGCTCAAGTGAACCACTGTGCATACTTTCGTGGTTAATGAACTTTTCCAAGAGATGATCCTGGACCAGTGATCAGACAGTCAACTGACAGTTCAAAATTTTTTCTATTATTTGCCAGTTTAACTCCTACTTTCAAAGTACTTCTTATATAGTTTGGCTGTTGGACCAATCTGAAAACATTCATATATGGAATAGGCTGATAAATACATACTTGCTGATTTTCACCTGACCAAAGCCACATGTTTATTCTGTATAGAAAATATCAAATGCAACCTAACACTGCCATAAACACGTAAAGTGAAATAGAAGCTGATTGTGCACACACATCACATATGCTATTGAATCCAAAAATTACAAGCTAATTAACATCTATGGTAAATCTGTGAAGTAAATAACAAAATGCTAATTCATTTTTATATGATACCATGTGCTGCTAAATTAGGAAAGGGAGTATAATCTTCCTGCATTACAGTAATCTTAAATTTTCAAGCTGCAATAAACACTAAAAAAGAATGTGATACTACCAATGATTTTTCTTCTCACAGATTTGTTGTGACTAGACTTTAATAAAAAATTTAAAAAATTCATTGAAATCAAAGATTGAAATATTTCCAAATACAGTATTTTCATAAACACTATTGAATAAATATTGAATTTATGAATGCATATTTCTTTGAATTATAAACTGATATAAGTGTAATGATTTATGATTAACATAAACTGTCTCATTCCTGCAACTCAACTACAAAGAACAAATATGAAAAATGCATCTTAAATTCATATTTTTCAGTTGAACTCTTGTTTTATGAAACATTCAAAGAAAATAATTGTGTATGAAAGTTATGCTGCTTTGGTGTATATGTTAGTCTTATTTAAAAATAAAAGTAGAAATAAGTATCTGCATTTCTTTTAATTGGAATAACTGTATACAGATATAATTACATACGGGTATTTCCAAACTCTAGAAATTCAAAACAGTATTGGTGACTAAAACATTCTTAAACTACAATTTATATTATACTAATCAGTTTTTAAAACTAAAAGTAAAATAAATCACTTTCTTTTCTTAAAAATAAATCAACTCCTAGTTTTTCCTCATGTTGTTTTACACTGTATTTTATATTAATTACCATATTTAGTCTCTCTTCTTTCAGATATTTTGTCCATGCAGAATTATTATTTTCATAATTGTAGCGCTAAACATTTAATCTGTTTCTTTGTGTAAATTTTAGGTATGCGATCCCTCCAGAACACGGAAAACGGCTTGAAAGACTAGCTCAAGGTAATATTTTCAATATTTCTAATCAAAGATGTTTGTTTCAAAGGTCCTTGAGTTTCAGGAGTTTCTTTGATTTCAGGTAAAATAATTTTACAATCTCAGCTCTCCTGATTTAATATGGTTTCAGCCTTCTTAAAATGGTGGCATCTAAAATGCCTGAAACATGGTAGATGAATATTATTCAAAACATTTGTGTGTGGGGTGGGGAGGGGCGGGGGTGGAGAGGAAGGAGGGAGAAAGGAGGAATTTAAAAGCAATTGAGGCTTGGTTCTTAAAACTTAATATTTTTCTTGACTTATTTTTTTTACTATATTATAGATACTTGTTTTGTCTCCAGATTAAAGTTGAGAATTATGGATAAACAAATAAATAATTAGACCCATTTCTGGTACTGGTACCACGTGAGCTGCATCTCTTTGAGATGATATTTTCACCAATTAAATTTGAAATAGAGTTAAGCATGTTTTAGTCAGGTGCTGTAGGCCAAAGTTTTTTCTGTTTATGGGTTCAAATGTTTGTTTTAAAGAGCATGATCAGATGCAAATTGCCAAAAGTGTATGTACGTATTTGCCTAAACCCAAATTGTGTGTGCAAAAGGATCTGATGCATATGTGCAAGTAGGGCATTTGCACGCACACATACAATTATGCATACATTTGGGTTTAACTCTCCCTTGAGTTAATTCTACACTGGTCCCTGAGAACAGTAATATGTGGCATAGAATTATTAATTATTATTAATTACTGTATTATTGACACATAATACCAATGTCCTGTATATTTATGATCATTAAACCATGGTACCATGCCAAATTCCATCTTGGCTAATTACTGTCTACCTACTTAAATTCCCCTTTTAGTTCCAGTTGAGAGAGCTTTCCTCATTTTCTCCTTTCCGAATCCCATTATACCTTATTGTTGAGGCCTGCTATTTACCACCATAGAGTTCACTGCAGTTCAATTGTGAAGTAAGTGATCCTTAGTATAGGAAGGACCGGCAGCGTCGCCTATTATTGAGGTTGCCTGACACTTCCCATTATTGGACCTTGTGTTCAGTTACTTATAACTTGGCAAAACTTTTACCATTTGGTCTGAATTTTTCCATATTTCATGTCTGCCTCAGGCTGGTGGTTGTTGTGGTTTTTTTTTGTTTGTTTGTTTGAAATGAAAAAAAACACACCAAGCATAAAGCCATCTGCAAGGAGGCTAGGGAAGCAGACGTTATTTTGCCCATGTTAAAGTCTTGACTTTTTAAAAAAATTCTTTAGTGCATCCAGATGGTTGAGCAGAGACATGAAGTTTGTTAGGGTGTGGGGAGTGGCCTTTGTGACAGGGATGTGCCTTTTGCAGTCCCTGTGAAAATTTGCCCAAGTTGTAAACTTTTACAAAAAATAAAATAAAATTGCAGCTTGCATATGCTCAGTAGAGACTTCTTCAATTTAAACAGGTAAAATCTTTGAAGATTCCGTTCACGTGTGAGACAAGCTTTTGAGCTACACAGAGGATGACTGGAGAATCATTTCTCGCTCTTTCCCTGGCCCAATGACTATTCATTGCCATTATGAATGACTGGGAATGGCCACCATGAATGTCAAATTGTTGTTTGCTGGGTGATAGCTGTGCTGGAGTCAGGATATTAGAGAGATGAGGTCGGTGAGGTAATATCTTTTATTAAACCAACTTCTGTTGGTTTCTTTCACCAACAGAAATTGGTTCCATAAAAGATGTTAATTCACCCACCTTGTCTCTCTAATAAATAGTCATTGAGCCAGGGAAAGAGAATGAGAATGATTCTGTAGCTGGTTGTTGGGGCACTAACCTAGGATGTTGGAGACCCAGGTTCAGGCTCCAATGACTATTAAGTTACTTGTACAAAGCGGAAGAGCTTCAACAGGAGAGATTGAGAGTGACTGATACCGGAATATTCTATAGACTTGTGGTTATTGTACTCACCTGAGAGATGAGAAAAAAGGGATTTGAACATGGGTCTCATCGGGCAGAGGAGGGAATTGAACCCAGGTCTCCCACTGGGCTAAAGGTTATAAGAGAGGCTGCTGTTGCTGCCGCCTTCTCCTCAACATGAATTCACAAATAGTTTTGGGTTGCCAAAACTGCATTTTCACTCAGCTCTACTTGTCTCAGCTCTACTTGTGTCAGGATTATCCTATTATTATTGAAAATTCAGCTTTTTGAATGGCTGAAACGGGCAGGTAAAGACTTTGCATTTTTTCCCTCTTGTGTTGGGCTTTCTCTTAAGGCTCGAGCCAAAGCCTATTGAAGATGCTGGGAAGACTCTTGTAGACTTCAGTAGTTTTTGGATTAGGTCCTAAGAGATACCAGTCCTGTAGACTACATAAGAAGTTTATTCATCCCAACATAAAATTTGGCATTGGCTACTAGTTTAGCAGACATTAAAGGTGACTATCCCATCACATTTTTCACTTGTTTCGGTTAGTTCAATGCTCCATCAAATTTAAAAATGAACTCCAAGAATTGCTTTCTTTTAAAATCATATGGACAATTATAGAGACTAGTTAGTTTTACACTTGTCGTTATATTATGAAAGTTTTGGCAGACTAATAGCTATAAAGCTGGTATGTTCTAATAGCCCAATATATTATATTAATAATACCAACATAATTGTAATCTTGAACTTCTGGCAGGAGCAAACTATTCTTTTGAATATTAAAGTGGATGAGTTCCTGTGTCTGGATAGTAGATTAGAGTATGACATGGAAGTTGATTACTATAATCCTTACATACACATGTAATGAACTTTTTATTCCCTCTGACTATATATTCCCATATTTTCTTTAATAATTGCTCCATAATTCCTTATTATTTTGTTGCTAGTAGAGTTTGAGAAAGAGGCATCTGTGATCTTCATGATGTAGTTACTGCCCATTAAAACATGGTCAAAGTTTTAAAGAAAGCTGTTTTAAAATGATGAAAATGTCATGTCAGCCACATGGCTGCAATTTATCTAATCAGTAAAGGTTAATAAACTTAGAGGATGATGAGGACTTCAGACTTAATTACATGTTTATTCAAAACTGTTTTTGTGGCATATTTTTTGTGGAAATGCAACAGCTAAAAAGCTGCATGATTCAGAGGTTTAGTCTTGCTGACCAGATGCCTACTGAATTAATTGAATACTCCTAAATAATTAAAATAAAATAATGCATTAAATGTGATGAAGCATTACAGGTTGTCTAGGTCAAGGCAGTACTTGAGACAGAAGATTGAAGAAAGGCTGGGATATTTTCCATTATCTTGTCTGCACATCATAATTATCACACTTGCCTTTTATGCATGAATGCTTTCATCTTTGGTTTCCATTGAAATCTTGATTGACTGTGGCACCTACAGATATTTTATCTGAAAGACATTAGACTTGCATCTAATAAAGGCAGCAGTTTGATTTCGCCCTTCAGCTGCTTTCTCATTTATGTAGTTTTTTTCAATTTTATGTAGACATAAATGTAATAAAAATCTCAAGTGAGCTGTTATTGCAATTTTTAAACTTGTTGTTATGTTCATCTGTAATACCATAGAATCGTAAGGATTTTTGTTTGACAAAGTTGGTTGGAAAATAGAGGCAGAGCAGCAAATCATAAATGACAGTTTGGAAGATTTTCAGGTTCTTTAAATAGATTCCTTAATTGTATCGGCTATTTTAGAAAACAGGCGACATCTATCTGAGATGTTCAATTATGTTACACAAGGGGACTAAGGCAGAGTGTAATATAATCTAAGTAGTTTGTGAAGAATGTTTCAAAACTACAGTATATAGCATAAGCTGATCTACTTAATACAGAAGTTCATAACTACTATTTATTAATAAAATTATAAGTAGTTCTTGACGTGCAACTTAATGCAGAACTTGAGATATCTATATCTAGCTATCTGTCACCTCATGGTTGCAAAAACTGAACATTTGTAGTTGCTGAAGAGTTAAAGCTTTTGTCAAATGACAATTTTATTTTAGTCAAAGTTAGTAGAGATGGAAATGAATAGATAACCAACTTTAGATTATTACATATGCATAAGCATCAGTGTATAATAACACTCATTTCATTGCAAGCAGCACTTGCGATCTTCTGTGATTGTAATAGTCTGTACTTACACAGATTGTTACTGTCTTCCAGAGGTCACTATGACCATACACGCTCATCCTCCTAATGTTTCATTTTTCTTGCAGTTTGGAAAATATTAACTTTCAAAGGGTTAATACATTACAAGTCGGTTATATGTTAACATTCTAACATTCTGGCTTGGGTGTGCCCTGGGGGGCAGGGGCAGGACCTTGTGCGGGCGGGGGCCCCCAACCCCTCACTTTTGGGAGGGCTCTAGTGCCCTTGTTTCCAGTATGGTTCCACGGGGATTGGTTCTTGGCTCTATGCTATTCAACATTTTGTCAATGACCTGGAAGTAACTATAAAATCATCACTGATAAAGTGTGCAGATAACACAAAAATTGGGGGAGTGGTAAATAATGAAGAGTACAGGTAATTGATTCAGAATGATCTGAAGTACTTGGTAAACTGGGTGCAAGAAAACTGTATTTTTAATATGAGTAAATATATACATCTTGGAATAAAGAATATAGGCCATACTTACAGGACTGGGCATCTGTTCAGGGAAGCAGTGACTCTGAAAAAGCTTTGGGTCTTGTGGTAGATAATCACCTGAACATGAGCTCCCATTGTGACCCTGCGTCAAAAAGAGCTAATGTGATCCTGGGATGCACAAACAAGGAAATCGCAATTAGGGTTCAAGAGGTTATTTTACCTCTATATTTGGTACTGGTGCAACTGTTGCCGGAATACAATGTCCAGATCTGGTGGCCACAATTCAAGAAGGTTGTTGGTAAATTGAAGAGGATACAGAAAAGAGCCACAATAATGAGTAATGAGAAAACATTCCTTAGAGTGATAGATCCAAGGAGTTCAATCTATTTAGCTTAACAAAGAGAAGGCTAAGGGTTAAGGGTTGATTTGATTACGGACTATAAGGATCTATATTGGAGTGGCCAACCTGTGGCTCCCGAACCACATGCAGCTTTTCAGAAGTTAATATGCAGCTCCTTGTATAGGCACAGACTCTAGGGCTGGAGCTATAGATGCCAACTTTCCAATGTGCCGAGGTGGGAGGTGCTCACTGCTCAACCCCTGGCTCTGCCACAGGCCCTGCTCCCACTCCACCCCTTCCTGCCCCCTCCCTGAGCCTGCCATGCCCTCGCTCTACAGGTGGCAGTGCTCATTGTTCCCTAATGGTTTGGCTTATCTATCAAGCAAGAGGTAAATACAACTTTTGTCTCAGCTGATCCCAGTTGTGAGATTGCTCTCCCTCAATATTTGAAACCTTTTGTGGCCTCAAGGTCCAGTGCCATACCGTCCTGTATACATGTGTATTGCTTGCCCTCAGATGCAGCTAGTAATCTGCTTAGCAAATTGTCATTTATGTTTTCATAGAATCATAGACTTTAAGGTCAGAAGGGACCATTATAATCATCTAGTCTGATCTCCTGCCCAACACAGGCCACAGAATCTCACCCACTCACTCCTGTATCAAACCTATGTCTGAGCCATTGAAGTCCTCAAATCATGGTTTAAAGACTTCAAGGTGCAGAGAATCTTTTGACAGTTTTGTTAATCTTTTACAGGGTTCATTTCAATGTACTGTAAATTACTTTATTATGTTGTATAGCACCCTGGGCATTATAGCAGGTAGTTAGTGGGGCTTTTAAAATCAGGATTATTATGATTGTATTATATTGTCATGATTGCATCATGGCAACTGAAATGCATGTGCTGAGGCTCGTTGGTATTTATCTGAGTAGCTCACTAGTAGTTTGCTACCCAGCGTTGCCAAATAAATTGGTGAAACTGCGTTGCGAGGGCTGCTGTTAAAAAACGGTCTTTGGGTTTTATTTACAATTCCGAAAGGGAGAAAAAATTATATGGCTGTTGTTGAAAAAAATTAGTTAGCACTAAATTTTAATGAAATGTGACACAATAATTAGTTCCTTCAGTTGCAAAGAAATCTTAATAGAGTTCCTAGTTCTTGTGTAGTGAAAGATCTGTATGACAACTTCGCATCTTAATTGAACTTCATATCCTTTATCTAAGAAACTTCGTGTTGTTGGGGTTGGGGAGTGAGCTAGAAAGGAATGCACAATTGATATGCTTATCAGAACCTGCCCAGGCAGACATGTTCAGGTGATTGTTCTGGAGCCTTTAAGAGACCCTAATAGACCTTAATGGGAGAATTAACATGGAGAATAAAACAGGTTGAGGGTATAGATTGGGGCAGAGGGGAGGGAGATTGGTTATTCTGAGAGAATGTTGCCCTAAGTTTGTTCATTATTTTAAGACATGAAGAGTATTAAGATAGCTGAATTGGATGATTAGAAATGTCGTCTTGTTAAAGAGTGAACATGCTACAAAGAAATAACCATGTTTTTGAATGGCAAAAGAATCTCTGCATGTGCGTGCGCTCTCTCTCTCTCTCTCTCTCTCTCTCTCTCTCTCTCATATAGAGTTGACAGAAGAGTCCAGATATTATTTCAATGTCTTTTACCTAAGTTTAGTGCCAGTCCAGTAATGCTTTCTATAGTATTTTTAAGCATATATGTTTATTTTTACCTATCCTTTCATTTAATGATGTTTTCTCTCTGTTTTTATGCAGTTGCCAATAAAACATTATTTTGCTTAAGACAAATGGAATTCAGTTTGGACAGGGTAATTTTTGGGCAGTTTTTGGTTGGTGCCCCAAAGAGGACAAACATTCTCTAACCTCTCAAGAGGCCTGGAGTGTAGACTTCTAAGCTTACTAATCTGAATCCCCCAGATTTTCCAACTCCCCATATTTTCCCCATAGATTCCTAAAGTTGTACAGACATAAAGTGTCACTCTCTATATAAATGAAATCTAGTAGTTGTTCTGAATTGATATAAAGTTTGTTATAAGGACTTATTTTTACTCTGTAAAATAATATTGTTGATATACTCTCGTACACTGAAAACAAGACATTGTTTTCAAATGGCTTTACGTTCCCCCCCCCCCCATGTTAATGTGAACTTGTAAATACAACTGGAAATTATTTTGCAGGACCCATTAGGAGTCCTTGGTGGAGCAGAATACCAATTGAGGACAAGAAAGAAAATAAGAATTTCTTAAAGAAATAAGAGTCTAAAGTTAATCATCTAAATTTATTTTTAGACACCTAAACAGGGCTGGGCATCTTGGTCCCATTAGGTGCTCAGCATTTTTTTTTGAAAATTGGGTCTTGTATTTAGATGTCCAAATATGGATGTACCGTATTTATGAAAATATTGACTTTAGTTTCCAACCCATTTAAATTTGAACTATTTTACATTGTACACAGTGATTTTGGTGAGATAATAGAGGATATAATTTTAGAGGTTCATTATAAATATAAATTATAAACTGATGCAGAGTACTTAATACACTGCACATTACCTTCCTTCAGTGGTTTTCCAATTTAAGTTAACTTATGGCCAGTCACCACATTTGTTTGGGCCCTGATTACAAATCCATATAGAAAGAGAATTAAATAGATTCTTCTTTCATCATTGATTTTAATTTAAAATGTAATTCATGTAATGTAGTACAAACCTACAGATTTTACAAGTTTGATGGGTTCATTTAAAATGAACTGCTAAGAAATAGCTTTTAGTATTGACATATCTGTTGACAACCTTCTCATTAATGATAAAATCCCTTAAAGAATAACGTGGAGTGTTACACAGGAGTTTAGTGGATGAATAAAATGGACTTTTATTGGCATGCACTTTCCTTTCTCTTTCATGCAGTGGTGTGGTGAGCAGATTTTTGTAATTAAATGGTAACTTATCCTAACTCATTTATCTATCCTGTCCTTTGTGTTCGTATATGAGAGAAAGCAGATCAGAATGTGGTTATCATTGGGAAAAATGACAATTACTTTTATGTGACTATGACAAAGGGAAAATGTGTTTTGTCCCTGTAAGCCAGTTATATCATAAAATACAGATTGTTTATTTGTTTATGTAAATACCATATTATGACAAAATTTAGAAACTGTAATATTTTACCAACCCCTTCCATCCTATTTCATTGTCATATACTTTTTTCTTTGCAGTAGAGCGTTCCTAATTGTTAACTAGGGAATCATCAAACCCATTAATTTTCATAAAACAGCAAACATTTCACCTTATATCTAATAGCAGAGTGCTTAGTGAAATCTTCTATACTTAACTTGAGTCAGTGTGGTCTCTTGGTTAAAGCAGATGTGTGGAAGGCAGGACATCGGGATTCTGCTCCTGAATGGTCCCCAAAAACTTGCAGTTTGACCACTGGAAAGTCATGTAACTTTTCTGTGCCTGTTTCCCTCTTTGTAAAGTGCTTTGGGATACTTGTATGATAGATACTATACAAGTGCAATGAATTATTGTTACTAAGACTTCAATAATTTTGCAAAATATACTCTATAGTATATTATGAAGGTAGTATAAATAATAAACTAAATTGAAATGGCCAAAATGAATTATTTTGAAATGATCTGCCTTAGGTATTTTAAAATCATGTATGTTTGCTTGATTGCTAACCATGTGAATTTCAGTGATCCTCAGTCATTAGTGCCATGTACTTTTCCCTTGTAAAGACTTTCTCATAACTGCTGATCACTGAGTAACTAGGGCAAACAGAATTGTCTTCTTTATAATTTGCCTACTCGTCTCACCTGGTTCATTCAGTAATGTTGCAATCCAGTCTTTGTAGCACTATATTTTATTTCCATTATGTCACATTTTGATGTCACAAACCAGTTTCTGCCATCACTGAATGAACGGAGCAGGATGACTAGACTGATTATAAATAATGAAGATAGTATTTAACATTTAAATAGCTCTCTCTGTCTGTAGAACTCAAAGAACTTTCCATTTTACATGTGGGGAAAGTGAGGTGCAGAGAGATAAGTGACATGCCTAAGATTAAAGAGGAAGTCTGTAGAGGGTCTTGGAACAGAACCCAGACCTTCAGAAAGGAGGGTGACTTTGTTTTTAGTGATGGAAATTAATCTCTTTCTCCTCCATCTAGAGCAGCATTGCTATCTAATCTATCTACATTTCATATTTGGGGGAGAGCTTTGAATTAACCTTAATTTTTAAACAAAATATTGCCATGTGCTGAACCACCATATTACATCAGTTGTTTGCTGATGACATTGCAACACTGCCCCATCAGGAGGCATGTGGCACAAATATTCAGTGCTGGCTGTCAGCCAGATTGGGAGGAAACACTTTCAGCTAGTGATTGAACATCAACCATCATCACGGTAAAGAAATGGCTTGAGCTACAGCTTCCATAACCTCCAAGCTGTATATAAATATAGTTGAAAAATTAGGATTAGCCTTGAACAAAGCAACATCAGGGAATAAGAATCGAAGATTCAACAAATGACGTGTGTCAACTTGTTTGAGATGGAAACATATTTTATTTTAATATTTTAATTCCTTGGAGTAATTGTCTTCCCCCAATAAACTGGAAACACTATGAAAGCATAACGTCCAACAAGTGAGGCCAAAATTATTATTGAAGTATTTTTTTCTCTTATTTTAAACCTAAATTCTAGCTAAATTCTAGCAAAAAATAAGATCTGAAAATCAGGCTAATTTATATAGGAGAGAGCTTTGTTTTTTATGTAGATATCACCGTTCATTGACAATGATGAGAGAGAAATTCCAACAAAAGTATGCAACTATATGGTTTATTGTGCTTTAAACAAAATACAATGAAAATTTCCTGTTCTTGTTTTAAGTGAAGAAATCTAACTTTGCTTATTTTGCCTTATTAGGATTCTTCCCAAGCAGCTCTCAAGGGTGTGATGCTTTTCTTCGCCACAAGATGACGCTGATTTCTCCCTCAATATTGAAAAAATATGGAATTCCTTTTGACAAGGTACAGTAGAATTTAGTTAATGATGTGCCTCTGTGCTTAGTATCCAGGTATGTGTAGCTACAAAGGCAAAGCAAAACAGTATCTTTTTATTCAGGCCCAGATTCCAAATTACTGTTGTTAAAACAAGCTTCTGGGCTGTTTGGTTGTTTCCTTGGTTTGGTCTGGGATTTTCAAAGGAGCCTAAGGGGGAGATAGGTTGCCAAATCCCGTTGAAATGTAATATAATTATTTTAATATGAAACAGTTTGAAAAATTAAAAGCTTTTATGTTCCAAACACATTTAGTAATAGCTTAATTTTTGAAGCCATCAACAGTCCATTATGTAATATTTTTTGATATTTGGTAAATACAAATTTATTTAGATTGGTACTACTATATTAATTCATACAACTCTTAAATAGTGGTATTAGATCATATTGTGTTTGGATAAAACTTTTTAAAGAAATGTTTACATGAACTATGCTTTATTGTTTTCTTTAAGTAATGCAGTGTAATTTTTATTGGCATTTTGTGGTAATAAGTTTCAGATGAAAATACAAGATGGAATAAATGTTTGAAAATTTATTTATTGTGAAACTTTAATGCAACTTAGACGTACTCAGAAATACCATAATAATAATCATTAATAATAATCATAATCAGATGCTCCTTTTCTGGGTGACAGATTATTTTCTACAAAATTTAGTGCATATGTTATTCTTTTGCTTTGTGCTGGTCGATAGTGACTGAGTGAGAATGGGTATACAACATGAACATTTTATGTAAAGCAGGAGAAATAAAAAAAGAACTTTGGCTTGATTAAAAAAATCTCCTTTGGGGTTTGAGAAGGATTAAGTACTTAGCTGCTTGCAAAAACATTTAAAATACTCTGTGTATCCTCCTCGCCACTTGATTTCTCTTCCCATGATCCTAATTCTTCTCTATCTAAAAGCTTTTTCACTTGTGACTAGGTGTGCACTTCATGTGGGTGCAAGGCAGTGAAAGTGTTTTTTTTGTTTTGTTTTTTAAAGTGGCATCAACCTATGCCAAGATTCATTCAGCACCTTGGTGAGCCTGACATTTGTTTGTGTGATATTGAAATTTAGCAGCCCTCTGATCATTATACAGTTATGATCATTATACGGATTCTTGATTTACCACCTCTAGCTTTTCTAAAGTGAATAGAGGAGTCCAACAATAAGCCTGTATATTTTTCTCACCCAAAATCCACTTGCAGAATAAGCCTATCAGTTTTTGTTTATGATTGTTGTCTCTATTTTCACATATGTGATTTACTTACTTATAGGTAGCAGGAGGATCTATGTAGATTAGCTCAGCTGCTCACTTTTTCACTCTCTAGATTGTATGGCTACGTAGGGCCTCCTATCTTATTCAGTTTAGATTTATGGGATATTATTAAATGAGGTTAAGAGAAATAATGTAACTACTGATTCTTTTCATACCCTTGTAATTTATCACTAATGTGTCAAATAAAATCACGGAATTTAGATCTATTGTTTTGGATTTAATGAACATTAATCTGAGCAGTATATTTTTCAGCATATGGAAATGGTAGAAGCATAAAGTTTAATAACTTGCTGGCAGATTTGTTTTTAACATTGTCAGGCTTGTGTTTGGGGTAGGTAGGTGAGTCCAGAGCAATAAGGTCGGTTGCTTTATTTCAGTGTCTTGGACTTTCCTATTTTCTATTTTTAAAAATGTGTTAGAAATAGTTAAATAGAATAAATTTAGTTCTGTCACCTAGTGTTAGGAAGAAGCAGCCTGTACCCGAGTGCAGTTTTAATTAATGGGATTCAGTGAGAATGTGAATAGGAAGAATCAGGCTGTGATCTCTCATGGCTTGCTGTGATAGAACTGGAAACGTGCTGAACACTGATAAGCCAGCATACGCCTACCAGGTGACAGCTGAACTGCCGCGTTTTGCAAAAGAACACCTGCTAAACTGTCATCAGTAGGGAGGTGCATGACAAGATAAATTTGGGAATTGCTGGCACTGAGAATGTTCTTTCTTATACATCCCTGCAACATGATTTGAAAACTCCAATCACTGTGTGTGTTTGTGTACTATGTATTTATACACATGCTTATGCGTATATAAAGCATCCAGTTGCTTCACATTTATGCTGGAACCATAGGATGGTTTATATATTTGTATATAGAGTATGACTTTTTTCATTCTTTAATCTTATCTCAATGTAGTTTTTGCTATCTCCCCTCCCCCCCCCTCCATTTTGGCCCAAAAGTACTGTGATGGTGGTGATATCAAGAACATGCCAGTATCTGGAATGCCATTCCTTTGGGTTTCTTGTTGCATACAAACACAGATTGCACACACTACATTCATATGATTGTGAGAACAGAGTTTTGAGTATATGTGGGGTCCAAATGAGGAAATTAAATACAAAAACTATTAGTATCATGATTGAGAGTTTAAGACATTAAAGGTAATATACATTTCTACAGAAGTATAGTGTGACCATGTTATGTTGGCTGTGTAAAAGTTAACTAACTTTGAACTTTCTGCCTTTTACTGTATTTAAAAGTGCAACCACATGTTGCCTTACCATAGTGTCTTTTTATTTTTGTGAGTTTGTCTCACCTGACTGTATTGTTCAGGCAAAGCATTATTAGACCCACAGAAGACATCCCTCTGATCATTAATGTCTCCTAGTCTTCCATTAACCAATAACCACTGCTTGATGACCAAACATCTGCCCTTAAGTATTGTTCACAACAAATAGATTCTTTCCACTGGCCCTATTTTCTGACCTACATTTAGTGTCCAGGGGCATGTCAAATGAAGTATATGGATTTTCGTTCACCTCTTTACTCTTTGATCACTAATGCCATCAAGTAGCTCCTATCAGCCAGTTGAAGAGAGGATGTGGCTGGGCCATCTGTTCAGCAGCCTCCAGTGAGCTCATCCTTTCTGCAGCCTTTGATGGCTGGGGTCTAATGGAGCTCCCAATGGAAAGTAAAACAGTCCCTAACTGATGGGAACTCTTGGGGATTGCAAACAGTGGTTCTGCTGCCCGTTCTCCATTGATGAATGGAGCAGACCCAAATAGCACATGGAGATGCATATTACTCCACTAGCAAGAGAGAATCCTGCCCAACATGACTAACTTTATTCCACTGTTTTCTGAACATTTATATTGCATGCTGTTCACTATCTGGTATTCAACTTTTAAGTGTTTGGGGATTCTGTTTATATGAAAATGACTATACTGTACAAAATATAGTTGTATATTTTGTAGTGTCATTGGTTTTTTTCCTCACTATAACTTAATCTACTGAATCAGTGGGCTGCAGTCTCTTTCCACTGAATCACTCTCCATTGTATTTTGTAAGGAAAAGTGATCCTTTGGATAAATCCTTGTTTACTGCATAAAGTGGTGTTAAAGCTTCACTGCCCAATGCTACTTGAGTACCTTTTCCCAGACCTGATGCTTTCCATGCTAAGCCTTTCTCCACACCCTCTGGGTAGAGTTCTAGTCATGTGTTGTAGCAACATCCTGTCAATATCCTCAATACTGTTCAAAAACCCTCAGTAAAATAAGTGTTAATGGAGTGTAAGGAAGGAGATTTTAATGGCACAAAGTTTAGGGTATTCATTACATCATTTAGAATACAGAGAGTCTTCAGCATTATTAGTTATTGTAAAGTTGTAGTAGTGATGTTACACAAAAAGTGTGGTTCTGCTTCCTTGAAAAAGACTTTGAAGAAATGGCACCTGTTTGTGTATTATCCACTAATACAATGTGTGAAAGCTAAATTAGCTCCTCACTTATACATGTATAGTCCCACTGTCTTCAGAATAGGTTGTCAGTGACACCTGTGAAACCTAATTCGCATTAAATGGGTCAGGCACTGAAAAGTTGTGTGGGGATGGGAAAGAGAGAGGAGAAGAAATCCCCCTCTATCGTACTTCAATAACATGGAGCATCTGTGGCATCATTCCAGGCAAGCTACTTAAGGCCAGTGGATGAAGTAGGCCTACCCAGCCATTAGAGTATGCCCCCTCTATTGGGGAAGGTAGCCAGGGCCGACGAGAGGAGGGGGGAAGCCGGTACAAATTACTGGGGCTCGGTGGTACGGAAGGGGGCCCGGGGCCTGGCTTCTCCCCCTCTCGTCGGCCCTGTTTAGCCGGTCCGCCCTTGCTGGGGGGCCCGAACCCGCTCTCGGTGGCCCTGTAGCAGCAGATGTTTGGCTCATACCTTCCCCTGCTGGCTGCCACTCTGCCTTGTCTGGTCACTTTAAATCTTATGCTCTACTCATTGTCCCCCGTGTATTGTTAATAGGGGTCGGCTGCTTTTGTGAACGCTTTCTGAATTTGTGGCCTACTCTAATGTGGGGATACTGATGGGCCAGAAGCTTGTTATTTCAAAATGTAGTCAGTAAAGTCTCCTCAGGTGCATTCAGGTCTGCCTATATTTAATCCAAATTGGATGCTATGTGCAAATGCCAAAATAGACATCAGCAAACATAATTTTCATTTCTTTAATAAGAGAAGGTCTTTTTAAACACGTTGTTTGTGTTTTTTTTTTCTTGTTATGTAGATCACACAGGAGGCAGGGGAATTTATGATAACCTTCCCATATGGATATCATGCGGGATTTAACCATGGTTTCAACTGTGCAGAGTCAACCAACTTTGCCACAATCAGATGGATTGATTATGGAAAAGTAGCTAAATTGGTAAGTAGGAAGAAGAACAATTAAGTTCACCTTGTACATCATCCTGTCAATGCAGTAATATTCCATATTGTGCATTTACTAGCATCTTCTAACACTTGCAGTATATGTATTTGTTATTGTAGTAGATTTTATGTATGACTTAATGTGTATATTGTATGTTAAAAATCTTTCTTTTTCAAGAGATTTTTATGGAGTTAGGTTTATATAAGGCCATATAAATTGATAATTAAGTTTGGAAGGGAGACACAGAATTTTTCTGTTCTTCTGAAACCTATACATCTTAGTCCTAGAGGCAGCTTGGAAATCCTCTTATTGAAGTCACATATAGCAATTCGGCTCCCTTATAGAATTTTATATGCATCTTGGAAAACATGCCACAGACTTGAGGGGAAATGTGCCTGTTCAAAAGAGGACAAAGATCAATAAGAGGGCTGACCTAAATGAGCAAATTAAACTTTAATCTGTAATGTTTTTTTTAAATGGCAATATTTTGTGATAAATTAAATATGCTCCCAGAGTGGCAATGTTTCATAATTTAAAATCTAATATATTTTACAAAAGAGCAGTTTCGTGTCACTGTTTTAGTCTATGCAGTGATGTTGTAGCTGTGTCAACCTGAGGATATTATAGAGACAAGGCGGATGAGGTAATATCTTTTATTGGACCAAGTTCTGTTTGTGAGAGAGACAAACTTTTGAGCTAAAAGGTGTAGCTCAAAAGCCTCTCTCTGACCATCAGAAATTGGTCTGATAAAAGATATTGCCTCACCCAACTTGTTTGTTCTATTTTAGTCTGAAATTTGGCATATGCAGCATATATTTTTACATTCGGTTCACATACAGCATGTGGGTAATATACTGAATCAAACGTGTGTATTTGTTCAGCAAAAGGTCATTAATGTTGTACAGTATTTTATGATCTCTCCACTATTAAAAAGTATGGATTATAAGAGCTTTGTTTAGGATGCTTTGATAAATATGTAATGTAGAGCCACTTTGCAGACCGAGATATTTTGTACTGACAACAGCATCTACAAATTGTGTACGTGTTACATTAACTAATGAGATGACAAGTGAATTAAGTTCAAAAGCAAACGTGGGAGGAGGCAGGGTTGCAACAAAATAATCCAGGAAGAGTATAGGGTTAAATACTTGGAATTGGAAGAAGACCTTGAGAATATTTTCTATTAGCAGAACTTCTTGATTTTAGGCAATATTGACTATAATTGTGAATGAGATTGATGAGTGGGTTTCAAGAGATAAAAGGCCTGAAAATGATTAATTGTTTCATGTAGCCTATACATAGGCATTTATTGTAATTAAAGTAATGAAAACATTAATAAGAATTTAAAATGTTCAGCTAGGTCTTCACTTTTAATGCAAAACTTACATTCATGATAGGTAATTAATAAGGCCCTGATTGGTAATACTGATTTTTAAGCTCTATATATTTAGTAGCTCAATGGTTTAAAAGATAGTAAAATGAACCACCATGTAGAAGACTTGAGTTTAACATATCTCTAGGGGTCAAATTCAAATGTGGGATAAGCCGATCCATTGAAAAGTTAGTGGAGTTTCCCTCTCTTAGTCCTGAATATGGTTCTATAAGTCCTAATTTTTGGCTAGGAGGTCTTGGTTCATTTAGTCCATTTTGAGTATTCTTTGTCCATGGAAAAAGCAGTCATTGAAATACATTGACTTTCATGCTGTGTACTGAAGGTATAATACTGTGTTAATGTATCGTATAAGAAAGTAAAATGGCTTCAGGGTGTTTGTAATCAATTCAAAGTGTCTGAAATCTTCCAAATACGATTTGAATCAATAATAAGAAGAATATCTGCTATACAGAAATCTTAGGGCTTGTAGTTGTGTGAATCCCAATTCCTTTGACTAGAGGCCACAGTCATGAATTGCACTCTTCATTTTACTATATATAATAAAAAATGTCAGAATTAAAGCCTGACTCATTGAACATTTTGCTTCATTTTTTATTTAATCAAGAAAAAGACTTGGAAGCAGTATTTGCCAAATAAAACATCTCAGGTTATTGCACAACTTTTATAGAATATCAGGGTTGGAAAGGAACTCAGGAGGTCATCTATTCCAACCCCCTGCTCAAAGCAGGACCAATCCCTAACTAAATTATCCCAGCCAGGGCTTTGTCAAGCCTGACCTTAAAAACCTCTAAGGAAGGAGATTCCACCACCTCCCTAGGTAACCCATTCCAGTGCTTCCCCACCCTCCTAGTGAAAGTTTTTCCTAATATCCAATTTAAACCTCCCCCACTGCAACTTGAGACCATTACTCCTTGTTCTGTCATCTGCTACCACTGAGAACAGTCAAGATCCATCCTCTTTGGAACCCCCTTTAGGTAGTTGAAAGCAGCTATCAAATCCCCCCTCATTCTTCTCTTAGACTAAATAATCCCAGTTCCCTCAGCCTCTCCTCATAAGTCATGTGCTCCAGCCCCCTAATCATTTTTGTTGCCCTCCACTGGACTCTTTCCAATTTTTCCGAATCCTTCTTGCAGTGTGGGGCCCAAAACTGGACACACTACTCCACATGAGGCCTCACCAATGCCGAATAAAGGGGAATGATCACGTCCCTCAATCTGCTGGCTATGCTCCTACTTATACAGTCCAAAATGCCGTTAGCCTTCTTGGCAACAAGGGCACACTCTTGACTCATCTCTAGCTTCTCGTCCACTGTAACCCCAGCTCCTTTTCTGCTGAACTGCTGCCTAGTCACTCGGTCCCTAGTCTATAGCAGTGCATTGGATTCTTCCATCCTAAGTGCAGGACTCTGCACTTGTTCTTGTTGAACCTCATCATATTTCTTTTAGCCCAATCCTCTAATTTGTTTAGGTCCTTCTGTATCCTGTCCCTACCCTCCAGTGTATCTACCACTCCTCCCAGTTTACAGTCATCTGCAAACTTGCGGAGGGTGCAATCCCCGCCATCCTCCAGATCATTAATGAAGATATTGAACAAAACCGGCCCCAGGACCGACCCTTGGGGCACCCCGCTTGATACTGGCTGCCAACTAGACATGGAGCCATTGATCACTACCAGTTGAGCCCAATGATCTAGCCAGCTTTCTGTCCACCTTATAGTCCATTCATCCAGCCCATGCTTCTTTAACTTGCTGGCAAAAATACTATGGGAGACTGTATCAAAAGCTTTGCTAAAGTCAAGGAATAACACATCCACTGCTTTCCCCTCATCCACAGAGCCAGTTATCTCCTCATAGAAGGCGATTAGGTTAGTCAGGCATGACTTGCCCTTGGTGAATCCATGCTGACTGTTCCCAATCACTTTCCTCTCCTCTAAGTGCTTCAAAATTGATTCCTTGAGGATCTGCTCCATGATTTTTCCAGGGACTGAGGTGAGGCTGACTGGCCTGTAGTTCCCTGGATCCTCCTCCTTCCCTTTTTTAAAGATGGGCGCTACATTAACCTTTTTCCAGTCATCTGGGACCTCCCACAATGGCCATGAGTTTTCAAAGATAATGGCCAATGGCTCTGCAATCACATCCACCAACTCCTTTAGCACCCTCAGATGCAGCGCATCTGGTCCCATGGACTTGTGCTCATCCAGCTTTTCTAAATAGTCCTGAACCACTTCTTTCTCCACAGAGGGCTGGTCACCTCCTCCCCATGCTGTGCTGCCCAGTGCAGCAGTCTGGGAGCTGACCTTGTTCATGAAGACAGAGGCAAAAAAAGCATTGAGTACATTAGCTTTTTCCACATCCTCTGTCACTAGTTTGCCTCCCCCATTCAATAAGGGGCCCACACTTTCCCTGACCACCTTCTTGTTGCTAACATACCTGTAGAAACCCTTCTTGTTACTCTTAACATCCCTTGCTAGCTACAACTCCAAGTGTGATTTGGCCTTCCTGATTTCACTCTTGCATGCCTGAGCAATATTTTTATACTCCTCCCTGGTCATTTGTCCAATATGCTACTTCTTGTAAGCTTCTTTATAAACACTTCTTTTCAACAGCAGTTACATAATAATATAAAACTAATGGAAACAAAACAACTTGATAATTATGTATTATAATGATATTTGTTGGTATTTGTTCATGCGATACAAATACAAGTTGATGGAATGTTAAGGAAATGCATGTTACTGCTTTAATGTTCCAATATTAATTATAAAACAAGATATATTAGGGAAATGTCAAGTTACAACTTTACCTGATATATTTGATATTTAAAGTCATCATATTTGAAACAAAGGCATGTGGGAGACAGACAGGTGTGGAGAAGCACACCGTTTATTAAAGGGGATACTCTATATCCTAGTGTAGAGGAGGGGCTAGAAGTTTATGAAGTACAGGTAGTAACTGAAGAGAAACAGCCAAATGCAAGAGTCCCATTCAATAAAGGGAGATAACTAAATATTGACAATTTTTTTAAGTGTTCGTATACAAATGCTAGAAGTCTTAATACTAAGATGGGTGAAGTTGAGCTCCTGGTATTAAATGAGGATATTGACATAATAGGCATCATAGAAATTTGGTGGAATGATGATAATCAGTGGGGCACGGTAAAAAATATATAGGAATGACAGAGTAGGTTGCGCTAGTGGGGGAGTGGCGCTATATATGAAAGAAAGCATAGAGTAAAAATCTTAAATGAATCAAACTGTACCATAAAATCTCTATGAATAGAAATTACATGCTTGAACAATAAGACTATAGCAGCATGACAGTGATTGTGAAATGCTCAGGGAGATTAGAGAGGCTACAAAAACAGAAAACCCAATAATAAAAAAGGAAGAGAGAAGGTCCTCTCATAAATTGGTAACTGATTAAAAGACAGGAAGCAAAGGGTAGGAATATATTGTAAGTTTTTGCAATGGAAAGAGGTAAATAGTGGGATCTCCCAAGGATCTATACTGAAACCTGTGCTGTTGGACATATTCATAAATGATCTTGAAAAAGAGGCATACAGTGAGGTGGTAAAATATGCAGATGATACAAAATTACTCAAGATAGTTAAGTCGAAAGCTGACTGCGAAGAGTTACAAAGGGATCTCACAAAACTGGACAACAAAATGGCAGATGAAATTCAATGCTGTTAAGTGCAAAGTAATACACATTGGGAAAATAATTCCAACTATATATAAAAAAAGATGGGGTCTAAATTAGCTGTTATCACTCAAGAAAGGAATCTTGGAGTCATCATGTATAGTTCTCAGAAAACTTGTGCTCAATGTGCAGCTCCAGTCAAAAAAAAGTGAACAGAATGTTAGGAACCATTAGGAAAGGGATAGTTAATGAGAGAGAGAGAGAATATAATACCACTATATAAATCTCTGGTATGTCCACACCTTGAATGCTGTGTGCAGTTTTGGTTGCCCCATCTCAAAAAAGACATATTAGAATTGGAAAAGGTACAGAGAAGGGCAACAAAAATGATTCTAGGGGTATCGAACGATAGATTAAAAAGATTGGGACTGTTCTTCTTAGAAAAGCGATGAGTGTATGTCGGGGTTGGGGTGGGTAGGATAGAAATCTATAAAATCATGACTGGTGTGGAGAAAGTGAATAGGGAAGTGTTATTTACCCCTTCACATAACACAAGAACTGAGATCATTCAATGAAATTAATAGGCAGCAGGTTTAAAACAAACACAAGAAAGTAATTATTCACACAATGTACAGTCAACCTGTGGAACTCATTGCCATGTGTTGTGAAGACCAAAAGTATAAATGGATTTTAAAAAGAATTAAATAAATTCATAGAGAATAGGTCCATGGATGGCTGTTAGCCAGGATGGTCAGGGATGCAACCCCCTGCTCTGGGTGTCTCTAAACCTCGGACTGCCAGAAGCTGGAACTAGATGATAGAGGATGGATCCGTTGATTTGTTGTCTTCTTTGCTTCATTCCCTCTGAAGCATCTGTCACTGTCAGAAGACCCTGTGTGGCCATTCTTATGTTCTTATGTAAATAAAAATAGAGAAAACAATGTATGTTGTTAACTATTCTTTAATTTATTTGTATAACAGTTTTACAGCATGCATGATACCAGAGCTTTTGCAAACTGAGAAATACTGTTTCTTGGTCTTCTGTTAGGCAGGAAATGAAAAACGGGAAAATCTATAGTTGCTTGTACTGGAACTCCAGAGAAATTTTCCAAAAATGTCAATTAATTTAAAAAGGATAAGAAATCTTCTCTGCTTCAGAAGGCTATTGTGGTGTTAGTAGGTTATATCCACTATTATAATATTATTATAGCATTTAATAAAACAAGCCACACAGTTTTATGTTGCAATTTATGGTTCTTCAACTGCGGTTGAAGTTTAATCTGTTGCTTCTTCTCCGTCTGTACATGACACTTACATGATTTTTAATTGGGGGGAAAAGTTTTGGTTCTAAATACAATTTCTAGACTACTGTTATATTTTTCTCTTTAATATGTATTCTATTGGAGATGCCTTTCTGGTGGCAGTGAAACGCAGTAATCTAGGTCAGTAGTGTGTAGTGTTCACATTAGAGGCTTCTGTGTCCTGAAGACTGATTATTTTTCTGAGAAGGCAATTCTGAGTTACTTACAGCTGTATTATTGTCTATGCCACTCCCCTCCAAAAAACTCAAAATGAAACAAAAAAACAAAACAAAAAAACGAGTGAGCTACTGCCTTCATCCCCCTTTTTTTTTTGATTGAACGATAGCTAGATATATAATAGCATACAGTTTTTTATTGAAGCTACAGTAAATACTTAAGTTAAAGAACGTTATTATTGTCCTAAAGAAAATGCCACGAGGTAAGGGGCCCAATGAAATAAATTGCCTACATAAATTGCAGTTTTAAATGGGTCATGCCTTTAAAGAGGGAGGCATGTTTTGAACACAGAACTAAAGGAAACAAACTCCTGAATTCCAGTTCTTGCTCGAAACGGACTCATTCTGTGGCCTTGGGGAAATCACTGAACTCACTGTCTGTTTTCTCATATGTACACCTACCTCCAACAATCCTGTTTTAGCTGGGGCTGTCTTTACTAAAGTCCTGGGGAATATGATAGCTGCACCTCTTTCCCAAAGGCTGTAGTGCTGTGAGAAGGCAGGAGGCCAGGTGGAGAGGCTGCACGCTTTGTCTGCTGTCTCAGGTACTTCTTTCTACTGTAGTCTCAGTGCAGTGATACCTGTGGAGACAGGTATGGGGTCTGGCACACATAAGAGACAAGTGGGTTGCGGGGCACGGTTGACACATGGTAGAGTATACGGATTTGTACAGGGGACAGAAGGAGATGGTTAAAGGGGATAAAGGAAAATAGAGAGAGAAGGGTGGAGCATTCCAAATCTCCCCCTGCCCTAGAAGAGAGAGGACAGAAACCACATTAACCTCTTCCCACTGATCCTCTGGGAAGAGAGAGACAGAGAGATGCCAGAGAAGGAAGGGGGCCCGGCATCCATCCTGACGGCGCTTAGAGGACTGGGAGGGGAGCAGGCTGTCTGTGAAATGGGTTTAAGTGTTCAGATACTATAGTGACAGGAGCTAGGAAAAACCCTAAGATTAAATAAAACTTACTGTATTTATCTCATGATAGGTCACGTAGGTTAGTTAGTTATGTTTGTAATGCGCTGTGAAGATGAGAGGTGTACCATACATTTTACATATTATTAATAGTCATCCCGTAGCTTCAGTTTCTGGAATTTAATTTATTGATACCAAAATGTAAAGGCTTTGAAAGAAGGCAGATGGGACATTTCTTCAGACTCATGTCTTATTATTTACCTAATGGAGCTTACGTTTATCTATGTAGGCTGGAACTCCTTGCTGTTCTGCAAACAACATTTTAAGCTATCTTACTCCAGTGCATTTTGTTAATGTTGGTAAAACAGATGAACCAGTGTCAATTAGTTTGTATGTTTTGCTGGGATCTACTTTAATTTGTGCCGAGTAGGCAACTTGTGTGCTGAAGTAGGGGCAATGTTCAGGCATTAAAGTTGCTGAATATAAATGTTTACACACCATTGTGATTATTTTTTTTTGTATTCTACAAAATAAAATCCTTTCTGGAGAGATTGGATAAAAGATATTCACTTTTTAATCCAAGAATGAACTTGCATCTCTCTCTTTAACCAAGATTTAATGATGTGTAGCTGTGCCGGGGGAAACACTTCTAGGTAATCTGTATGCAGTCAACTAACATTCAAACCTTTTGTAGTCTTGACCATCACATATTTTGATTTTCCTTATTTATCATAGTTTAAAGATATTTGAATTTTTTTCTGACTCCGGCAAGTGAGGGATAGCTTTTCCCCCAAACAGTAAATAATTACAAGCAACTATTTTCAGGACTGTTGTGGAAAACAATTACTTAAAACACCTTTTACCTATTTAAGTATTTATTCCATACTCATCACTGTGGTATTTGAGTATTTTCTATATAATTCATTCATGATTCTGTTGTGCTCCTGTCAGTATTGTTGCACTCACCTCTGGACATGTTAGCATTTTTATAACACTTTCTATGTATTAGTTTTTGAGCTGTCATGTTAATCATGTGACCTTGGGTATGAGAGGATAACTTGGAATTAAATAGAAAGAGCTCAGATAGCAAATTGAGTGACATCTTCTGGAATTACGTACTGTAGTTTGACCTGTGTTGCAGTCAGGCTGGTTTGGGAGTTTGTATGATGATCTGGCACTGATAGTATGTTTCTGAAATATATTTATAAGAAGCTGTCTTGGCTTGTATTGATCCCATCATTTTTTCCGTATTACTTCCCCATTAAATAATTTATTGAAAAATGGTCATTTTTTTATCAGAATTAATTGACTTTTAGGGTGAATTCCATGGCTTCCCTCATAAAAAAAAATTACAGGTAGAGTCCTTTCATTTTCTTTGTGTAAATGTACTTTAGGAAATTATGTAAAACGTACTCAGAAGAATGCATCATCCATTTAATTGTAATTGAAAGGTGATTAGGTGATATGCTAAAATCTGGAGAATCACTAATGATTTCCACCTTCTCTCCAAATGAAAATACTCATGGAGAGGACCAGTAAATGCTACCTGTTGTACTGGGGTGCTAGAGTTTAGAAACAGACTGAAAAAAAAGTTCAAAACAAGATTGTGTACTTTTATCTACTGATGTATTTTCTCTACATTACATTACATTTCTCATCCCTACTGTTTATTAGTGTTGTTAATTGAAAAACAAGCCCAGGAACAAAGAAACTTTTCCCCTCTCTTTTTCCTGTTTGCAGAGCCAGGGGGGTTGGACAGGTGAGCTGAGCTTGGGAATTCTCTAGACGCTGCAGGGAGGATGCTCTTAAGGAGAAAAGGTCTCATATAGCTCCTCCTTAACTCAACCACACGGGCTAAGATAGAAGGAAGTTCTCAGGACAGAGCCAGTCCCAGGAAAAAAGGACTCTGGCCCTCTCCCTGGAAAGAGCAGACAGAGGTGGAGAGTAAAAACCTTTGCAGTATTTCTTCTGAACACAGATGAATTCATCAAACTTTCCTTCCTTCAGTTTGGACATTTTTTCTTCTCTGCTGTTTACTCCAATCTCCTCCTCCACTGTCCTTCCACTGCAGCCTCATTCTCCATGACCTCCAAGTACCTCCTCATCTCTTCTCTCCCCTTCCCTCTCAGTCATTCCATCCCCTCAACCTCCCAAATGAATATCTCCACCACAAACCAATCAAAAAAAAAAAGTGGAGAAAACATGACATTTGCCAGTCATTACCAATATCATGCCCTTTCCCTCACCCCTCCTCTATCTAGTCTATTTAGATTATATAGTCCTTGTGGCAGGATGATCTCTTTCTATAAGTTTTTATAACACAGTGGGACCCCAATTTGAGTGGGATCTTCAGTTGTCAGTATAGTACAAATCATAATAATAATGTGTGTAAAATGCAAGGATTTGTCATGATCCTTCCTTAGGGCCCAATCCTGCAAACAATGAAGCCAATGGGACTACTCTGTGAATGGTGTGTTTGCAGGACTGAGTGCTTATGTGTGAAATCCCATATAAAGGTAATTTGAAACTGGGGTCGGTGCATGCCTGTGATTGAATGGATCAGAGCTATTGAAAAACAGAAATATAGGTTATTTGACTTCAGTGGAGATTCATCGTCTTACATCTGGACTCATTTGGCTCTTAGTGATGGTGTTGTGTTTTTGAAAAGAGCATATCTGGAACATAGATTGTTTTTAAGAAAACAAAATGCCTATTTTAAATGCGCAGTTGGAGATGCTCATAGCTCTGATCTTGGAAATTTCCTCCTCCTGAGAGCAAGTGCCAGCAGCCGCCTTTGAAGCTTAGTTTACTGTTTAAAAATTATATTTGAACACTGCCAAATGTGCAAATGAAGTAACTCCAAAATGGTGGATTTGAGCATTTCTGAATCGAATGTGGAAAATAAGTGTTTTGAGGGAAGGAAATATTTGGTAATAAATCAACATACAGTATTTATATAATAGTCATTATAGCCTGTGTATAAATGTGCTGTCAACCACTTATGACTTTAAAGAAAGAAAACAGCATACTTTGCCAGTACCTTTCTTTATTCCTTTTGCTATTGAAGTAGGTATTTTGGAAAAAAAAAAATTGTTCCTGTCACTTCCCAATACTACCCGCTCCTCCTCAATCAAGAAGCGAGAACCTAGGTTCTTTATGATATCTCAGTGTTTTGCTATGAAAATGATTGTGCTGGCACAAATTCAACATTATGGATTTGTAGTGAGGTCCTGGAGAAGGCTGTAAAAGAGAAACCCTTAGCTGAATTAAATCTTTTTTAAGGAAAAGTGTAAAAATACGTAACAGATGACTGTCTTGTATGTGATTTTTATTTTCAAGGTTGTCCCCAGCGTGAAAGTTGTCCTTTAAAATTTGCTCCCCTTTTTAATGCCTTCATATTGGCAGAAATGCTTGTTGTCACCTAATAGGAAGAACAGATGTAGCTAGATTTCTAGCTCTTGTGATGTTATCCCATGGTAGTTTTAGGTGTACTATGCTTTTTAAAAGCACAACTCTGTCTCTCTGTTAATGTGAATTTTCTCTTTTACAGTTCTATAATTCTTGTTTGATCTTATAACAAATGGCATAATATAATTGCATCAAAACTCATCAGCATGGAAATGTAACTGGTGTCATTTGGGTAAAATAAGATCCAGCCCCAAAGCTCACCCATTCTTCAACCTGAAACAAACTTGAAGGGCTTTTTTCAGTTCTGAAGACACCTTACAGGAGTATAGGAATTGTAATGTTTAGCGTAGACCAGTGGATTCTCAACCTGTGGTTCTCAGCACAGAGCTGCAGCCCATGTGACATCCTCACGCCATATATATTGTGTGGCTGTGGCCCACATAACCCATAGAGAGCTTTATATGTGGCCCACAATGGTAAATAGGTTGCGAACCACTGTCATAGACTGTACTTCCACCAGTAGATGGTGCCATATCCTTATCTTAGTGGTAAGTTATCTTCCCTGTCATTATGTTGTTGATCTTACCTAGGGGGTAACTGGAAGGTCAGTCCTGCCTTTGTCTTCTGACGTTGGTACTTGCAATAAATGTCTGTGGTTCTTTTAGTGAGTGTTAAAAAATCCTGTGAGGGCACATCAGTGGGGCATCATGAGAGAACTTACAGTACTATTGCTGTGCTGTACCTCTTCAGTGGGAGAAAAAAATGTCATTTTCCAGGGCTGTCAGTTCTACACTTTTCCATCATTAAATCCTCTTTAACTTCTTTTCATATAATTAGTAAAGTTCTTCCAATTCTTATTTAAAGGGACACCGTCATGGTGAACAGACCCTAAATTTCACGTCTCATCAATCCACCTACCCAAAAATACACGGTTCCTTTAAAACATACTGTTGACGAAGGCGTGCTTTACACTTAAAAGTTCGGTTGACATAGGCTACAGCTACACTATGAGTTAGGGATGTGATTCCCAGCTTGCATATACATACTTGTGCTAGTTCTCATCAAGCGAACATGAGTATAAAAAGCAGTATAGCCATGGTAGCATGGGCAATGTCAGTGTGTACAAACCCACCTGAAATCAGTGGGTATGTACTCGGCAGAGCTAAGCTGCCCAGGCTGCCGTGATTACATTTATTTATACTTGTGCTAGCTAAGTGAGAACTAGCACAAGTATGTGTACGTGAGCTGGGAATCTTGCCCCTTGCTCATGGTGTGGACATAGTTGTAGATAGTTATATTGGTCAGGGGTTTAAAAATCCACACCCTGACTGACATAGCTATACTGGCCTAACCCGCACGTAGGTGCTGCTGTGACAATGGAAGAATGCTTCCATCGATGTAGCTCAACTTTGTTCCAGAAGGTGGCGTTGCTACAGTCATGCAAAAACCCCTTTCATTGCTGTAGGCTGCACTATGGGGTTATGCCGACATACCTGCGTCAAACGAAGTATGCCAGACTAGTCCCGGAGCGTAGACACAGCCTAACTCTGACATAGTTTTGTGTAAACTTCATATCACTTTTTTCTTTGTTTTAAAGTAACATGAGGAAAAATGTTAAGGTCGCTATAGTTCATCTTTATATTTAGTGTCTTTTGAGTATGTGTTGAAAGAGTCAGTGTAGGGATCTTTTGTATTTTTTTTAACTGACTGTAGCACATCAAAGAAACTCTGCAAACCTTTTCTACTAGAGTCATGGGCTCCTTAAATACTATTCCTTCATTTCGTGAAATTAAGTTCATCATTACTCATGCATATTCTGCAGTAGTAGTTGCTTAGAGACCTGTTTTCTGTGGATAGGTTAGATCAAAGTGCTGGCCTGCAGGTTGTATTTCATTTTTTCCCTTTGGTGGGATGAAGTGCAGTTGTTTTGATGTTAGGTTTGATGGATTTGTTTGCCACTGCATTCATTAGCTTCACATCAAAAAACTGACAGGCTGTTAAATGAAACTTTGGCTTAGATTTTCAGCTTGACTGTTTGGAGACATTTGTGAAGATATTTTTGTTTTTGTGTTGCAGCAGCCTCAAGCACTTATGAGTGTCTCAAAGGGAAGAAAAGTTATTTACTATACTGATTTCATTGAGTAAAAAAAAACTGTCTTGAGGACAGTCATATCTAGCATACGCTATCCAAAATATTATATTTATTATGTTCTATAAATTGATAGAGACTGAATAAATAATTTTGTAAGAGAGGAAAGAAAGAGCATAGTCACTACCACACACAAGGCATTTTTCCAGCCCTAACATTATTATTAGTTTTTATCCTGTGAAATTAAGGCAAAAGATGCAATGGTTCAGAGTAGTAAAAAAAAAAAAAAAATACTTTACATACAGATCACCCAAACTGATGCAGTTCTGATATTTGACTGTCAATATTCTCACTGAAGCAGGTTCATCAATGATTAATCTGTCATCTACTTTTTATAGTTTGAGTTGCAGACATCTGAGCCAGGTAACTTTTTGGGGTTTTTTTGGTGCTGGATCTTGGTACATCTAATACTCATAACAGTGGTGTCAGGGATAATTTAGGATTTATACAATTTAAGAGGCACAAGTGCAGAATTTCAAGCAGGAAACATTGAAATTAATAGCTTACATTGGTTGCCTAACAGTTACGCAGAAAGTGCTGTTGCTGTATCTTCTTAATTCAGGATGCGCATTGAAAAATACCTTCACTTTTCCTGCTATCTAAAGCAAGTTGAGCATGGATGGAGGTATTGTGGTAAAGTCTCCAGTCCTCTTTCTCTCTCCATGTGACTGCTAAGCAGTATTTTGGGATAGCTGACTTCCCGACAGACAATATGAAATGGTGGGAAGAGTCTTTACCTTCATGGGGTTCCTTTCACAGGTGGCACATTAAACATTTCTTTATCATTTCTACATCAGTACAGTGCTGGTGCATACAAAAAAATTATGTAATATAACCTACTCTCCCACAATTTGAATAAAAATATGGGGAGCCTAGGTTTGAAAAAAATTGAGAAAGTGAGTGAGTGAAAAGTATTATGCCTGCCTAGTTTAAGGAAACACCATGTGGACTTATCCATATTTGTGGATATCTACATACCGAAATAAATGCATCTGTTTTTATTGTAACAACTGATCCTAGAAATAAAAATGTCCCTCTAAACATAGGGAACAGTCAAATAAATGTTTTTACACCATATATTCAAATAAATACCCTATATATAAAAGTAAAAAAAGATGGGAAAGTGAAAAGAGCTAGCATTGCTGGACTGCTCATCTGACTGTACATAATAATTTAGCCTGCGTTTATGCATGAACATGGGAATGCACATGTATATGACAAGTGAAAGTGATATTTCTATGATACACTGTAGAATCAGAAAATTGATTAATTTATCATGAACCTTTGACCACCTCCACTGCTGTCTGCTTTCTAATCCACCTTCCCCTTTTCATCCTCACCACAAACTTGGATTTCCTTCCAAAATTGCATCTGTCCAAGGCCCATGATGGGTAAGACCAGATATTATTTTCTCTATATACAAATATCGTGACTTTAAAGTCTGTTACCTTGTCACCCTGAAGGGCTAGAAACAGGAGTGTTATACCACTGAAAAGTGGAGATGGCCAATTTCCCAATGGGACACACTTCACTCACTTCTAGCTCTGGAATGGCTTGGTATATTGGACTTCAAAATTATTATAGTTTTAGGTACAAAAAAGCTATTTTAGGTCATTTTATATGAGGTTTTATGGCTCCCTCTGGTCCCTGTATAGTTTAGCTCATGATAATCAAGGCACTTGTCTTTACAAATAGAGGGATTTAAAGAAATAGTCTCTCTAATTTTTTTTAAAACACCATACTTTCCAGAATAGATTTTTCTCTAACATATGTGGCATTGACGGAATGGTGTGATATGTTTTATCTGCACTCGTTTGGGATGATCTGTCTTGCTTGTCACTGCCATTCGTGGTTTAATTCCTTAAAGAGGCTTATGAAGGTAAACATTAACATATGCCTTTATAAAATACAGATTGTGTGTGTGTAAATCTGAATAAGAAATAATGAGATAGTATATTCTTCAAAGTGGATTTTAGATTTTGGAGTACATTCAAGGAACTATGAATGAGCAGAAGTGATAGAATCTGGTTTTGGTTTTTTTAGCTGATTCTAAGTGTAAAATACTGTAGAAGTTTCATTTATCAATGTAACAAATGCACTGAGCTGACAGATTTTGTGCAAAACTAACAGACTTTCAGGAGCTATTGTTTTATGGCAGTTCTAACCAAAGAACAGAGTATTTTTTTCTTACAATAAGTCAATAGTTTGCAATAAACTTGTCTTTTCAGAATACCATTTGTATGAAATGTTGAGAAAAATCAATGTAATTTTTCTCTCCTTCCACTCCTACAGCACGTAAATTATAGTTATCCTTGACTTCGTTGAGAGAAACTATTTTGAATGACTGGTCTTTTCTCCATACGTTAATGTCACAGCTATAAAGAGATATTCTTACTAGTCTACTATTTTTCAAAGAAATAGAATTAGAGCTCCAAAAATTCTTCTTTAATACCTTTTTTGCTGAGTTCAAATAAATTTATGACAGTGCAATTAGAGTGTATATCTATATCCATTGCTTTGGAGGAAAGTTGTTTTGATACCTATTTATTACATTCTCCTGTCTTAAGGGTCACAGAAATTTCCATCCCTGTTAGTTACTCCATATTAATCACTTCCATCATGTGGTCATCTATTCTAAAGGACAAAAATGGACTTTGCAATCTTAATGTTCTTCTAACTTTTTTTGGTTGTGATTTCCTAACTATATTAAAAAAACACTACAATCCCCAAAACAAACCAAAAAACCCTGCCCTCCCTCCCTCCCCCCAAAAAACCCCTAGAAATTCCATCATGTGGAACCATATTGGCCCCACCCCAAACTTCAGTCATCGACAGAGTTCAGCCTCAGGCAGACACCTGCCATGAGAAGTTTCAGCTGGAAGAGTTAAAGTTTGGCAAAGTTTATAAGCAACTGAAATCAGGATCTTATAGTGGAAAGTGTCAGGCAACCTTAACTGTAAGGGGTGCGCCCTCTCTGCCTATTTAAAAAAAAAAAAAAAAAAAAGTACACGTAAACCTCATTTATTAAAAAAATCTCTTCTCATTTTTGTATGATCGGGATTTTTGAATAGTCTTTAGTCCTCATTGCATTAAAAATCCCCTCACACCCTTAAAAGAAACACAACCCTTCTGTTCTATTGGGAGAAATTGGGTTCTGTTTTATTGTCTGATAATATTCATGTACAATGAATACTTGAGTCCAGAAGCTTGAATTGCTTCTCATTTATACTACTGTGAATCTGAACTAACTAAATCCTTTGGAGTCACTGGACTTGTACCAATGGAGAACTGGTGTATCTGAAAGAAGACTCAGGTACAAGATTAATTTCCAGTTTCCATTCTATCTCTTCTTTCTACTTTATAGTTCATAATTTTTCAAAGTATAGCTATTTTTTTCCATGCCTGATATAACAGAAAAGCAAATTGTTTGGGGTTGAAGGGCCAAGGGGTTTGAACACGATTCATAAAGCCCTTTTAATTTTTTTTTTAAAACATGGAAAAAATTCCCTTATGTTCATAACTCACAAGCATCAAACTTTAAGCTTGGCTTGTTTTATACCATAGTCATTTTGGAGTGATATAAATCTGAAAAAATATAAAAAGAATTAACATGCTATTTGAAAGATGGCACATTTGTGCACATGAGTTAGAATGTGTTTTATTCTTTTACCTCAAACAGTTCAGAATTCTGGTCACGTGGTTAGGCTCTGATCCAGTACAACACGTAAGCATTTATAACTTTAAGCATGTGAATAAGCCCATTTACTTCACTCAGATAAAGACTAACAACAAATGTCCTAACCCACATGAATGAATGTGGTTTCTTAAAACTTCATGGGTTTTTCTCCTCAAAAATTATATCCTTTGTTGTTTTTGAATCATTGACTTTGATGGGAATACTTAGGTGCTTAAAGTTACCCACATGCTTAAGTGCTTTTCTGGACTGGAAATTTAATGCTACCTTTTTCTACAGTCTCCTGATATCAGATATCTGTTTCATTTCCTTTTCCTTTTTTTCTCTCTAAGGGGAGATATCTTTTCCATTAAGATTATTTTCATTACCTATATATAAGCAACAGAAATTATCAGAAATAGTATGTCAAGGAAAGTGTTAAAAGGTAGTTTCAGTATCACTAAAAATAACTCAGATGGCAAACAGAATTTTAATGTGAAGAAAGTGATTTATAAAAATAGTAGAATTCAGTCCTTTTTCTTAGGGGAAACAATTGGCTGCAATTACAAAACAATTTTCAATTAGTAGTAGACTGAGGAAAGTTAGAGAGGACTCAAAGGAAAGGCAGTATACAAATGTATCTACTGTGTAGAACTCAGTAGTGCTAATGATCACATTTTTCAGCCTGATGTATTAGATGATGGACAGTAGAACTGTGCTTTCACTCTGTGTTAGTGGAGGAAAAAAGTGTTTACATCAAAGTCTTTTCTAGTTCTTCAATACATCCTGCGTGGTCAGAAATTGCCGTGAAATGACAGGAAAAGTCAAAGTGGAAAATAATTTGTTTGCATTGCTGTATAAAGCAGAATATTTTGCTTCAAAATTTCCAGTATTTCTTGAAAATAAAAGGTAGTAGAAAAGGAAAAACTGTTGGTGCTTTGAAAACATTTACTTTTCTTTCCCAAAAATAGTATGTGTTGCTTGGAGTGCATTTGTGAAAGTTTATGGTTTATTCCCCTAGGAATTTCACCAGTTTTGCTGCAGAAATGATGAAACTTCAGTCTTGACCAAATTAAAAGATCTGTTTTTTCCTTGTGAGAACTGATAGTTTGCATAATTCGAGGTCCAGAAACAAGAGCATTTGATATGGTGCTGTAATCAGGCGTGGACTCACCCCTGCGGCGCCTCCTGCTGGTCATCCAGGGAATTAGCTCACTAGCTTCTGGAGCGCTTTCTGCAGGCCGGTGGTCCGCCTGTCGTTGGCCCCCGTGTCCCTCCCGGACCCCGGTGCCCTTGGCTTAGGTGCTGCCCCCCTGGCAGTACCCCACTCTTTCTCTTGGTCTCCCCACCCTGGGGAACCCCCACCCCTTATCCCAATGTCACCTCAGTTATGGCTACTGCCAGTCACCATCTAGCCCCTGCGCCCTGGGGCAGACTGCAGTCTATCAGCTAATCATCACCGGCAACAAGGGGTTTAGACTGGCTGCCTTTACCCACCCTCAGGTTGCCCCTCTGCAACCCCAATACCTATTTGGGCCTAGGACCAGGCCCTGCAGCCTGGGGAGTTGCTGGCCTAGGGCTTCCCAGCCCCCCAAGGCCTTTCCCCAGCCCTGCCTCACTCTAGGTCCCCAGGTGAGCTCCCTGCAGCCAGGCCTGTCTCTCTCTCCTGTCAGAGAGAGACTCCTCTGCTCTGGCTACCCTGGCCTTCTTATAAGGCTGAGTGGCTCAGTTTGGGGCGTGGCCCCAACTCCAGCCACTTCCCCAATCAGCCGGGGTTTTGCTCCTTTTTACCCAGCCCCAGCCCTCTGCAGGGCTTTTCCAACCCCTTCAGGGCTGGAGCGGGCAATCACCCCGCTACAGGTGCAAAATAGCCAACCTATTAAATGCTAAGAGACAATATTCAAATTATCATTTTATGTTAGGAACAATTTAATGATCACTCCGCCCCACCCCAGAAGATTTATCTTGTTGATAATGTCTTCGTAAAGTAGGTATCACTTCTAGTTATGGATGTTATAAATATTCTTGTTTTGGAATCTCAGGGTCAACATTTGGATTCTCCATCACATGAAGCCTTTAAATCAAGATTGGATGTCTTTCGAAAAGACCTAGTTCAGCCAGAAGTTACCAGCTTGATGCAGGACTTACTGGGTGAAAATGTTTGGACTTGTTTATGCAGGAGGTCAGACTAGATGATCATTGTGGTCCTTTCTCACCTAAAAATCCTGCAATGTCTTTCCTGCTTTGTTTAAAGTGATAGTGAGTATGGAACTGGATAGCCAGTAACTCCTTAGTTTGCATTACTTATCAACAGTTTGTGCTATGCAATTCCTCATGCAGAGCAACTGATAGGCAACCAATCAACAGGGATGCCAGAGCATGAGGCACATTGGCAATGACCTGTGATTGGCTAAGGATAGTACTCAATAATACAAAGCCTTGCTGAATGTGCTGCTAAGGAAGCAACCAGGTAATTTTTTGGGTCCATTTAGAATAATTAATCCTGTACTAATGGATGCCAAAAGTTGGCACTTCCACATGAGGGAATTATGATAATAGGTACTGTTCCCTTTCTGTTTTGCCCTGCATAGAGCCAGAAATGCTGAGACTGACCTCAGAGAGTGAGCGAGAGAGAGAGAGTGCAATGATTCACCAAGCTGGTACGGTTCAAGATAGCTGATCTTCTAGGACAGTGATACTTAGACTGAGGCTTGGGAGCTGCAAGTGGCTCTTTAATGTGCTTTGTGCAGCTCTTTGCAGCACATATTAAAACACTGTGTTTTAATTATTAACCAGTCTGTGTTATGAACCAATCAGAATGCATTTACTCTGTTATTAACCAATTTTAGCTCCTAAAATAATACTTGATCAGTCACCTTGCAGTGAGAATTATATATATTAAAATAATAAATAAAACTATGAATTCACACTACTCTTTTGGTAATGTTGATTGCTAATTTGGTTCCTGAACCACAGGTCTGAGTATCGCTCTTGTAGGACCCCTGATTTGTAATGCCCTATCCCCTTGAGACAGCACCAAAGAATATATGAGTGGAAGAGGTCATGTTGACCAGAAACTTGAAATATCCACAAATTGGGGATTAATGGGGTGTGGGTGTGTGTTACAGAAGGCCAAATCAAATGCAGATAGTTAGTTATTCTCAGTGCAAAGTATCTCTCTCCGTAAAGGCTCTCAGAGCCCACCGAGAAGTCTGAACAGGGGATGGGAGGGCACAAAACACCTATCTGCACATCGGCTATCCTATTGAAAATGGGTTCCAGACAACTGGTTTTGATAAGTAGTGTAACTCATACTGGCTAGTGTGACAAAGTTCCTCCTCTACCTTGGTGGGTCCTGTGCTTATTGGCGGATTTGCTCGCTTCACAGATTCACCCTGTGGGTCAGAAAACAGTCCATAGACCTTCCCCTCTGGTAGAAGCTATAGTCCAGGTCAATTCCTCCTGTGTTTGAGCAGGAGTTGAGAGGTATGGGGGGAACCCAGCCCCACCCTCTACTCTGGGTTCCAGCCCAGGGCCCTGTGGACTGCAGCTGTTTAGAGTGCCTCCTGGTACAGTTGCACAACACCTACAACTCCCTGGGCTACTTCCCCATGGCCTCCTCCCAACACCTTCTTTGTCCTCACCACTGGACCTTCCTCCTTGATGTCTGATAACGCTTGTACTTCTCAGTCCTCCAGCAGTACGCCTACTCACTCTCAGCTTCTTGCACACCTCTTGCTCTCAGTTCCTCACTCACACACTTCCGCTCCCTGGCTCCCCCTGGCTTGACTGGAGTGAGCCCTTTTATAGCATCAGAGGGGCCTTAATTAGAGTCAGGTGCTTAATTGCCTCACCAGACTCTTAGCAGGTTAATTGGAATCAGGTGGTCTATTAGCCTGGAGCAGCCCCTGCTCTGGTCACTCAGGGAACAGAAAACTACTTATCCAGTGGCCAGTATATCTCCCTTCTGCTACTCTGCTGTTCCCAACTGGTCTGGGTCTATCACACTAGCAAAGAGTCTCAGACATTCAGGGTAGCTGATTTCAGTCAAAAGGACATGCTTTTATACAGTATCTACAAAATGGCACATGGGCCATTCAATGAGCTTAAACTCCATTTCCTAAAAATCTCACAAACCCAAAGAGAAGAATATTTTTAACCTAAAAGTATTCCTCAGGCACCTGAGAATTTAGTGTAAAATTTATTCTCTGTCTACCCTCTTTTAAACTTAAAAAATATCAGTAACGAACAGAACTTCTTAATGTTATTCCTAGAATTATGTGGAAGAATATATAAAGAGCAGTCTGTGTTGTACAGTTTGAGTAATTCTGATAAAATGGGGTGGAAAGTGTGACTAAAGTTCTGTGGAATTGACAGCTGTGAATACTCATAATTGTAATCAGGAATTCCTGATGTGCCTCCTTTTAAGAATAAACCACTGTAAAACATACTAGTATTTTCAAAGGAGGCTAAATAGAAATATATTGAAATTATTTGCTGGCATATAATATAGCAAGAAGAATCCTGATACAAGGCTGACAAATTTTCCCATGCCTTATGGCCATTGTTCTTAGGGCCCATTTCTAACATTTGTCTTTATGTCTAAAGCATTAAGGACTTTCAAATGGTTGAGGAATGAGTTCGAAATCAATCACTTGGAATGCTTGGTCCCTCTCTGAGGATGTATGTAGCCTCCTTTTTACTCAGTTACAGTATTAATACTGAAGAAAGAGATGTATGATTATATGAAGATTTGCATGCAGTTTTTAAAGATCCGTTCCTTAAAGTCGATGCCTTTTCTGAGTTCTGAAAAAATAAGTTACTCAAGCATCCAGTAATTCTGAAATAGAAGTCATGCTCAAGTACAGTTCAGTGCCTGAATAAAATATATCCTTGCCTTTCCATTGTGAAATAAGGTATTTTAAGTTTCTAATGCAATAGAGATACCAAATCCTCAAATTTGGTCTCTGTTTAGGTTGTTCCTCTGCAGATGATGAGGTCTCAGGTACTGAGAATCCTCATCAGATAGGTTATAATACATTCCTACTTAGAATGTTTAAAAAAAAAAAATAAAAAGGAACTGGTATGTATGCCTGGCAACATGTACATTCTGCTCCAGCTGACTTAGAGAATGAGATATGTCATGTTATTGAAATCAGGTGAACTGCTCAAGAAGAGAAAATTGCAAGGAAAATAGTGAAAGGAGGCTAGAGAATAATAAAAGCAAGTTAGATAGATAGAAGAGGTAGGGCAAGGGGTAGGGCAATAAAATAAAGTGGAGGGGAAAGATACAGACTAGAGTAGAAGAGTCAGTCCTCTTTCTATGGATACGGGGAGACCTCATGCTATAGCTGCCTCACTTGATTCTCACCTTTCATCATTCAACATCATTTAAGCCTGGGGTTCTAAGAAGAGTTTCTGTTCAGATACCTTCATAGAATTCAGATTTGTTGTTTAGTCTGAAACACAGGTTGCTCAAAGGTAGCTATCACATCTCAGCCTCACAGCTATTTTAAAATAGTGGTTTGGACTGATATTTTCCCACCATCTCTCAGTTAAACATGTTGCACCGATGGTAGCTACTGTTAGGCATTTATAGACTGAGGAGGGAGCAGCCCTGGGGGATTTCAGGTCTTGTGTTTCAATTTGGACCACGTACAAACCCTGAAAAGACCCCTCCCTCCTCCTCTCTTCCCCTTTTCCCCAGATACAGACTAGAGATACAGTGAGCTGCTCAGCAAAGATTTGAACCTGGCCAACAAACATCTGTTAATGAAAAGTGAAGGTTTTTTTGATCTACTTACCCACTCTGCTTGTTTCTATCGTGCCTTGCTCATTCAGGTTGAGCTTATATGATTATTTCACCTGGATGCAGCAGTGAGAGACACCTGATGTCATTGACAAATGCTCAGGTTGCTTTCTCAAACCATGTGAAAGAAAACAATAGGATGGAAAACAACAGAGAAATTTGACCTTTTCTGACATACTGTTGTGAAGTCGGGCTAAAATTTTTTTCATGAGCATGAATCTGTAGCTGAGATGGGGAAACGGAAGAAGAATTTTTTTTTTTCAAATCACTGCAATTTGTTTTAAATCTTCTGATGAATATCTATTGATTAATATGATTCAGAGCCAAGATTGCTGGGTTGGAATCTGCCTGAAAGGTGTTAAGTATCAGGGGGTAGCCGTGTTAGTCTGTATCTACAAAAACAACAAGGAGTCTGGTGGCACCTTAAAGACTAACAGATTTATTTGGGCATAAGCTTTCGTGAGTAAAAACCTCACTTCTTCGGATGCATTCACTCTATGTATCCGAAGAAGTGAGGTTTTTATTCACGAAAGCTTATGCCCAAATAAATCTGTTAGTCTTTAAGGTGCCACCAGACTCCTTGTTGTTTTT
>NC_048303.1:106846608-107085040 GCF_013100865.1 Trachemys scripta elegans | reverse complement strand
TTGGGCATAAGCTTTCGTGAATAAAAACCTCACTTCTTCGGATACATAGAGTGAATGCATCCGAAGAAGTGAGGTTTTTATTCACGAAAGCTTATGCCCAAATAAATCTGTTAGTCTTTAAGGTGCCACCAGACTCCTTGTTGTTTTTGCCTGAAAGGGAGGGTTCAAAATAATAAATAAATATATAACCACAACTCAACACTGCACCGCACACACGTCTCCCTGTGAGGAGAGGGTGAGAAAACAAATAATGTGACAGATGTCACATTGGTTAATGCACTACAGGAAGGTGCTCAGATGCTATGGTGATAAGCATGGTATAAAAAAAACTACATGGAATAAAATAAAGTAGGTAAAGTCCAGGTTTACAAGAAACTGGATCAGCGGCATTCCGCATTAAGGGGCTGACTATTAAAGATCTTTAGAAAGGAGCTCTCTGCTCCAAGGCAAACATCTGTGGAAATCTTAGTTAAAATGAATTCTAATTTTTATTTTTATTTCTTTTAAATCAGATGGATCTTCTCTCTCTCTCTCTTATAGACCAAGCAGGAATGGTTCCCATTTATTAAAAATAAGTAAGAGAAAGATTTGAACTGTCTGGATTCAGAATGGATTTAAAAATTGGGTCTGGAATTACAAGATAATGAGATACTGCTCTAAGATATGATGCAATTTAAAATATTCTATGAACTTTATTGGACACCTGCCCAAATGAAGAGTTGGGCTTGAGACAACAACTGGTACTGGAGGTGTTCAGAAGGTATGCAGGACAACAGGCATATGTTTTGGGAGTGACAAACTATAAAACATTTGGGCAAAAGTCTTCACAGATGCTATGATTAAACAAAACTTAGGATACATCTGCAAGCCAAAAAATGGTTTTGCTAGGAAACCATTTACAGCCAGTTTTAGAAATAACGTGGATTCAAATGGGTTTAAAAAATATTTGCAAACAAATCATGTCACATCTAAACTGGGGGCAAAACTGTACTAGTTGGAACATTTTTTTTAAATGGTTTTTGATCATGTTCTTCTTTTCTGTAGATGACTTGTTCAATGAGACTCATCTGCATTAGGGTGACCACTTGTTCCTAATTGGGCGGGACAGACCCAAAATGTACATTTCAAGTTCCAGAGCTCTCCCTCGCTATGAGACCCTGCCCCCAGCTCCTTCTCCCCTCTGAGGTCCTAGGTGGTGCACCCCAGGGGACGGGGAAACAGGCCGGGGGCTGCACTTGGGCATCTCGGGACCCTGCCCAAGGCAGGTGGAGGGTCTGGGGCTCCCCACACCGGCCCGGGCTCCCTGGGCAGCTCTTACTGATGCCCGGCTCCAGCTTCCTGCCTGGTCAGTGACCAGGGCCTCAGGAGGGAGAGGTCATGGAGGGGGGCCGTGCTCCTGCATGTGTCCTGTTTTTGCATTTTGAAAAGGTGGTCACCCTAAGCTGCATGTATGTTACAAGATGTGTCTAAAATGTGGAGTTCCATGGGATAGCAATTGAAGGGAGATCCTTTTGGGATATCTTCTCATTACTAAGGCTACATCTACACTAATTGCCAGATCAGCGGGTAGCGATCGATCTCTTGGGGATCGATTTATTGCATGTAGTGTAGACGTGATAAATCGATCCCCGATCGCTCTCCCGTCGACTTCTGAACTCCAGCTCGGCGAGAGGCGGAAGCAGAGTCGATGGGGGAGCTGCGGCAATCGACCCTGCACCATGAGGACGTGAGGCAAGTCGAACTAAGATACGTCGACTTCAGCTATGCTATTCTTATAGCTCACGTTGCGTATCTTAGGTCGATTCCCCCCCCCCCCCCCCAGTGTAGACCAGGCCTAAGAGAGTTCTTCAAAGATGTTGAGAGGACGAGAACAGTTCAGCTGTGAAGGAATTTATTACAAAAAACAGTAATGGCAGCATGAGGTAAAAGATATGGATAGAGGACTTTGGAAAAATATTGGTTGATTTTTGAAAATATACAGGGAGCATTTTTAAGATTTGTAGAGGAAAAAGTAGCTTCCCAGAAAAGTCATTAATAAACAGTAATACTAAGTGCAAATATGTGTTGGGGTGGGAGTGAGATGTCATCAGTAGGTAGCACAGGGAGAAAATAAGTCAAAGGTAAAGAAACAACATATAATGTTTGTAGGGCATTAAGGGGAGGAGTATTTTCTGTTAGCTTGGAGTGATTTTTCTTACGAATTGGATGAAATTCTGCTCTCCGTTACACTGGTGCAGTAGTGGTGTCAAACTTATTCCAATGTGGTCTTCCTGTGCTCCTCCTAATCTTCAATAGAAGCAGGTTGTGGCCTTCTATTTCTAATATATATTCTTGAAATTTTATTTTAGCTATGTTTATTATATCTTGTAGACAGTGACAAAAACATTAAATATAGCTTAAAATGGGGGGAAGGGAGAAAGTCATAAGTGAGAAACTGTTACTGGAAGAGGGAAGGCAAAAATTGTCTTTTTATTGGTTTTTATTTTGTACCAGTGCTCACTGTAGAAACCAGCACTCTCATTTTGCAGCTGAGAATGAGGAATAGTACAGAAGCAGAATGTGATTTCTTAGACTTATAACATTTAAAATCTGCTGGCAGTGCTTTGGTGGAGAGTTGGAGAGGAAATATCTTGAGGTATTATTGAAGCTGAAGTAAGCGTATTTTAAATAACAGCAAGTACTTTAAAGTTTTCTATTAGGTTTATAAGCTTGGAAAGAGAGAGAGAAGGAACTCAATTGCTAGGTGTGTTAATCTAACCCAGTGGTTCTCAAATGTCATTGCACTGCAACCCCCTTCGGACAACAAAAATTACTACATGACCCCAGGAGAGGAACTGAAGCCTGAGCCCATCTGAGCCTCATCACCCAGGGTGGGGGTGGGGACAAAGCCGAAGCCCAAGTCCCGCCACCCCTTGCCCAGGGGCCAAAGCCGAAGCCCAAGGGCTTCAGCTCTGGGTGGTGGGGCATATGCTTCAGCCCCAGCAAATCTAACGCCAGCGCTGGCGACCCCATTAAAATGGGGTCGTGACCCATTTTGGGGTCCCAACCCACAGTTTGAGAACCGCTGAGCTAACCTCTCCTATTTTTAGTGAAGATCTAGAATTTGACATGGTCAAATGGAAGGTAATTACAATCAAGTAAATAAATAGCTATAAATTTGTTTTATTGCTAATAACAACTATCAATCACATAGGGCCATAGCTTGTATCTGTTATTGAGGTGAATAATTCTCATCCCAGTAGTCTCATTGATTGTAATAGATTTCTTATGTGAATAAGGATTGCAGGAATATAAAATCAGAAATGTATCAAACATTCCAGTTGCATGGTGGATTTACCGGTCTCTCACATCGTGCTCTATGATTAGACTGGGAGAGTTGCATATGCTGTCCCCCCACCCTCAAGGTATTTTCCTGGAAACTTCTTCTGCTCTTCAGGCTGCAATGCTGCTAGCAATGCTGCTTGAACGTATGTATGTAGGCTCAGGGAGAATGCACTGGGATCAAATTTGTGTGCTTTTCAGGTTGGAAACAAATCATACATTCATTTTGGTTTATTTTCTGATTTCCAGCTCTTGGGTTGTCCAGATTATTCTGTCACTGCTCTGGTCCCATCCCCCGCTAGCTTTGATGAGGGCTGATGCAAACATACAAAGCTTCTTGATTAGCAGATTCAGACCCATTTAATTGGCATTCATTTGAGAACTGGGTTACTCTGAGCCTCTCTATTGATAATTGGCATCCTCTCTTCATCATGTTCTGGTTTCCCAATGTCTGAAGTGCAGCCTCTACAGTGTTGGCCAGCATCAAAAATACCATTTTAGCTGGAGTATGGCTCTGTTAAAGCTCTTTGTTCTGCAAACCTTTTTTAGTACTGTAGAGGCTGTTCTTTGGCATTGGGAAACCCAGGGCACAATGAAAAGACAATACTGGCTGGCTTTGACCAAGCCAGTTTTTGTCTTCTACAATCAGGAAACCAACTCTGCAGATTTTGAAGTCTGCACCCAGGAATTGGAGATTTCTGAATGCAGACCTCAGAGCCCACAGGGCCTGTTTCCTAGAGCTTTTAAATGCAAGCCTTTTGAAAAATTGGGTGTGTACTGTATGTAATTTGTACCTGTAATTCTTTAAAGCTTGTTTCAATTTTGGGGAGTTTCTAGATGAAAGCCCCTATGTTAATATAAGATCATTACCATTTAGCTTATTTGTAAATACCAACAAAATTTTGGTTGACATAATGATTGTACTTATTATGTTTTTCTAGATCTTTATATTCTCAAAACAATAAAATTTTAAACCATCTAAAGGAAAGTGCATATCTCTGTCTTTGGTGGAAATGTTTATAGTGAAAATCCAATAATATCTTGCCATTTGTCACTGAAATTTTCCATCATCTACTTAATGAAAATTAAATGCTGTATGTGACTATAACAATGGTTAGGAGTAGGAGTGCACACAGAGGAAGAAGGGAAGGAGAAGGAAGGCTGTGAGCCATTCATCAATAATAATCTTGCATAAATATCTGTAATGAGTGATAAGTGAAACCTTGACAGCATTTTGAAAGCAGGGCAGATTCACAGCTCTAAATCCAGAGCATTCTGCAAAGGAGATAAAATATTATATGGTATCTTGTAAGGAAATTTTTGTTTATGGATGTTCTACACTAGTTTTCCTGCTTAAGACCTATTACTTCAATTCACATGACTGGCATATATGTCAGGGAGAGGCCAATTTTATATTCAGAAATGGAGACGTCTTGGCACTAAATTGATTTTAAAATCTTGAGAAAAGTGGTAATGCACCAACCCATACATCGAGGTTCCTGGCAGAAGCAGCTATAGTTGTAATAGTAAAAGAGCTAACAGCAGGATGGGCAGATGGATTGCATTACATATTTTCTTGGAACCCTCACATTCATTCAGTCTTAACTCCAACAAAAACAGGGGCTGCAAGAATAAAAAGAGGGAAGCTAATTTACAACATTCAGCAGTTCCTTCTGGCCAGATTGCTGAGAGGAGGATTCTAAGAAGTTGCTGCTTATCTCTACCGATACATATTGTAACACTTGGGTTTCTGCAAAGAAAGATACTGCTACACCATATGTTGCAGCAGAGAGCCAAATTTGCAAACTTCTGAACAGAAAGCGATCAGTAGTGTGGCACATGTAGATTATTTCTTTTAAAGGTCAATTAGTCTCATTTTTCAATCTGATAAACAGTTCAAAATAATCAAAGTGCATATTTCAGACATTTCAGAATTTTTTCCACTGGTGTACATTAGAATCTGGTGATAATTACAAGTATTCATACTGAAACTAGCATGACTTGTATTGTTACATTAGCGATCCTGCTGATTCTCTGGGAACCTTATTGTTTTGCAGATTCCCCATGTTGTGAGTTGACTTTCCCTTGCTCTGATTTTATTAAAAAATAAAATAAATCAACCAAATTTTACCTACAGTATAAACATTGGTGATGTCTGACGCAGTGTAAAAATGTTTCCTTTGCAATGTATGTTTTGAAACGTACAAAGTGTACATTTTCTCAAAATAGTGTTGGTTTATTTACTAGAGAGCTTTTCACAAGATGTTGCTTACGTCACCACAATGGGTCCTGTGCCTAGAGCAGAAAAAAACTGGTATCCTGGGGCCCTTACATATTGTTTCAGGCAGGTTCTCCCCTTTTTCCTCTTCTCCTGTTTGGATGGCCGTGACAAGCATGTTTGTGGTCTGCCTAGCGACTGATAGGTCCTATAACTCTGGTCCCTGGGAGTTCCTATAGGAAGCTGCTGCTGGATGTTGCCATGGTTCACCAGTGTCCCATCCTTGCTATAATTGTCACATTTTGAGAGTGGCTAATTTATTTGAGGATGTTGCATGATATGATGGCTGCTGTTTTGCTTTGTATCTAAGCAGGTCACTCATTGGTTTGGGAAAGAATTTTCTCCTACTGAAGATTGGTCAAGCAGTTGTGGTTTTGGTTTTTTGCTTTCTGCAAAGCATTTCGTAGTCCTGGTTGGGAGTTTAATGCGTTTTGCATGTTGTGTGGTGGGTGGCCAGTGCGGCCAAAGTAGTTTCGGAAGCTATTTCCCAATCCTGAGTATATCGTTGGAGACAAGATTTTGATGGCATTTGTGGTTGGTTGGGCACAAAGGTGGAGGGCTTCAAAGGCAGTTACATACTGGCCCATCCCTTAAATAGCCTTCAACTATCATACAGAAGAAAGGTGGTTGGTAAAGATTATGGCATCAGTCATAATTCCATGATATGGTTAAGGGGTTGACTATAATGGTAACCTCTCCTATTTGTGGTGGCCAAGCATGCCAGTAGGTTGTGCTGTTCTAGGCTAGTTGATTGCCAAATTGAATGCTTATTAACCCTATTTTTTCTTCACAGTATATATTCTGTAGAACACACACACAAATTGTGGTGTTCACTTTAATTATGCTAATTGTATCTGCATCTTATTCCTGGCAATGCCTAGTTATGGTTGGCATCTTGTTTAGAGTGGGTTTCTGTCCCAGGGTAGCCCATGACCATTCTGGTGTTTGAGTTCAGTGTACGGATGCTATTAACAAAGGGAAACTTGGAGAATGATATACTGGTTTTACTGCTTATTTATTCTTCTATGCATCACGTGTCCAGGTGAATTACATCCACTCTCCTCTAATTGGCATTATTTCTTTGGCCTGGTCCACACTAACCCCCAATTCGGACTAAGGTACGCAAATTCAGCTACGTTAATAACGTAGCTGAATTTGAAGTACCCTAGTCCGAACTTACCGCGGGTCCAGACATGGCAGACAGGCTCCCCCGTCGATGCCGCGTACTCCTCTCGCTGAGCTGGAGTACCGGCGTCGATGGCAAGCACTTCCGGGATTGATCCGGGATCGATTTATTGTGTCTAGACAAGACGCGATAAATCGATCCCAGAAGATCGATCGCTTACATCGGAACAGGAAGTAAGTATAGACGTACCCTAAGTTACAGAGAAGTGATAGCTATTTCTGTGTTCTTGTCTGAAAGCACTTAGGAACAGGTCATACAGAAATGTTAAAAGAAATTACGTACCCTATGTTCCACAGCAGCTGGCACAAATGAGGGAAGTGTATTTGCAATGCTGGGGAAATATTTAGATTTACCAAGTCTGGAGGATTTATTAGTTAACATAAAGTTGGAACTAGCCCACATTTTTTTCAAGGTTGGTGGACCATATTTTGTTTAATCACATGCCTCTGGGTTTCCTGGATCGGCTGGGACAAGAAGCAGAAATACCATGAGAGAATCTATTCCTGCAGCCTTTCTGATCTGCCCAAAACAAAATCCTAATATTCTAATGTGAGTTTGTTTTTTCAAAATACTTTAGAGAAAACATATTTTGATAAGCATCCAAACTTAACCAAACCCAGATCTTAAGCTTAGCTCTGAATTTTCAAAGATACTATTTCTATTGAATTCATAGGGACCTGTGAGTTGTTTAGGTTCAGACAGTTTTTTTAATATTCTAAATATTAGTTTGCTGGTAACTAACTGAAATGCACTTCTTCTAAAATCTGCGGCCCTTGAACAATACATTTAAGTTTTCAAGGAAAGTGCCATATATATTTTTGTAGGCAAGTCAGTATTGTCCGTGAGATATATTTTTTTGTCATGTATACACCAAAAGAGCTTGTCTCTGCAAGTGGAGAGAAGTAATATCTTCAGTAGAGCCATTCAGTCACTTTGAACAGCATGGCACACAATAATGAGATGTGCTATAGATAAGCTGATACATTTGTACAGAACCAGCACTTAGACCAAACTGCACTTGATTTTTCCTTGTGTTGTAACTGGACTCCTACGTGCAACAGAAGCTATACTTTATTCTATAAAGATAATGTAGCTAACATATAATTGCTCATTTGGAATAATGGGAAATTATATTTCACAGCTGTGCTGCTCATAAAACTTGTTACAAAACATTTTGAGTTTGGAAAGCTTTGAATCCACAGAAAACAAATGTAATGTGAAATCTTTCATTAAATCTTGCCATATTTAAATAATGTAATTTGTATTGATTATACTGCTGCAGTGCAGTTGGGTTTTTATATTTAATTAGGATTTGATAATTTTGTTTTACCTTCCAGAGCTATTCAGAAAATGACTGTGGAGAAAAATCATGTTAATTAAATTAGCATTTTATGTATATTTATTAAAACCAAAATCAGACCATAATTTTATTTTTCTTTGGGAGGGGTAGGATGAAGGGTAAGTAAAATAACATTCCTTACAAACAACACAATATAGTTTCCATCTCACTGGAAGTATCTTTGGAGTGGCCCCCTGCCCCTTGGGTTGCAGGGATCATCCTGGTTGTGACTGCCTCTACAGCAGTGGTGGGCAACCTGCGGGCCGTAGGTTGACCACCACTGCTCTACAGGCTAGCATCACTTGCTTCCAAAATGGCTCCAGTGCTTAGCATTATATTGCACTTAGAAATCTTTCCCTATTTCTCCCAGGGAGTGTGCTAGAGCTCTAGAGCTCTTAGTCAATGTCTTCCAGGACAGAGTTGAAGGATGGAGTTCAGCCTTGGATTTGGTTGCCCCGAGAAGAGTTTCTCTGGCTAATACTAGGCCACCTCATAATACTATAGCCATAGTACTATAGCATGCAGAAAACAATTCCAGAATGAAAAATTCATTGTATTATGTCAAATTCACAAAGTAACATTCATACTTAATAATCTTAGGACCTTTTGGAGTTTATAGGCGGGAAGGGATAGCTCAGTGGTTTGAGCATTGGCCTGCTAAACCCAAGGTTGTGAGTTCAGTCCTTGAGGGGGCCACTTAGGGATCTGGGGTAAAATCAGTACTTGGTCCTGCTAGTGAAGGCAGGGGGCTGGACTCAATGACCTTTCAAGGTCCTTTCCAGTTCTAGGAGATAGGATATGCAATTATAGCTTGTTTTTCTTTTGTAGTTGTATTATTAGCAGCTAGGTAAACTATTACAAGAGAGCAAGAAAAACTAAATACATGCAGCTGTGTACAGATATAGGTAGGTAGACAGAGGGTAGACTCCTGGGTCTGTTTGGGGGTGGAGGATGGGAAGACGGTGTAAAGCGGGGTTGGTTACATTTATGGAATACTGGGGAAGGGAGAACCTCTGTTGAAAGAAGGGCTGCTGAAGGGAATTGAGCTACTAACCTGACAGGTGCCTTGGCATTAGCACAGCAAGCTACAGATGCTGAACCAGTGACATTACTGAAGCCTGTGCCTAGGCATCATCCCAGCAAGATGAAGTGTTGAGGCAGTTGCCTCAAAGGGCTTGGGTGAAATCTGGTCCCACTGAAGTCAATGGAAGTTTTGCCATTTGTCAGTGAGGCCAGGATTTCACCCTGTGTAGCTTGACATCAGCCCAGCCAGATAGAAATGCTGAGCCAGGAACTTCAAGGAGGCGTCTGTCCTGACATGATTAGTGAAAGCTGGTGGTACTTAGCCAATAACTTAGAGAGGCCCATGACTTGGCATCAACCCATCAATGTAGAGATGCTGAGCCAGTGAGGCCTCAGTTTTATTGTTGAAAATTATTTGCATCAGAATAGCCCTGTCCGTTCCCTCTGTGCTTATAGCACTCTGTGGTGGTATATATGGGTGAGGGAGATGGTTAGTAGCAAAAGAATGTTCATCTCCACAGGTCTGTACTCTGTGTGCTTGTTCACATACATACTTATTTGGCTGGCTATGAGTCTGTTTGGGTCCATCAGCTCCCTTTAGACACATTCATGTGTGCATAGTCTAACTCAGTGGTTCCCAAACTGGGGTTCGCGAAATGTTACAGGGGTTCTCGGGGAAAAAAATCCCTAATGGTGGACATAGCTGTCCCTAGGAGCCCGGAGCCCCTGGACTTCGAAGAGCTAAGCAGATCAAAGCAAGCGTATCTATCACACTGAGGAGATTTAAACTTTGAGACTCCTTATATGAAATGGAAAAGGAGGTGGTTATTTTTTGCTGTTTTTAAAATTAAATAGGCAGCTAGTATTGTTTTTAAAATTATTATGAAGAACAAGTTTAAGCTTTGTTGTAACGTGCGTTGTTAGCTGGACTGCTCAACACCTGAACGCTTGTGTAGGAGGAACGATTTTGAGTTGACTTCTTAAATACCTTCATGCTGTTTCACATCTGATACTCCTTGATGAAACATAGGAGCCTTGTCTTATAACAGGTTTATTCAAAGTGATACAAGCTACTAAAGAGGGGAGGGATAGCTCAGTGGTTTGAGCATTGGCCTGCTAAACCCAGGCTTATGAGTTCAATCCTTGAGGGGGCCATTTAGGGATTTGGAGTTTTAGTTGAGGATTGGTCCTGCTTTGAGCAGGGGTTTGGACTAGATGACCTCCTGAGGTCCCTTCCAATCCTGATATCCTATGAAGTGAGATCTTGGAAGAGTGTTGCTGTTTTCATAATGTAATAAAAATACTGTAATGATCAATAATCATTAATAATAAATAGTGTGTAATAAGCACATCATAAAAACAAATTTTATATTTCCAAGATCACTGCTTTTATAAATTTATACTCAGGTAAAGGAGAAAATCCCTGGAAACATTCATTTTTAGGAGGGGGTTCGCGAGACTTGACATTTTAGTTAAAGGGGTTCACAGATTATTAAAGTTTGGGAACCACTGGTCTAATGCATGCCATGTATCATCTTACAAAGTAATATTTCACCATGTGACACAATGTCTGTGATGACATATACCCACAGGAAGTGGTGAACTCCCCCTGTTATTTTGATCTTTGTTAAGCACTGCTTAAGACTGATCTATCTAAATAGGGGTGTTATGCTACTGCCCATTACTATAGTGTCTGAGTACCTTCCACATAAAATCGATAGTAGTAGTGATAGTGTGCTCAAATACTGCTATGATGTGGGCCATATCAGTCTCTAGATTGATTAGATTTAGGAGTACAGTATTGTAGTGAGGATTTGTATGATTAAGTTGTTGTTTTTACTAAATATACTACAGTGCATTTAGTTGCACATTATAAAATATTAACATAAATAAAACTAAATTACCATACAATTCTCAAAATAAATGAGCAAAGTACCTGTGATGCATTATTCTTGCTTATTTGCTGCATTTGTTCACTTATTTATTAGTGCCTCCCAAAAAACTAATTCACAATGGGTCTTCCAGTCATTAGTGTGAATTAATGATGATCTAATGTATTTTTCATTTTATTTATCCAGTGTAGACATTAACTATGGTACTACTGTTTGAAACAACTAAACATTATATTAAAAATACAGTCTGTGCAGAAATTTTTAAAATGTTATTAAGGCTCTTTCATTTTTTTTAATTCTGAAAGAGCATTGGTCTGCTGCATTAATAGCCTGCAAATTTTCATGTTAAAAATGTAATTCAGAGTGCAAACAAAGAAACAAAAAGTACAGCAGAGGTTATTCCCGTTTGCCTCCTTTTCCCTCTTTTATAATTTATAAATGGATTAAGAGATTGTTTTGAATATTTTAAAAGCAATTTGGCCTTGGATTACAACTTCTGTGTCAGGTTTTAGCCCCGAGCAAATTGTGACAGCCAAGATACAAACTCTTGACGACAGAAGTGTATGACGGAAAGACTGATGGATTCCTCTTCTTTTTGTGTGACACCATTTTTGAGCTTTATTGATCCCCAAAGAAAGAAAATATTATATTTAAAGTTGACAAGGTTAAACATATTGTAATGTAGGGCATTAAAATCTTGTAAAGTAATTACAAGAGGGACATAGCCACCATAAGAACTTTCTCATAACAGGAGACGTTTCTGAACAAGTTTAAAATAGATGTAGGTGCTCCTGATGTCGTCTTATGAGTTATTGCATCTGAGAATGTTGACATTAATTTGTCAGTGAATTTAATGGGATTTTTTAAATACTTCTCTTATTTTAATTTCCTCCGTGAAGAGTCTGATCATGGATGTTTTGCAGTTGAACAAAGCAGATGTGCAGAGATCTGCTGACAGTAGTGTATATGCTCCAATAAATCTAATGGCAGGAAGAGTCTGCATCAGCCTGAGTGTTTGTATCTATCATGTTCCCTAGTTGCTTGGTAAATTTACAGCAAGCAAGAAGATAAATACGGCCCATTTCAAGTCATTTCTTACATCATTGTTTTAGGCCACATGTATATTAATCACTGGAGTTGAATTTAGTATAGTGGAAAGTCTGAAGGCTTTTGACAAATAGCTTTGAAGAAGGAAGAGCACAAGGTCAGGCTACATACATAATTGTTATTTCTCAAGGGCTCTCCAATATGTAAGGCCTCATATGATTTCTTGTCATTTGGAATTGTAACTGAAGTAGAATGAGAGATGTTGGATTCAAAGTTTTACTTTTGTTCAATGTGTTCTAAGTTTCTTACAGCGCCATTGTTTAACTTATGTCACTGTCTTATAAACTTTATTTCTACTTCATGATAACCTATTTCAGACAAAAACTTTGCATACAAGACTTTTGCTGGGTTTGGCTGGGCCATTTTTAAATTATAAAAAGTGGGACTAAAAATTGCTCTGACTCTACTGTTTTGTTTTTTTCTATATAAAAATACATTAATTTTGAAGCTAATATTTTATAATCTATTTGGTCCTCCATTTGCTAATGTGCCCCAGAGCACATGAAATTTGTATTCCTTGATCCCGAGGGCCTAGCAGAGTTGATGTCACGTGTGCTGAGGCAACAATCTTTCACTCTTAAAGAAAGTGATTTGGGAGTCAGAATATCAGGTGATCTGTGTACAGTTGAGCAAGTCCCTTAATTGTATCGACTTTTATAAAGTTCTTTGAGATCATCAGTTAAAATGTGCTATATAACTGCAAATTATAATTAATACACAGTCTTTAAGGATGGACAGTTTGGGCATTGTGAGGAGGGGAATCTGTTCAAAGATGCAGGGAAGGCGCTAAGATCATGAAAGAGAGAGGGAAGAGTTGGGGGGTCTGTATTCAGCCTAATCTGAAACTAGAAAATGATTTGAGGATGGGTGAATGGTCAGTTTGATTTTTATTTTTTATGAATTAGGACGGCTATTGCTTATTATAAGTTTGTGTTGTTGGCCTGCTGTGGAAGTAGCTTCTTGCAATGTTGACAAATTTAAAAATAAAAGAAATTGCTGTTAGGACAGGGAAACCTGTGGCAAGCTATGTGATGGGGTGTTTCTCCCACACCAGAAAGGAAGGGGGTAAAAGTAGCCCAGGGATTCTGTGCAGGGAGCAGCGAGTCAGGGCCCAGTGGGCTCATATAAAAAGGAGCTGCAGGGCCAGAGACAGTTAGCTGCTGCTGGGAGCTCAAGGAGTGGGCACTGTCTCTAGAAGGCTGAGAGCCCTTCAGCACCTTGGACAGAGCAACTGCTGGCAGAGATGCGGGAGCAAAAGGAGCTCCTGGCTGGCTGCCGGGACTGGGTCATTGCATGCCCTGAGGAAGGACAAAGAAGGTGCTGGGGCCATGGGAAAGTGGCTCAGGGAGACATAGCAGCAGTGAGAGGAATAAGAGGCAGCAGGGAGGCAGCTATTTACAGGGTCTGTGGGCCGGAACGCACAGTAACTGCCAACTGGGGAAGTGGATGGACTATAAAACTGGGAGATACTTCCCCCCAGAAGGGGGAAAACACGGATGGTGGCACAGCCGGAGGGCCAAGTCATAAAGAGGACACTGAGGGACTTAGACTGAGGCTGGTCTGAGGTGGAGAGGACAACAGGAGAGCGCGCACTGGCTGAGAGAGCTAATTCCCAAGAAGGACAGCAGCAGGCACCGTTCTGGTGAGTGGACTCCATAACAGGCAATTCCTAGTATGGCTTAGACTGGACACGACAGAACTTTCAAACCACAGGAAGTTAGCTTATGTGATTTTCTTTCTTATGCACCAGTGTACAGGTAAAAGGCTTTGTGTTAAGCACTGTCAACAGTGTAATCTTTGACAGTGTCCATGGTGCTCACATACCCAGTGTGCCAAGCTCTGCCAAGACAAACCTTCACAAACAGCAATATGACAGTGTTTTTTTCTGACTAATTTTGTGAAGCATTCTGACTTGGTGACAGTAAAAACCTCAAAGATACGAACACCAGAGTTACAGTTTGACCGATCAACCAGACACCAAATGACGCATGAAGTAACCAATCAGACAGCAGCAGAGAGTAAAAAATACTGTACTGTACTGTGCCTGTATTGCATCTTAAAGGTAGGCACATCTGGGCTGCCTGTCCCCACCTCCATGCGTGGGGCAGCCTCTTAAAGCTCACAGCACAAGGCAGGCAGAGCCAGCCATCAGAGCAGGAGCAGTGCTGGGGTTTGCACTGCTTTCACCCCTCCCCCCCACCGAGATGGGGCTGTGCTGTTTTTAGGGGAGGGTGACATGCTGTGTTCTCTCTCTCTCTCTCTCTCTCTCTCTCTCCCCCCTCTGCCAGGAGGGGGAGAAGCTTGCAAACTCATGCCTGAACTGAGTAGGGAGCTCAGCTGCTTCTGAAGCCTGGCCTGGAGTGTCAGCTGCTGGGTCTGGAACCCGAACTGTGCTTTGTTCAGTGTTGAGAACATTTCAGAGTTACGGACAGCCTCCATTCCCGAGGAGTCCGTATCTCTGAGGTTCTACTGTAATTATCAGGAGAAATTCATGATCTCTTGGTCAGTGTTCGTTCTGATGTCTCTTCTCACTGCCTATTGCTAAATACTAAGGGCAGCTTCTTCAAAAACAGAGAAGAGACCACTGACAATTATGTTGGCTCTCACTTTTTATAAAGGCCTCCAGCCAAGAAATATTTAAGCAAAGTTGGATCGTTTGAAATAACGAAGAGAAGATTAACCGTGATTGATTTAAGACACAATTGAAACTGGCACCATCTGACTTACCTAACTTTCAATAGGAGTTCTTATGTGAAATGGTCAGTAATAATTACTTCACTTAAGTGTTAACAATATGCTCAAGACTCTAGCTGAGGGTATTCTTAATCTTTTGATTGATCATATCAACTCTGGACTAGCTGGATGCCCTGCCCACAGAGACTTTAAAAGTAGGGAGTCCCTATCTTTACTTAACAATTGAAATGTGTTTATGTGCTCTGGAGAACTTTTCCAGATAAATTCCCTGATTGCAATTTCTAGCAAAACGAATAAGTTTCATTTTTAAGTTATTCATCCGAAAATATTTTTCTAGAGTGTTCTCCATATGTTTCTACAGAAAGGAGGACCACTACCACACTCCAGTCTCTATCTAGTTACCTCCCACCCATACCCTCACCCTTCAAGTCCCCACATTGAGGCACTCTTATTTCTGGATTCACTCTCATTTAGAACCTCCAAATATCACTTGCCACAAATACCGCAAGAGTAAGGCACAGGGCCAGAAGATGAAGCTGGTGCACTACTAGCTCCTGTGGCCTGCTGCACTTTCCTCTTTGCTCTCTTCCCCTTCCTCTCAGCCATCTCTCTTCCCCCTTTTGACTTCTTGGCACAGTGTAGCCCTTTAGTGTGGCCTGTTGCTAGTTGCATGTTTCCTGCTAGCAGTGTCGATGCTGGAAGTTTTTAAGTCCCTCTTGCAAATGTCCTTGAGTAGTGCAGTTTAATCCCTCCGCCAGTACATGCTGATTGATTTGCTGTCTGCTGTTTTAAAAACTAATGTAAAGTTAATGCAGGCTCCATATTTTCTGTTGCCTTCTGACATAGTTCTTGCTTTACACATGAATGTCACACACAAAAAATACTTGTGTCCTCAGTTAAAGAAAAATCTCACATACTTTTCAGACATGAGCAAGATGAAAATAATGGAAAATCATGTTACTAAATGACCATGCTTATTTCATCATATTTAACTTGTTGAACTCAGTTTGAATAACTTTTAAAATAAAATGATCACAGAATTTGGTTACAGTAGGGCAATCAAAAATGTATTAGTTTAGACTAGTGGTGGGCAAACTGCGGCCCACGGGCTGTGTGTGGCCAATCAGGGTAAGCTGATTGTGGGCCGCAAAACATTTTGCGGACGTTGACCGGACTCAGGCACAGCACCCTGCAGCTCCCAGTGGCCACGGTTCGTCGTTCCCAGCCAATGGATGTGCTGGCCGCCGCAGTCAGCTTACCCTGATGGGCCGCAGGTTGCCCACCACTGGTTTAGACCATTGCTTCCTTGCATTTGTTGATTTAAATCAGACTCCAAATGTTACTTTAATGCAGTGTTTCCCGAACTTGGGACGCCGCTTGTGTAGGGAAAGCCCCTAGAAGTCCAGCCAATTGCAGCTCCCAGTGGCCGCGGTTTGCCGCTCCAGTCCAATGGGAGCTGCTGGAAGTGGCAGCCAGTATGTCCATTGGCCTGGAGCAGCGAACCGCGGCCAGTGGGAGCCATGATCGACCGGACCTGCGGATGCGGCAGGTAAACAGGCCCACCAGGGGCTTTCCCTACACAAGCGGCGTCCCAAGTTTGGGAAACGCTGCTTTAATGTAGCCTTTTGTGATTGAAGAATATTACAGAAGGATGCTGCTGTGAAAAAGCAAAATTACAGAATTTAGAATTTTGTGTAGAACACAGGGCTGCCTCCAGGCACCAGCGCAGGAAGCAGGTGCTTGGGGCGGCCAATGGAAAGGGGCGGCACATCCAGGTCTTCGGTGGCAATTTGGCGGCGGGTCCTCAGTCCCTCTTGGAGGGAAGGACCGGCTGCCGAATTGCTGCCGAAGAATGAAGTGGCGCGGTAAAGCTGCCACCGAAGTGCCGCCGATCGTGGCTTTATCTTTTTTTTTCCCCTTCACCACTTGGGGTGGCAAAAAATGCTGAAGCCGGCCCTGGTAGAACAGTAGGGACAATGTATTGTTTTGTTTAGACAGTATTATTATTTTCTCTACACCAGTACTTACATTTCTAGAAGAGGGTAGATAAATCACAAAGACCTTGTCTAGACTAGGATTTAAGATGTGATGTTAGCTCTTAGCTCAATCTAATTAACATGTTCTCGAACTCTAGTCAAAACAGAGCTATTGTACTTGAGCATGTGCTAGCCTGTGGGGAGCTTCGGCTATAACTGCTAAAGTCAGGATAAAGGTGTTAACCTGATTTAACGTCCAGGTAGATACAGTTTTTCAATTGTATTAAAGTAGTTGCATGCAGATAACCTTATGGGTGTGGGGTGGGGTGGGGAACTAGCAGTAGTCTAGACTAGGGATTCTCAAGCTTTTTCTTTCTAAACCACCTTCCCAACATGCTCCACTGCCCAGCTGTGCCACAACAACTGTTTTTCTGCATATAAAAACCAGGGCCGGCATTAGGGTGTAGCAAGGAGGGTAATTGCCTGAGGCCCCACACCACAAGGGGCATCATGAAGCTAAATTGCTTAGGCTTTGGCTTCACTTTCAGGTGATGGGACTCGGGGCCCCAGGGTGCAGTCCTGTATGGCAGGGCTTTGGCTTTCTGCCCTGAGCCCTAGCGAGTCTTAGCCCGGTCATGCTTGGTGGACCCCCCTGAAACTGCTCACAGCCTCTCAGGTGGCCCTGGAACCTTAGTTGAGAACCACTGGTCTAGACAATGACATAATCTGTAATCCTCCAAAATACAATGGGTCAGGCCAGATGATCCCAGTGGGTCTTTCTGGCACCGCGATCTACTACTACTAGTAGTAGTAATTATAATAATAATATGTATTACTTGTTCATCACCACCTACATTTTGTTGCTGCTATATGAAATACAAGTATAAAAATAGAGGGCCTAAATCTATTCTCAGTGACACTTAGATCAAATGAGTTACACAAGTGTAAATCCAACTCAGAGATTACGTGAAGAAATAGTATATAATTTATCATCTATAAATGTCTTTTCAACATTGTATCATTCCATATAGATCTTTGAATATAGTTTCGTAACCTCTCCTAAACATTTCCCCCTAAAAATTGCCCATTAAAAGTAGTACTCTATTTTATTTATTGTGTTTTAACTGTAGTAACATGCTGGATTCACTTGAACGAGAAAATAAAATAACAATTTAACATAATTTGAATGGCCCAAAATTTTTTGTGGTAAGTAATTTCAGGTGGGATTCTGCAGGTAAATTGTATTTTAGACTAGAATGAAGTTACCTAAATATATTTTCTAACCCACGGAACAGAAAATCTAAAATTGGATGTTTCCTCTTTCTTTGTTCATATTGTTCCGTTTGTTGATAATCCTCTGCAAAGCAGAACTGACATTTGGGGTCTGTTGGAATTATATCATGGAAAAGCAAGTACTTCAATTTCAGTACAACACATTGTTTTAAAAGATTTATTCAAAACAATCAATTGGGACTTAAACTTTAGTTTTCTATCTAATTTTAATAATTCATCAGCAGAGGGCAATATAACCTCATATATTTGTCTGGCAAAATTTAATTTTTTTTTCATGTATTATTTCAAACTTTAAACTAAAAGAGCACCTTCAAGTAAATGCTAAGAAAAGATTATATGAACTTGAAAAAGCAATGAGCTGTAGTATTAGTATTCCTTATGCGCTTTCACAAGGCTATGTAAGGTGTCCAGTAGTTATTTATTATAGGAGATGTGCTTCCAATTCAAAGAGAGGCTGATAACTGAGCCCAGACTTCTGTGAAAATGGGGAAGTTTACTACCACTTGTTTGTCAAAAATGTAAGTTGCAATTAGCTCTTCCATGTATTCTCTATTACTGATGTGCTCATTCATCAAGCAGTTCTGGGACAGATTTATGCAGAATTTCGGAGGTGTTTGGCTATCTCCTGTTATGTCTGCCTATACTGTGCTGTAGAGTTAACCCCCCCAAACCTCCTTGAGAAGAGGTATAGTATTTTATAACTTTGTGAATGGTTATACTGTAAATCTCATATGGTATCACTAAGACTGATGAAAAGAATTGCTGGGCTTACGTCAGCACAGAGGAGTCAAGTCTTCATTACAGTGCATTGACTCTGTCATCGGTACTATGGAAAAGACAACTTTGTTTACACAGCCTTAGTAGTAAAATGGACTTATGCAGGCTACAACACTCAGAAAACATCCATCAGTTTACCAGTGTCTCTTAGCCCGTGTTACTGAGCTAAAGTGTGTTATGCTAATATTATTTTGTTAGGATAGATCTTTGATTCCTATCTTGCCTTTTAAATTTGTCATTTAAACCTTCATTCCTCCAGCAAATGTCAGAAGTCATAAAGTGGATGCATACATGCAACAGTGATTAACCCCCCCCCACACACACACACTTAACTATTTCTGATGCTCCTGAGGGATATTCCGAAAGGCTTCAGACATATGGTTTCCTTGTTGTTAAACTGTCCTTTGAGCATTACATATTCAAAGTGTCTATTTTACTGTCCATATGTACACACATATGTTTCCCGTTAACAGCTTGAGAGAGACAGCATGGTACGTTGGTTTGAACATAGGACTAGGGTCAGAAGACTTGAGTTCTGTTTCCAGCTGTGCCACTGACTTGGTGAGTGACCTTGGGCAATCACTCTCCCCTCCTCTATTTCTTCTTCTTTAAAACAGAGATAATAATGATGACCTACTTTTTTCAGAAGTGTTGTGAAGCTTAATAATTAGTTGTGAAATGCTTTGACAAGTAAAGTACAGTACAAATTCTTATTATTGTTAACAGAAATTACAGTTATGCACATGTATCAATGGCAGAATAAATTATGGAGAAGTATGTAGGTTCTAAGAATGGTCTAATGTTTACAGTATAGGACATAGGCTTAGGAGATCCATGGTCTAGTCCCAGGTCTGTGATTGACTAGCTGTGTGACATTGGCCAAGTCACTTCATCAGTTCATCGGTTTTACCCACTATAATATAGGAACAATCATTCTTATTCACCTTTGCAAAGGGCTTTGAGATGTTTAGAAAGCAAAGTCATTATTTATTATTATAATTTCCAAAATTGTATGCATACAGGCATTCATAAGTTACTTGGACAAATTTGAGTGTTTGTAGACAAAAATGGTGAATTAGGAGTCCAATTTGCCATTGTCATGCAAATTACAGTGGCTGCATGCACAAATTAGGGGAATAGTTTTGGAAATCAGGTCTCCTGTATCTAATTACTGTGACCACATCTAATACAAAGATAGTTTCTTGGACACCTCACTCCAGTTCATGATTTTATCATCCATTTTAACACAGCTTAGCAGGGGGAAATAGGGAGAAGCCAGCACAATGGGTCCGATTTATTCCCACTGATGTCAGTGGGCTTTGGATCAAGTCCTGTATGACCTGCTAGCAATCAATAGACCACCAGTTATTCATAGTCTGACATTGAGGACATCCTTAATTCTTTAACACACAACTTCCATGTTTATAATTTTTGTAACTGAGAAAATTTGTGTATGCAGATTAAAGAAGGGCTAACTCTGAGTCCTGTCAGGTATCGCTAAGGCAAACACACTGCAAAATTCTTTTCTTATTCTGAAAAAAAGTAGCTTGTTTTTATGTAACAAAAGAATTTCCTAATTTATGTAAAGTTAGTCTAGCGAGAGCTCCCATGTTTCTAAGTGTATGATTATTAAAAGTCAATGCTTTAACAGCCACAATTTCAGGATATGATGTCTATAGCATTTTATCCTTTTCATTTTTGATAAAGTTTAGCATGGCAAGGTGAAAAATGGTAACCTAAAAGAAAAGACAGGGAGAAGGAATAAAACTGAGGAGAGACAGAGAGTGACGAAAGCGGGAGAAGGAAATGGTGAATAGTGAGGGGAGAAAAAACACATAAGATGTTAGGGTACTAGCGATATGGGATTCCCCTTTTAAAATGTTTTCAGTTTGATCACTATTGAAGATTACATGTACCACACAGAGAATTGTAACTTTCAACTGAAATATAGAAATTGGGGATCTTAAGTGAGCCTCACTATGAATCCCTGGTGTTTAAAAGGAACATTAATTCCAAATGACCGCTGTGTGCTGATAGTGTATCTGTTATAAGGCCACATTAATATTACTAACGGATATCAGGTAGGTGTTACGCTTGTCTGTATGTATTCGTTGTGGCGGAAATATGGTCTAGTGGCACTAGGTCCTCTGGAGATGGACCCATTGAAATTGCATAACAACAGTGCTTAGATTGAGGGATTGGAAGGTTTATAAGTTTTTTGGCTGCTCTCACGTAACGTCTTGTGGGGCTGACTTGTAAAATAGGGATAATAATACCGTCCTTACAAGGATTATTGAGAAGCTTTAATGTTTGTAAAACACTTTGCGATCTTTGGAAACCCATTTATTCATAAAGTGTTACTGATGTTACAACTTTCCTGGTCAAAGCAAAGTTGATTTTCCAGACATTCAGTGTCCTAAAACAATCTTATTAATAAAATGTGTTCATATCTGCACATCTGAATATGTATGTACTGTTCCTTACTTAGTGTATCTGTGATATTGAACTAATGGCAGGAAATCTTTAAGCTGAAGAACTTGGGACAACTTTTGTTTAATTAAGCAACGTGTCATTGAAATATAGAAACTTGACAAATATGCGTACATAATTGCTTATTAATTAATTAAAGGAGATGTACTTATGTTTAAGTGTAGTCAATAAATTTTCAACAAACATTGCTTGTAGCTTTTTAAGAAAGAGTGGAAATACAATGTGAAAAAGAACTTTGTAAATGGTTACTTCGTAGATGTTGAAGAATCTGACAGCCTTTCACTTTGCTTGTCCTTTAGAACCTATTTAGAAACCAAAATAATGGTGTCTAGTAGGGCTGCCAACAGTCCCTTATTACAACGGATATCCCTTGTTCTTTCATCTCTGTACAGCAAGATTGGGAGTTGCTGAGTGCTGTAAAGAGCAGTGAGAAATACCCCTGGTGAATGTAGATGATTGCTGCTTGCTGCTGTTTTATTTTATTATATTTATGAATAATGGGAGGAGGCGTGGGGCATGCTAAGAAGACAGTATTTTGAAATACAATGTTGGCAACCCTAGCTTAGTAAACTCATCCATGAGAAATATAATGATATTTTGATCTGGGTCTCTCTTCTGTTGTTTGGCTGACACAACTGCATGAGTGTAGAACAAGCACAAAGAGTCAGTGTCAAAGTCATGATGGATAGTCATATTTTTATTGTGAGCAGATTATCTAAATTCAGGCTGTTTTTTTTTTTTTTTTCTTCAAATCTGGATCTCAAACTTCATTAAAATGGTATAAGTATTAGGGTAATATGGTTATAATATTTTAAATTAAGGAACATAATGCTATAGCTACAGGCATGCTTTTTTCTTAAATAGAACCTCACATGTTCATTTCTGTTGCTGTCGTGATTTCTTTTTAATAAAAACTACTTTATCAATTTAGATGCATATTATGAAATTTTAAGAGAATTTATTTGTAAAACTGTAAATCTGAAATTTGACTTTTCATTCTACAAGTGCAATTAAATTGGACAGGAATAGAACAAAGCAAGCCTACCTAATATTAAGATCTAACTTAAAATAAAAAATTAAAGCTCTTGCCCGGTCCGTAGCTCATCTTCTTGTAGGTTTATTTATTGCTGAAGTCTTAGAACAGTGTGTGTTATGTGTTGTCACCTATAACAGAATTAGAGTGAGAAATTAAGTCATTGATATGTACAGTATTATGTTAGGGCCCACTCCCGCAAAACCTTATTCAAACCAGTAGTCTTTACACAAGTGTCACCCTTGTGGACAATGGGAATTATTCACATGTATAGATGTCAATTGCCCTTGTATGTAAAAGTAAACAAACAGAAATTCCCAGGCCTTCTTGCAGCAGAGGTTACATAGGGGTGTCCCTATGTTAGCGGGGACTGTCTCTTTATTATATGTTTGCACAGTACCTAGCACATTGGTGCCCTGGTCCATGACTTGGGCTCTTAGATACTACCATAGTACAAGTAGTTAATAATAATAATTAATAAAAAGAGTGAATAGTTAAATGCTTGCAAATGGCATAATGAGACAGGCTGACTATGTTATTTTTATGAGACCAGTTCCAGTGGATACTACTCATGGTTTTTTGTTATATTTTTTGCTATCATGTAACTATAGATGGCAAAGAAAATAGTTTCTTTCTTTCCCATTGCTGATTGTTCTAGGAAATCCCTGAGAATAGGGTTTCTGAAAGGAAGGATCAGAATATTGAAACTAGCTTTAGTTCTCTGTATGCTTTGTTGTTGCATATCTGCTGCACCCCACCATCTTTACTAATATTAATACTGTATATGGATCTTTGACATATACCTGAATTTGTACTGTGCAAATCTGTGGAAAGGGGATATTCTGCTGATCCGTGACAGAAATACAGTAATACATGAGCAAATGTAGCACCTCAATACTGTGGATGGACATGAAATGAATATAGATGAACAATCCAGACTGCATAGTTACACAATGACATATGCCTCACATGGGACCAATCATGGCCCCCTGTGCAAAGCCTGGTTAAATGGGCTTTGCATGTGGGAACACTTTCAGTGATAGGGCCTAATGGATTCACCTGCATCCCGAAGGCCATGGGGAGCCAGTGCAGCTGCTACTTCAGTCTGTATGCTGTAGTGAGGGTTGCTACCCGTGTGTTCATCCTACTCAGCAATTTTTGGCCTGTAAATCCTGATGGCTGCAGACTCCTTAGTGGTGCTCTCTCCCCTGCTTTCAAAATGTTTTTGGCAATCTCTGTTTTGTGTGGGGTGAAAAGTACGGGGTCTGTTGTAAAAAGAACACAGAGTGAAAAACAAGTGCTTAGTATCTTTTTAAGATTTCTTATGATTTGTCTGTCACTGACAAAATATAGGCGATGGGAATCACAGGTGCAAAATGAACCCACACGTCAATTATGAATGTTTCAAATAGTATAGCAGGCATTTTAAAAAAGGATTCTATTAGAACTTTACCTTTAGATACTTTAAATATTGGATCAATATTAGTTTGGTATTATTTCAGACTAAAGTTTATAAAAAGGATTAACTTGTATCATGTCTGTCATACTTTCTAATTTTAATGTCCGCATTTTGTGACAGCTGATAAAGAATTAATTTCCAATTCAAATTGTCTTCTGTGCTGAATCTATTAGAGCATGTTAAGGAAATGTTATTTGGTGCATGTTCTCTGAGGCTATAGTCAGATGTTTTTTTTGCTTTGCTGTCTTAATGGAAGTAATCTCAACCCTGCCGGGTTCCTTGACATTTCTGCATCAAATCATTATGCTCTTACAGAGCAAGCAGGTACTTGGGAGAAAATGGACAGCCTTTTACTCTATTTTGATAGTATGCAGAAGCAGAAGGAAGAACTCCTAGTTACAAATTCAGAACAGTTACTGAAGAAAAAAAGTGAACCGTACTTGACACTCCCTGGAGCCAGGCCACTCTGTGGTAGTTCCTGGTAGTTTATTCAATTTTATTATAAAACATAATCATTGTTATCGTAGAGGGGAAAATATGAATATGACAATTGAATGTAGGCAATAAATTAAAGGTCACTGCAGTGAAGACTCTTTAAAGAGCAATCACATGAAGTAATCTTATTATTCTGCTTTTGCGGTTCCCATATGAGTCATTCAAGTTCAGTTCCAGATTTTGTATTCATTACCTTTTGCTTTCCTTAATTCAAAAGAAACATGTAAGAGATTATTGAAATAAGAAATTCCTAGCTGACAAATACTGGTACCTTGTGATTATGTACTTAAGTGAGATCAGATTTTGTACACAACACATATAGATCAAATAAGTACATAAGCCTTCCACATATGCTACTCTTAAAAAATTATCATTGGGTAAGAGAGAAGGAAATAAAATAACCCTACCCCCCCCAAACAGAATGTTGAAAATCTTCCAGAAATCAGTTAAATATGGGAATCTTGTTACTATCACAGTATTTCTTCCTTGTCACAGAAACATTTTGATGTTCTGCTTTTTAATCGAAGATTAATTTCACTCCAAACAGTAATTTTCATCTAAAACATGTCTTGCTATAAAGAACACTATATATTGTGGTCTGTTAACTAACCGCCTGCTGCTATAAAGTAGATAAGAATTTTATCTTTTATAAAAGCCTGATTTTTGTTGTGTTCTTTATATATATTTTTAAACTTGGCAAAAAATTGTGTTACTGCCAAGTTTATATTTAGCAACAGCAAACATATAATTATTGCTTAAAGTGAGCTCCACAACTTAGGCATCAGCAATACAAAATGAAGGGAATAGTAAACCAACAACCCAAACCAAAGAGGAAGGATTAATTAGACCTGGTTGAAACTCAGCATTTCCATTTGAAACAAAAAATTGGAACAAAAAAGTAAAAATTTTGAAATTTTATGTGAAATGAAATTATAGAAAAAAATATGTGGTCAAAGTAAATGCTTCATTTTGGTAAAATCAAATCGTTTTTTCATTACTCTTGGATTTTTACATTTTAGTTTACATTTTACATTTCATTTTGTATATTTTCAAATTGTATTTTATATTATTTGTATTATTTATTTTACTATGTATTTTATTTTAAATTATTGTAAAATCAGTGTTTAATTATTTTGAACCCATACTATAAAATAATATAATAATTGGTGCTTGGTATTCTAATTGGTTTGGTAATTGGTATTGTAACTGGTAATTACTCTGTTAATTGGTATTCTAAATAGTAATTGCTTTAGAAATTGGTATGCTAATGGGTTATTGGTTTATAATTAGTACTTGGTTTGCTCATTGCTGGTAACTGGTATTCTAACAGGTTGTTTGTAATTGGTATTCTAATTGGTCAGTGGTATTAATATTGGTATAATAAAATACATTAAACTAATCTAACCTATTAAATAAAATGAAAATTGAAATATCATTTCAAAATGGAAAATTGAAATGTTCCCATTGTGACAAGCTCGAAACAGAACATTTTTACCTTATTGAAACAATTTGTTTCAATTCTTTTTCAAAGCAAAAATTTTGATAGAATAGCCACATTCCCATAGAATGTTTTGAGTTCAAGAAATCATTTTCCAATGGAAAAATATTCACTGAGAAAAATTTCCATCAGTTCTAGTCTTAATGAGGGTTATCAGTCTCTCTATCTAGGGCTCCAGGAGCAGCTGTGGTTTATTGCCATAATCTCAATCGCATGTCTGGGTTTCATCCACAATCCTATGGGGCTGCAAATTTCTAATTTTGTTAGGATTCTGATAACAGAAGTATTACGATGGGTGCATATATTGCAAATCTGAAATAAAAATAATCTACAATTAAAATAATGTGTTGATAATACATCAAAATGGGTACTGTTGGAGGGTACTGGGTGGTGGGAGGGTTGCTTTTTCTCATGAGTGTAGAGGTGCTAGTGGGTTGGGAATGTTTAAACTATGAGAAAATGATGTCTTGTCTCTTGAGCATATTTCATGATTTGCTTTAGGATTTGTCTGTGAAGGAGACTAATCCGTGTTAGACATTCTATCTGGCAGTGACTTAAACAAGAACAAAAAGATAGGTATTGCAAATTCATGCCAAAGTATATGATTTTTTTTTTGATTGAACTTTCAGTTTTTGGCACCAAATCTTATTCAGCATCCACAAACCTCTCTAAACTGCAAGATTATACTTTGGGAATTACTTTCATATCTGTTTACATGCCACCCATCTCTAAGCTGTGTTCCTATAAATGAAAAGCATATACTTCTTTGAGTGATTGTATATGTCCATTTTGGTGTGTGCGTCTCATGCACCAGTGCAGGAGAGTTTTCTCTAGTGGTACCCGTAGGGGTGGCCCTGCCTGTGTCCTGGTGTCACTTATACTTTGAGTTGAGGGTATAAAGGCGGAGCAACCCCGCCCATCCTTTAGTTCCTTCCTACCGTCAGTGGTTGGAGGTCAGAGTTTGCTCTGAGCTTGTTCCTTTTGTGAACATGCCATTGTAGGTAGTTGTTAGGTAGGTAGGCAGTAGTATTTGTAGTCCTGGACCTTATCTTTTTCTCTCTTTTCTTTTTATCTATTGTTTGCTGTCAGTAGTCAGTGGACTCCCGGCTTTGCCTGGTACCAGGGAAGACTCTGTCAAGGTCCCAGTCTTCAAACCCTGCTCCAGGTGTCACAAACAATGCCCGTGAACGACCCTCACTTCCGCTGCCTGAAGAGCTTGGCTGAGGGTCACATCAGTTGTCCAATTTGACAGGGTGTCGAGACAAGAATTAAGAAACAAAGTGAAGAGCGTCTCAGGAACCACCTTCCGAAGACTGCCCCTTGCCAGTATTGGAACCACCTTTGTCAGTTAGAGGGAGTTCCTCTCTATCCAGGGGTATTCACCCAACCTTACTTGGGGATAGAGAGAGGAGGAGATCCCTTTCACTGGGGTAGTTCTCAGAGAGGCACAAGCCCTTGGAGCATCCTTGAGCTCCAAATTCAAAGACGAGGATGACTTCCACATCATCCGAGTCCTCAGTGCAAGACTCCTTAACTGCAGAGGCCAGCCACTCCAGTACCAAAGGTAGATCATGCCCTTTGGCCTGCAATTCCCCAGTACCATATTCTGATGGCTTGATCAGAGCAAAGTTATTGATTCTCGTTCCTGTGCCGGGACCATTGAAACTGACTGCTTTCTCTGCACAGACACTGCAGCCATTGATCTTGCTCACAGTGGAGCAAAGGCCAATTTTGGTAGCAACCTAGAGGCCTAGAATCTCCTGAGTCTCTTGGTATGACCCTTACTGATTATTCAGGCTGACAGTGCCTTGCTGAGTCTGTCTCACTGGCTTCATTGTAGAAATCTGTTGCAGTGCCAGTGATTTCAGATCTGGTACTGCTTTCAGCAATCTCAAAGGCAGCTCTGATTACACAAAGTACCACTCCACCCTGGCATTTGGAGTACTTCTCCTAAGAACCTGAAGTGTGTTCCTATGTCTCCAACTTCAGGGAATGCAGGACTTCCTGTAGGGATCATGCAGTCACAGGAGGCATCCTGACAACAGTTGATCAAGAGAATGTAGTGCCTTATCTAGGCACAGGTGACCTCCAGGACCGTACTGGCCCATCATTGGCGCTACTGGGTACCTCCAGGGATTGCCTCCAGCATCTAGACCCTCATCTTCGCTGCATTACGGAAATTGATCCCTGAGAGAGGAAATCTTCCCAGCCGGTACTGACAGACCATCTGAAGTTGGTACTGGGCAATTGCTACACTACAGAAACTTCCCCCTCTTGGGTATATTTCTCCATGCAGTACTATTAGGCCACTCAGTTTTATTACTGAGCTTCAGCAAGGCCCTGAGGATTGGGACCACCCATTACCTGCTTCGCACACCCCTTTAACATCACTCGTGCAAGATCAACCTCGGGCAGATTCTAATTCGTCTTCCCTGAACACCTCATTGTGACATACCTAGGGTACAATCTAGATTTATGCACCGCTGTGGCCCCTCAGCTCTCTAATCTGGGGTGCCTTTCTCACTGCTTCGCTGTGAGAGCTACCTCTTCTGGGCCGCTCTCACACAGCCTCCAGCATGCAAGTTACTCCCAGTCATATTGTGTGAGTGCTGCAGCCAGCAACTCTTTCATTACACTTTAGAACGACACCAGCAAACTCCCACCCCCAGACTTTCTCCAGAAATGTACAACTTGTACTGTCCAACTCTCTCTTGGACAAGACAAGCTCATATAAAGGCCATCATTTTGCTAAAAGAAAATGATATGCACAAATCCTGTTATCCCAAATGGAGTTTCCCAAACACCTCCATTCAAATACAATGGTTTAGATAAAACATTAAAACAAATTTATTAACTACAAAAGGATAGATTTTAAGTGACTGCAAGTAATGTAACCAATTCTGACTTTTATGTCTCAAGAAAAATAAAAGTAAAACGCAACTAATGCCTAACTTAACAACCTAGAGTGAATTCAATGTAAAGGTCTCTCTCACCAGATGTTCCAGCAGTCTTACTGCTGAACTTCTTTCAGTCAGGATCCCTCCCTCAGTCCAATGCCCCTTCCTTTGTTCTTCAGGTGTTGTGGATGCCCTGGGCAGAGAGAAAGGGAGGAATAATTTGAGGGTGTCTGCTCTCCCTTCTTCAAGAAGAATCTCCAGTTCTGGTTCAGGAGACGGAAAGTCAAAATGGACGGGAACCCCAAATTGTTTTTGTCAAGATGTAGATTTTTTTTTTCCAACACACTTTCCTTCCAAAGAATGGTCACTTATTCAGGTAATGGTCCATTTGATTTTGTTGACATCTGGCTGAGGCATCAGCTAACCTTTTTGTCTCTGAGGAACTGGTTTGTGACTGCTTTCCAGACTTAAAACATGTCTTAAATAATACCGTACAGAGGAATCTTACAAATTTACAGTGTTGCCATGTATTTTACCAGGACAATAATGATCAGCAAATTGAGTTTTCAAATTATAACGCGCAAGGCACACTTTGTATAAAATTTATTATAATCCTGTAAAAGAGGTCAACACAGGGATACAGACAGTCTCCAGTTCTAGATGATTTCTAGTCCTACCTGGAGCACCTGATAAGGAAGGTTATGTCTTTGGGGACAGAGAGAGAACTTGTGGAGCAAGATCCCCACAAACACGTAGACACTTTACACCTGGCTACAACAGGGAAAGTTGCTCTCCCTATAAATGAGGCAATTATGCAGTCTCTGATAGCCTTTTGGCAATCACCATCATCACTCATGCCGGTGGCAAAGCACATGGAGCACAAGTACCAAGTGCCATAACAGGAGTAGAAACAGATTTATCAGCACCCCACACTGGTAGTGCTGGCAGTAAATGAGAGACCACGAAGGTAGAGCAAAAGAGATTCTAGGAGACAGACACACAAAAAAGGGTCTTTTCTGATAGAAAACATTATCCAACTGTGGGATTGCAAGTATGCCTAGCAAATCATGTGGTCTTTGTCCAAATTCCTCAACAAGCTGCCAGGTGACACCAGGGGTGAGTTTTAGTCTCTTCTGGTGGAAAGTTTTCGGGTTACAAGGTCTGCATTGCAGACTACTTTCGATATGGCAGATTCAGTTGCCCAAGTTATGGTGGTGGCATTAACCCATACGCTGCTTGTCAAGGCTCCAGTTGTTGGGGATTCCTAGTAGTAAAACAGGCCATTGAAGATTTCACCTTTGAGGACTGTGCTTTATTTTCCTCTAAGATGGACAAAGCAAAACCCACTAAATCGACACTCATTGCAGCTGTGTTGATCTACCGATAAGTGTAGACATGTCCTCAGCCTCAATGGTGTTGGTGAGAAATGTTCTTGTCATGGCCATCTGCAGAGTGGCAATGTGGTCTTCAGGCCACATTTTTGCTAGACATGAGATTACTACTGCATCAAGATAAGATAAGTCCCTCTTCTGATGAGACTCCTAGACCTGCCTCTGCTTGGGAGACACCTAGTGTAATGGACATATGCCATCACTCAAGGAAGAAAAAATGGTTGTTCTTCGAGATGTGTTGCATATGTCCATTATATGCCCACTTACCTTCCCAACACATGATAGTCTTTCATCTGAGTCCAGTACATAGGAACCAAAGGATGAGTTGAGCAACTTAGCCCATTATACCCTTGACTCGGAGTATAGAGGACACCAGGGTGCAGGTTTAGCCAACCCTACAGATACCATTAGGGAAAGCTCTCCAGCGCCGGTGTGCAAAATGTGCACACAATTAATGTAATGGACATATGCAACGCATTTCAAAGAACAACTGTTACAAGAGGTGCAGTAACCACTTTGTCTTTGGTGTTTAAATTATGCAAAATCTGTGTTCTGCCAACCACTAAATCATATGTATCTCAGGATCCTCACCAGTTACTGTTAGTGGGAGCTCATATTAAAAAGTGGGTGGGAAACAAATGAAAGGAAATTGACCCTTCCTCTGAAGCAATGAAATGTATTCTTTTCTCTTCTACAAAGCAAGCAAGTATAAAAGTATTGTCCTAGCACTGGTAATGGAATAAGGAGTCTTTTTTCTCTACCTCGTTAGTTGAAATACACTCCAAATACTGAGAGAGAATACTGTAGTTATTGAATTCTGTTGGCTGCTTGGTGATTTATGTGAAGTGAGTTTGGTCTCAATCACATTTTTAATACATGGGTGTTGACACCATAAAACCATCATTCCAATAGGCACCTTTGTTGGCAGTGTCAAAGATTAGGTCTACGCTGCATCTGGGAATGTGAATTACGGTTCGGGTAGACAGAGGTGCACTAGCTCTGCATGAGCTAGTGTGCTAAAAATAGCAGTGTAGCTGGGGTAGTGTGGCGGCATCTTGGGCTAGCTGTCTGAGTCTAAATTCGCCCAGACCACTGGGTATATAGGCAGCTAGCCCAAACTCCTGTCCATGCTACCCCAAACTGCAGTGCTATTTGTAGTCTGCTAATATGAACACAGCTAGCTCAATTGGGAAGCATGCTCCCAGCTGCAGTGTAGACCTAAAGAGGCCAAGGAGTAATATGGACTTGGGGGCTGGTACTCTCCTGTATAAAGGTGTTCCCTCTGCAAGAGGATTGTTGCTTATAGCCAGAATGGGATAGGAAACCTTACGCTTCCTCTGGCTGTCTTGTTCCTATTCTGTGAAGAGAGGTCTGGAATGTTGTCAGCCTAGTTCATTTCATGAGCACAAAATTCACTTGAGGCTGAAATGTGTACTGCGAGTTAAAGTGAACTTGAGCTACCTTTTAGATGATGTGCCGAGCCTGGACCTCATTCATGCCCTTGTCACAACTCATATCCGTTATCTGGTCTAATCATAAACTCCTGACCTATACATAAGGGGGAATTTAATAAAAACAGACCTCCTTATCTTGAATACAGATGTTAAATAAGCTAGGATTCAGTTGTGGCTCTTAGTCACAGCCCCTGGGAAATAGAGGGAGGTGTTCTGCCTCAAGGAGTCAGAATACTTGCCAGACTTGCTGGCCATGCAGAAGATGCAATCAAACTGCTATACTCCTTTATGATCATGCAACTTGCTTTCCCTTTTGTGTGTTCAGACAGGTCTGCAGGCTGTTATTTGGGGTAGGAGGAGTTGTGGGATATGGCTTGCCTCATCCCCTTTTCTAAGAGCAAATGGGGTGAGAGAGAGGGAGAGGGAATATGAGACAAAAAGTGGGAAAATAGTAAAGATAGAAAAGAGAGATGGGGAAGAGAAAAAATGGGCAGGAAAATCATCAACTGTACAGATGAATGGCATGAGGCAGTATGGGGGTGATGTAGCCTTGATTTATTTTTTCTTTTTTTTTTTTTTTGGCTGTATCACTCAGGTTAAACAGATGTTAATACAGTCTGCAGAGTTTGTTTGAATAGCACCAGTGAGACTGGCTTTGGATAGAATGTGTCTCTTATACTTTTCTTTTTCATTCTGTTTTTTTTGCACTGTTTCTTTTTCCTCAGCTCACTGAACTTCATTGCATAGTCAAAATCTGAAGTCTTGCTCTTTTGTTTTCTCCATGACTGCTTTTAGATTGTAAGGAAACAAATGACATCTCCAAGAACAGCAGAAGCACTTACATGTTGTTCTGGTGGTCTGTTCTCTTCCTTTCTCCCTTCTCTCTGTTCATTTCTGTTTTTTGGTCTTTCAATCATGCATCTGGTTTTGGGCTTGTCAGAAGAAAACCTTTCAAAATTCTTATTTCTAACCACATAGTAACAAACTGATTGTTTTTCTGTTTCATGCACACTGTTAGTTTTCATGATTTCCAATGTTTAATATTTAGAATAGAACCTAATAATTATTTAGAGTAATTTTGCTTGGACTTCTTACTTAAGAGGAAATTCAGTTCCACAAATCTAAGGAAACATCCAGGCAATATATGAGGGACTTCTTTAGCAGAACTCGTAAACAGAGAGAAAAGTTTGCTACACATTTAATTATCACTGTATTATGAACTGTGTTTTACCAAAATGAGATTTGCAATAATTAGAATGAAAATGTAATTGAACCACATTCATTTTCAGTCACATATCATACGTGTGCTATAAGCCACATATAATAGCTTCAGTTTATCATTCTTTTCTGCATGGTGTAGCACTGTGCACTGGATAGCACATGTCCAGCATGTTCCTGTTTGACCTTCCAGCCCAAGACAGAGGGATACTTGGTGTTAGGGTGACTAGATGTCCTGTTTTTAAAGGGACAGTCCCTTTTGGGGACTTTTTCTTATATAGGTGCCTATTGCCCCCCACCCCCATCCCATTTTTTCCACAGTTGCTATCTGGTCACCCTACTTAGTGTTGTTCCAGAAGAAACCAGACTAGTAGTAAAGCATGGTGCTTAGTGTTGAGAGAAACCTAGGGAAAGTAGCAGTTTGTGAGGGAGGCCTCCGGTGACGGAGTTCTGGGCATAGTCAGTAGTGTTGTCCTTGGTGGGGGAGCTGTGTGAATTGGTTAGAAGCCCCATATTGTAGAAGCCTGAGAAATGGGATGGGAAGGAGGCCTAAGAGGCTGGCAAATACAAGTGGGCTGGGACGCAGGGTGGTGGTGGGGGGTGGTAGAAACAAAGTGCTGCATAACTGAGTTTGGAGTGAATAGCTGCTTCTCTTCACACGGTTTCTAGGATGGAGCCTGTGACGAAGAGAAGGCATGAGCACCATATAAAGGTGATATGGTTATACATCTGCAGTCAAGGGGAAGGAATTGTTAAACACAAGTAACCCCAAGGGTAGTAGGTCACAGAGCTATGGCCAGAGGAGGGTGAAGGATAGGGTTTGCGGATGTTTTGTTCCACTGGATTTTTTCTTTACTGTGGAAGAGGAGGACTTTCTGTTGGTTTATCAGAGTGCTGAACTGAATTAAACACATTAGCAAGGAAGAAAGGCTGAGGCAAGAGCCGCACCCGATGATGGAATGGTGAGATGCTCTCATATGTCGATGTACTTGTGTGGTTTTTTTGTCATCATTATTGTAAAGGCAAAAACAGTTGATTTATATTTTAAAGCTGTAAGTGTCACACCAGAAAGAGAGTTTCACACTTCACTTTTAACATTGCATGTTGCTATTTGCATGACTTCACTGTTACATTGAAATCCAGAGGCTATTTGATGCTTGCGTCTCCAGCCCCTAGCAATGGATGAAGTCAACTCTACTTTTTATTTATAACCCAAAGTGCTGTAAATCATCACAACTTCATGCCTAATTCCAGGAATAGCCCTCAAGTAGCTTTTGAAAAGTTAAGAAAAATTAGCAGAGTCTAACTGTTGTATAACCAAAATCTTCTTATCACATTTCATGTGTTCAAAGGGCAGAATGCCAGGCAGAGTATACATCCCTTTAACAACATTAAAAATGCAGTATATTGCATAAAGGATAAAGGTACATCAATCCAAAAGTTCAGAATACCAGCCCTTTTGATTTTTAATTGCACAGAAATAGACTCCTTTGTGTTGTAATGGCTTATTGATAGCATTGAATTTTTAAAGAATTCTCATTGTTATCTTCAGAAATAGAGTGGAAGAAAAAAGAATCCCTGATGCTTGATAGCATATTCTAGAGGAGGAAATCATCATGCTTGTGATATTTAGAAATTTCTTGGTAATTTTTTTTTTAAATCATCAGCATGTTTCCCTTAGGTGCCTTAGGGAAGCCAGTGTTTACTTCATACAAAGCTCTCAGATGGTAATCGAGAATTATCTTTCACATAGCTGTTTGCCTTTGCCATTCAAATAAAATGCTCCATCGCTCATACTAGGGAAAGTATCATTAACCTAAGATATGATGGTGTTCACTTTGAAGCAGTGGTAGTGAAAGGACAGGGGCACAGATCTGTAAAGATATTTAGGTTCCTAAAGTTCTAGATAGACACTTCATAGAATTTTCAAACGTGCCTAGGTACCTAAGGCCTTGTCTACAGTACCCGCCGGATTGGCGGGCAGCAATCGATCCAGCAGGGGTCGATTTATCATGTCTAGTATAGATGCGATAAATTGACCACTGAGCACTCTCCCATCAACTCTGGTACTCCACCAGAATGAGAAACGCAAGCGGAGTCGACGGGAGAGTATCAGCTGTCGACTTACCGTAGTGAAGACACCACAATAAGTAGATCTAAGTAGTGTAGACAAGCCTTTACTCCCAATGGATAAGTTTCAGTGGGAGTTAACTGACTACTTGGATTTTCAAAAGCACCTATGTACGTAACTCCTGTTGTAACTAATTCATTCGGAGTTAGATGCCTAGGTGCTTTTGAAAATCCCACTGAGCACTTATCTGCATCTTTATCATAGAATCATAAGGCACCTAATACCTTTAAAAAACTGGCCCAAAGTGAATTCATCCTTCAGATTGGATAGGGCATACAGTTTCTTTTAAATTGTACACATCTCACTTGCTGAACAATATTATACTATAATGAACAATGTTATTTGGGAATGGAATTGTTATTCATCATCTTAAAAATTAAACTGACACTGAAAACACATTTACACTAGTAATGTCTGTTAAAGATATCTTTATTCACATGGCCAGAATGTGGTACAATTGTAAATTTTAAAATGTAGGTCAGACCGGACAAGTACAAGTCTTGTATCTTCTGTAATTTCTGATCCACACAGGTGAGTAGCTGAAGCGTTTTGTTTGACAGTAAAAGTGTCCTTTAACTGTTAGATTCTTCCAGTATTTTTTTTTAAGAAGTAATATAAAACTACACTGGGCCTCAATTTTTGCCCCCAAAATTATTCGTCAGCTATGACTGTAGTGCTAAGATTCTAATTTGAATAATGAATGGAGAGCTAAAGGTTACTTAGCATGATCGTTATCATTTGCAGCTTTAGTACATGTCTGAACATGCATAAATTAAAACAAATTACAGTATGTGTGTCTTGTATGGGAACTTATGTCACTACCAGTTCCCCCATTGTTAGGCTGAATAATACTTCCCATTATAAAAGATTCTTGCAGCCTATTCTGAGAAGCTCTCTTACGTCCATCGTTTGCAGCAGGCTGTTGGTATTCTGACCAGAGAATGCCTTTGGGCTGTTGAATGTCCTTTTCTTTATCCTATAGAATTCCATTCAGATTTGACAGGTATACAAACTGATAAAAATTGCCATTTCCCTCCTCTCACTTGTGTGCCTCAAGACGTTTTTGGCAGCCTGCCAGCAGCAACACATGCTGTATTGAGAATGCTAGTGAGTAGGGAGGCAGGAGCACGTAGGGTAGAAGAGAGCTGTGATGGGCATCCCCCTACCTGGTATAAACTAGGAGGCTAGACATTTCTCATATGTGGGTGAACCTTTGAGATTGTTAGGCCCAGAGTTCAGGAGTTTTTTGTGCCAGTAGATTTGGTTCCTTGTGCAGGATAATATAATTAGGATAATATGAAATCAAAGTAGAAACATGTTTCTCCATGCATTTTAGTTTTGTGTACTACACAGCCTTAAGGCTGTAGTTGTTTTCAATCAGTGGCGGCTATACCTATGATCAGCATGCTGATCACGGATGGTAGAAAAGAGCTAATTAAATGAAAAAAGATCATTTTATTTTTCAAGAATCAGTGCTTCCAGTTCACTTATTCAAAAATGTCTCCAGCTTATATATTTGGAAGTGTTTCCTTCCACACATGTAGCTCAGTGTAGCAGTTGTAAGACATTAGTGGTTGTACCTGTTTATGGACATGCTTTGAACTAAGATTAGCAAACTAATTTAAATTTCCATTTTAGTTGTTGGAATGAAAAAGACTTGTCACAAGAACATATACTGAGATAAACAAATCAAATGTCTCTCTGCAGAGTATTTCACAGAAAGGTGCTTGTGTAATGTTCGCCTTGAATTTTGAAACAATCCATGTATTTTGCTAGTCTGCATATCAATTAAATGAATCTCCATATTTTTTGTGATTTAGATAAATTGGCTTCATATTAGGGAGACTAAAATTGTATAGGTTGCAAAGTCAAGCTCTCAAAGGTTAGGAAATGCTAGAATTAAAGATGTCTGTGCAACTTAATCTGGCCCCTTTGTGCGTATGCATTATGATACTATCTTTAATTACAGGATCACATATTGTTTTTTCCACAGGATCCTAGACTCATTCAGTAAATGCGCAGATGTTCAATATTTCTTTTTAGTCTCCTCATTTAATGTATGGCTATCGGCCTTATTGTATAATATCCAAACCTTGCACTGAGTAAAAATATATTAATTTCATCCTGGCTGTTCTTGTGGTGATCTCACCAGAACATCTGGATGCTTCACAAACATTAACTAATCTGTTTTCACAACACCCCTGTGAAATGGGGGAGGGGAGGGGCATTATCTTCATTTTACAGCTGGGGAAACGAGGCACAAAGAGATTATGGCCAAATGTGTCTACTAATTTTGGGTGCCCAATTTGAGCCACTTAGGACCCGATAATTCAGGCAATTTGTAGCACTTTCATGTTCAAAGCACAGCTCCAGTTGTATTCAGTTGCAGTTGTGAGTGCTCAGTTCTTCTGCCAATCTGGCCTCAGATGTCTCATGATGAGCACTCAGAAACCGAGGAACATACAATTAGTGGCCACCTGTGAAAACTGGTTTAATTGACTTGCTCAGCAATAAATAGGAATTCTGGCAGAGGCAGCATTCAACTTTCTTAACCATGAGGCCATCCTCATGGTTTCCTGCCTCATTCACTACACGCCTTCCAACAGCAAGTGGCGGGACCTGCTGCCACTGGTGGAGGGCGAGGAGCCCCAGTCTATACTCCACTCTGGTTCCACGGCCCACCAGGGATATTTGTTGGAGGCTCCTCCATGGAGCCAAGAGCAGTTGTGTACCTTGAGCAGTTCACAAACTCCCCCGAGACCTGTCTTTTCTGCAGTGAGAGGGAGATCCTGGCACACGTCTACATAAAGTGCATCCGGTTGCAGCCCCTCTTCTGGATCCTCCAGAATCTCTTACTGAGATTCTGCACTTTTCCCCAAATCTCCTGATTTATGTACACCCATCCTTGACCCCACAAAGTCACAAGACCTCCTCATCAACCTCCTCCTGGCGCTGGCCACATTGGCCATGCATCATACCAGGCAGAGCCGGCGCTAGCCCATTAGAAGCCTCAAGCAGGAATATTTTTGGGCCCACTCCCACCACAATTCTAAAACAGGCAAGTTCTTATAATACAAAGCGAATGGGCCCCCCCCCTTCAGCTGCTTGGGGCCCTACAGAAGATACCAGGAGATGGAAGCTAGTCAGGGGGTGGGGTGGTCTGTCACTGTGGGGCCTTTTTCTAATCCCTTCTCAGATCATGTCTCTGGGCAGTGCCCACTGACTCATTAGATGCCTTTGAGGAGCAGTGAATGCTTTCAGGGGTTCTGTGCTTGGTGTTTCCTTCTGGTTCTCTGATTCTTGCTCTATGACCTTCCTCCAATCCCAGGTTTTTCATTTGTTGTCCCCTGTAATTACTGGTGGTCTGGGTCAATGGGCGCCTCCCTCTGGCTAAGGGGGAGGGCCTTTAGCTATGGGTGGGTGTAGGCTCACCATTTCCCCCCCAACCTACAATAGGTACACAACTATCAACATGAAGTGGTGGGACTTGCTGCCACCGGCAGAGGGCGAGGAGACCTGTGGACCAGTCTGTACTCCACTCTGGTTCCACAGGCCACCAGGGATTTTTGTTGGAGGCTCCTCTGTGGAGCCATGAGCACAGGCATGTACCTGGCACAGTTCACAAACTTCCCTGACACCTGTCGCATCTGAGACGAGAGGGAGACCCTGGCACACATCTCTGTAGAGTGCATCAGGTTGCAGCGCCTCTTTTGGCTCTTCCAGAACCTCTTATTCAGGTGTTGTCTGCATTTTTCCTTGCACCTCCTCACTCAAGCACATTCCATCTGTGGCCCCACAAAGTCATGAGACCTCCTCATCAATCTCCTTCTGGCATTAAATAAATAAATTTAAATTAAAATACATTTAAATTTTAAATAAATACATAAATTAAAGCTGGCCATATATCAGTCCAGGAGAAGAGGATTGGAGGGGGTGGGGTTTCCTTATGACTGTGGGGCCCATTTTTGCACATTTGTCTGGTCGTGTCTCCAGGTGGAGTTCTTCTGAATGGCATCCACTAGCTCCCTGGGCTCATTTGAGGAACAGTGGGCACTTGCTGGGGTCCTCTGTTCAGTGTACCCTTCTGGAACCCTGATTTTTAAACCTATCACCCTCAATCCCATTTGTTGTCCCCTGGGATTAGTTGATCCCTGTGATTTTTTTTCTGGTACTTTCCCCCTGTAGAGGGAGAGGCCCTTTGGGGATCAGTCATTTACATGTGGACCAAATAGGCCTGGGCACTGAATGAGGCAGGGTTTTCTTTGTTTTTTAAACAGATCAGCGGAAAGCCTGATTCTCTCCTCATGTTCATTAGGAAGTCACATACAAAGTCAGGAGCTTACATTAGTGCAACTTCACTGAAATCAGAGGAGTTACTCCTGACTTACACTAACGTATGTGAGAGAAGAATCAGGCCCATTGTTTCTGGTTATGTTTGAAAGCTTAAAACTGTTCCATAGTTTAGAATACAGCATATCTTGAAGTGTTTGTGCGCTTACTGTACATGTTTATTTCCTGGATTAGATTGTTCAGCCCCCATGTGTAAGAATAGTCTTGCATCAGCATGTGAGCTTTGATATGAAAAAGCAACGAACATTAATAATTGCAATTATGCAGAAGCAGAAATAAATAATGAAAATAAAAAGTGTGCTCCAGGTAAGACTTATAGATTCCTCGGATCTGTTTAAAAACAAAAAATATCCTCACCACAATCCATGCTGAGTTTCTACAGTGTGATATAGGGTGACCAGATAGCAAGTGTGAAAAATCGGGACAGGGGTGGGGGGTAATAGGTGCCTATATAAGAAAAAGCTCCAAAAATCGGGACTGTCCCTATAAAATCGGGACATCTGGTCACCTTAGATGTACCTTACTTTTCTTATTATCACCTAAAGAAGTCCTAAGGATCTACAGTAATTTGTCTTCCATTTAGACTCCCTCGCTTGAAAGCATTTCAGGGAACTCTTTACAAAGAGAACTTGGATGATGCTCCCTTTGGAGCCACTTACTGTAACTTTGTAACTAAATATCTGATAGGAGTCTCAAGAGAACATTCTATATACAACTCCCAGGACAGGCTTTGCTCTGGCTAATTGTAATTTCTGTAGCAATTCCCAGACACTGACAGCTTGAGCAGCACAAGACTAAGGGTATGTCTACAGTACCCGCCGGATTGGCGGGCAGCGATTGATCCAGCGGGGGTTGATTTATCGCGTCTAGTTTAAACACGATAAATCGACCTCTGAGCGCTCTCCCGTTGACTCCTGTACTTCACCGCCACGAGAGGCGCAGGCGGAGTAGACTGGGGAGCGGCAGCAGTCGACTCACCGTGGTGAAGACTTCAGCTACGTTATTCACATAGCTGAAGTTGTGTAACTTAGATTGATTTCCCCCCCTCCCCGCCCCCGTGTAGACCGGGCCTAAATTTGGGAATAAACCCTTTACTGCTTTTTTGTTTTGTCGGTAAAACAGTTAGACTAGATCTTTGTGTGTTAGAACAAAATGATCATAATTCTTTATCTGACGTATGATAATATTCTGTTAGCTGGAGTTAAAATATTGTAGATCAACCAGATATACTATATTTAGCTGACATGCTGCTCAAAAAGAGCCCAGCAAAATTGAAAACTCGGAAATTAATTGACTATGCAAAATGTCAAATGGATCTTTCCTGGCATTTGTAGCACTCTGTAATCATTATTGCCAGCGCTGACTGCAATGCCATATTCAGAACAGCATCAGTAAAAGAATTGCATATCATACTATAGCAGCAAGGGAGGGATAGAAATGAAACAGAAAAGAGAGAACTAGGTAAATACATCTGCCAATACCTAGGAACTGGGACGTAAATAGTGTTTAGAGTTATAAGACAAAATGTATTCTGACAACAAATATAGGAAATTTTTTTTCAAAAGGATTTCTTTTCTAATAAAGCCAACCATTAATGATCTTATAAATTTGTTTTCACTTGTTAAAGTACTTTATATTAACTTTTATTATGCAAATTACTTACTAACAGACATTGATTTTAAAAAGAAATTGATTGAAGTATTTAATGGAGAAATTGCTGACTAGATCTGGTTCCATACATTTCAGTTTATAATGGAAATTGTATTTTATTTTTTTTTCTGATATGTGGTTTACTCAATGTTCTTTGCACATCTGTATGATTAAAGAAAGCATGTTTTAGTAATATCTGGGTTGTTTTAATAATACCATCCTGGTTTATGTCTCTTGCGGTTGCTCTTAAAAAGTCAGCAGCTTCCCACAGTCAACACAGTGTTATCTGAGATACCACACTTGTTCTACTGTTGGAAGTGTTTAATTTTTAATGGTAACCACAGTATATTGCATACAGAAAATCTAAGTGTGGTCTTGATTTTTTTTTTTTTTTAATTATCAGTTTAAATTTCAGTTTAGCTTCTCAGGATACATCTGTATGGGAAAAGCACAAGCAAAAGAGTTAATTTCAACATGCTTATCTCCTCTAAATTAAGAATTGGTAAAGATTTAAGATGACCAGTATATTTATTTATATATAGGAAATTTCTTTTTATCCAAACAGATGCACTGATCAACTTAAAAGTATGTTGGATAGAATTGAGTTTCTGGTTTCAGAAATTATCATAAATTGGTGGGTTTTGCCAAAATGCTTTGTTTCCTTTGAATATATATTGGATTTTTTTAAAGTTTCTGAATATGAAAAAGTAATGGGATAAATAAAACATTAAATTTAAAATAAAATATAGGACATTACAAAAGTAAAAATACCATTGGATTTAATTTTATTCATTTTAGTAGAAACTTTCTGGTTTATGTATATAGCTGTTGGTTTCAGTAGCTGATATTGTGAAAATATTTTCAATCAGAATGTCTTGGCTCAAAAAAATGAACAGATAACAATCAGGCACCTTGAGGTTCCTTGAATTAAAACTGTAAAGTTTAAATTATGGATATATAAATATTACAGTACAAAAATAATCTCATCATATATTTCAAAGTCCGATAAAGCATAAGATGATTAGTAGTCAAATGTTTTAACATTGCATGCAGACATAGCCGAAAAGTTTGTTAATATTAAATGGTTTAGTGAGAGACTAGATCTCAAAAAATTTGGGAAAATCTGAACTAAGGCCCCATTGCATGTAGGCAGAACTATGTTTTTTTTTGTTTTTTTGTTTTTTTTTTTATTACATGAGCACACAAAGATCTAAAATTTGACATAATATCTGAGAAACAGTAGAATGCAATAAAAAGCACAGTTTGTCATTATGTAACTTTATATATGCATATTTGTGAAGAGTATGTAAGATTTAATATTATTGTGTGTGCTCTTAAGCTAATTTTGATTGCTATTTCAGTGAAGTTTTTTAACAACTTCAACTGTTATCCATTTATGATTTTACTGTATTTTTTAAATAACTTTAGATGCATATAATCAGCATTTCCTACCTTATACTGTATGTTGGATTTTTATTGCATTAGTGTATATGTTTGCTTGTATAGTAGGAGACCCTACTGTAATGTGGTAATGCACAAGGTGTTAGGGTTTTGGGTGCTGCAAGAACCTTCACTGAATTTCTAGATCCCTTGATGCCTCTCTGGACCACCTCCGAACTCAATCTCTCTTAGGCCTTCCCACGGCCTCTTCCTGGGGTCACTGTGTATTGGCATCTCTCTCTTCAGGTCTCTTCTCCAGGATCACTATCAAGCTTCTTAGCATTTTCTTCCACCCATCTGGTTCTGCTGCAGGAGAGTTTTCTCCACTCCCTTGCAGGGGCATTTCTGACCCTGCAGGAGTCTTCCTGCTCCTTGGTGGCCTCTCCACCAGTGTAGACCAACTGACTTCCCCCAGATTACGTTTACAACTGCCTGGGGCTCCCTTCCTTCAGGGAGGCTCTGTTTGCCAGCAGGCCCCTCTGACCCAGTGTGGAGTTTGGTTATCCCATCACAACATTGACTGAAGAACGTCCACCCCCTTGATGGAATCTCTTATTAGTCTTCATAGTCTTCTAAATTGCCCTTTAATAATTTGCCTCCAACATTAATTTAGAAATTATTGGAATTGTAAACTGTGCACTTGATTTATGTACAAATTTCAGCTTTTTCTATAGTCCTAGAATATATGTAAACACTGGTTTTCTTCTTCAGACCTGAAGAAGAGCTCTGTGAAGCTTGAAAGCTTGTGCCTTCCACCAACAGAAGTTGGTCCAATAAAAGATATTATTTCATCTACCTTGTTTCTCTTAAAATATATGTAGACATTTGTATTGACTTAATATGTATTTTGTGACCTAATCCTTATGTCTGAGGGGGCAGAATGAAGTCAGTCATACTATAAGTTTTAAAATTTCATATGCAGGTCACAAAGTGAAAATATAAGAAGGGTTTTCAGTCAGGGAAAATAATTGAGCAGCAATCAACTGGAGAAACACCTGTAAACTCTGTGGAAGGTACATATGAAGTCCTTGTGGACATAGAGTAAGATGCAGTATAAATGCCTTCATGCTCTTTGTCACCTCTTGCCTTCTTCTTTTCCATTTTCTTTTTCTCTCTTTCTCAGCTTATTTGAATAAGTATGTACTCAAAAATATTGCACTACTTCCCATTAGAATGTGTGATAGTTCAGATAAATACCAGTGGCTTTATCTGAGTGTGCATATCTATATATTTAGTCTGTACTTGAAAGTTAAGGAAAGTATCCTTAGTTCATGATTTTGAAACATTCAGAATGTTATCTTTTCAAAACCTAATTGCTTCAGACAAGGGAAAGCTCGCATTCTAACTGTGTTGCACTAACTACGTGTCATGTATGACATTTTATAAGATAGCTATTTTGAGTTGAGGGCAAACTGCCTCTGAAAAAGTTAACTATTTCAAAATGCACATTTCTTCACATTCTGAAAATTCAAATTATATAAAGGGATTGTGTCAGACTTTCAAAAAAAAAATGAAGACAAAAGGGATCAATCCAAACAGTGTGTTGTACATAATTTTATGGAAAAGATATAAGTGACTTAAAATAAGGTTGAAATGATACATTTGTTCTAAATTCTTAACCACCCTGTTACTAGATTATGAAGAAATAATATTAATTTATTAACAAAATTAAACGTCACAGTCCAAATGCATCTTGGAGATGAAAATTGTGATGCTATTTTTACTGCACAATGCTAACAGCGTAAGAAGGGTCTATAGAGATGAAAGTTAAAGATCTTCTATCAGGAGAAGCTAATATATGAATGGTACTCATTCTTGAAAGAAAAGAAAATAATTGAAAAAAAAAAAAAAAGATGAAAGATGTGGGACACATTTGAAATAGATGAATTTGGATTCCATGTCAGAGTTTTCCTAGAGCTGTGTCTATTCTAGGACCCAGTTACACACACAACATTTGTGCCACTCGAGCTGCACCAAGAAGACAGGGGTTACTGAACATCTTTAATAAACACATTTTTTTGAATTGGGTGGTTTTAAAAATATACTTTAAGAAATCATCTTTCTTATTCTCCCACCAATTATTTCTGCTGAGTTTTTTATTGGACATGAAAGTTTTTGACCCATATATAAGATGAAATGTAGCCTCATAATCAAACAGTTATATTCTTACATGATCATGGTCTAATAAAGGTGTTATATATAAGTTCATAATAAACATGATATCAGTGCATAACTGGAATCCATTTTAAGTGAGGTAAATAGACTCCAGTATTTAAACAGTTGACAATTGTAGATGAATGCTGTTAGCAAATGGGACCCACACTAGCATGAGATGAATATCTGTAAATGACTAACTTTTTCCCAAGCAATTCCCTTTGAGTATTTCATTAACAGATGCTTTTTACCTGGGTAAATCCTAGTATTGCCTTCCCATAGAAAATCAACTCTTAATTATCCCACTGAGAGGTAGAGCTCATTATAAGACATGAGAACTGGCTGGATAAGAGAGATTTTGTTCGGGCCATGTTTGGACTTTTCACTGGAGACAAATTTATACTCGGTGGCTATGTTTGCTTTTTGAAAATGAGACAGTTGCAATCATGACTGTAAACACTAGCTCAGCTGGGGACTACTGTTGAAAATCATTTCTAGGTCAGATGCTTAGCTCAGGCATTCTTTAAATATGTTTTTCTTAATAGTTAAAGGCGTTTTTAAGGTTTATAAATATAATACATTTCCTACAGCTGTGCAGAATAATCTGGTTTGTAACTTTTTTTGTAACTGGACTTGTGTATTTGAATTTACTCTTTAAAAAGCTCTTGACAGATTTTCCATGTTTTAGCTGTATTATATTAGAAAATTTAGATCCATAGTCCTAACAAGATAGCCTTTCAACATGTTATACGTTTCAAAGACTCATGATGAAATGACAATAGTACAGTATAGTCAGGGGATGGTAACAGTCTGCAAAGAGCAGATGTAGAGTAAAACTCTGCTTTCAGATCTCCACAATGGCCCTGAGTCAATATCAATGATTCTCATGGTTGGTTGGTTGGTTTTTTTACAGGGGGTGGGAGGTGGTGTCCATTTGCATTCCTTCCACACTGAGTTTTAGCCAGTGGCTTTGTGTAGTTGCATGAATATTTCTGGCCGACCCCATTCCCAGAACTGTACTGTATAATGCCATAGATTGAACGCTCCATCATGGAGCCACAGAGCGTCCAGTCCTTTGTGTGGACTCTCCACAACACACACTTCTTCTGCACACAGTTGTAGCACATTGGTTCCACTCCCTTAGTTTTTTACAGGCCTTGGAGAAGGTGGGGAGGGGAGGGGCTCAGAATTGGCTCAGTAATAGGGTTTTGCATGTGGAGAGTAATGTAGGGCTAGATCGTGAAACTACAGCATATGACCATTGTAACACTGCACTGGTCATTTGCACGTGGTGCTTCATCTGGAGAGGAGGGTGATCTTTGCGTTGTTACCCTTTGCTATAAGTTGCCTGTGGGAAATGAGAGAGGCTAGTTATATTCCTGAGAAGTAATGGGGAAGGAAGTTTTGGAATTGGCTACCAACAAATTGTAGAATGGTCACCCACAGTAGCTGGCTGAAGTGATTCTTGCCATCACTCTGTCACTGCTGGTCTGCTCCAGGGGCATCTCCATTCCATCTGATGCTGGCTGACAGCATCAGCTCTGTCTCCAGTACCAGATGCTGTGTAGCCAAGTAAGTATGTGCCCCAGCAAGACAAAGATCAGTGCCAATATCCTCCTACATCCAGGGAAGCAGAATCCATTGGCAAACAGCAGGAGTACACTATGCTCCCTGGTGAATGGTGTCATTGAAAGGAGCCTGGCACGGAGCATTCATATGTTTCCTCCCTATAGAAATATCACAACTCGGACAGAGCAGGATTGTATACAAGTGCCACATTGTTCAGCTACTGCGTTTGCTACCCTGATTCCAGTGCATGTCGTGTGGCAATGGGAGATGTGGTTAGCCAAAATTGTGGTGCGTGAAAGACTGACTTAACTGTCCAGGACTTGGGGGAACTAGTCATGGATGCCTGGCTCATGCGGGGCTGGCTGGGTTTTTTAGTGATAAGAGCAGCAAGTGGATGCAGCTGGTGGTAGCGGGCAGCTGATCTGTATTTTTTGCTCTTTGGGCAGCGAAATGGCTTGTATGTGCCTCAGTGGGTAAGCTACTTCAACTGAGATGGCTGAGTTCTCACACCTGTCCAGGCCCTGCTCTTTACAGATGCCTCAACTGATTTGTGTTGAAACATTCCTTGGGTGGCAAATTCTGCCCATATGTGCATACTGCTCACTGCTCTGTTGCATAGGCTGCGGCTGGGAGCTAGGCATCAAGATTCCCGTTGAGCATGCAATGTTTGTGTAATACGACACCATTGGGTGGGCTGTTCTCAGTAGGGTTTGAACTTAGGACTTCTGGATGTGAAAATATGAGCCTCTTCTGCTTGAGTTAAAAGCTCCTGCTCTGTTGTTTAAAAGCCAGTAGCAGCCTCAAGTCTCTATGGGGCCTAGCTGCTAGAAGGAAACAACAAAGCCCCACATTGAGTAAGTGTGTGTTCCACTGCCCCCGGCTGGGCCTTTCCTCAGCCGCAGAGGTCCATCCAATTTATATCCCTGTACAGCCACCGCTTGTAGTGCTGCGCCCCTGGGTGGGTGGGTTGTCAGCAGCAGGAATTGAAACATTTAATTCAAACGCTGCATTGCGATGTTAAGCCATGCGACTCAGAAAGTGCCTAGAAACCGGGTAAAGCTGATTAGACTATTTTTTGTCCCAGATGAATGTAGTGCAAAAATTAACAGTAATAATTAAAAATTAAAAGTAAGTAATTAATACCAAACTAAAACTGATTAGACCATTTCTTTTTAGCCACTGGTGGATGTTTTTTCTAAATCATAGAATCAGCAGCATTTGGCAACAATCAAAATGTTCTGCAATCAGTGTTCCGGAGAATGTGAGAAATGAACTAACTAATACTGTAACACCGACTGTAGATAAGACTATAAGGCATATTAGCAGGGCTATATCGAAAAGTAATATATCTGACCGTATCCAGCTCTACTGGCCCTAATGCATGGGGAGGTAGATGCATAACTCCCATTAATTCTAATCAACTTCAGTGTGCCTTTTAGTTGTCCAGTGCTTTGCTGTTTCTTTCAATGACAGCACTGACCGTGCTTCTGCTTAATTCTTAAAGTAACTTCTTGTAAATATTTGCCTGAGAAATAGAGTAGGCCTTTTTAGTGTATGTTTAGTGCAGTGTTTGAAAGAAGCTAAACTTAGTATTAATTGAGATAAAATATTGGTTTAATATATTATAAATACATAGACAGATTTATGTCACTATATTGCCCCCCCCTTCCTATTTTGTGGTAGGACTTGAAAACACAAGAACAGAGGAAATTCTACCAGAAAATGAAATCTAAACTTCATACTTTGGTTATAAATCTTACAGTAGGAAACAATTATGTGAACATGTGCTCTGCCTATTCTAGCAATGACAGTAACAAGGCAAACCTACACACTTCTCTGCCCCAAAAAGTGATCAATTACTACCCAACGTTGTCATCCATGCTGGAGTACGAGATAAGTACATCACGTGAAAGTAGTGACCGAAATCGTGACAGTATCAGTTCCACCTCCACAGGAATTGGATTTAAATGTGGTTGGATTATTGCTGTCGTTTTGAAAAAGATTCAGAAACTTACAGACTGACTTAAATTCATCAACAAACCTGAAGAAGGCTGGTGGGGGGGAAAAAACAGAAACAAAATCAGGGAGCAACAAGAGACATCCGATTTTAGTATATATACTTTACTTACGTTGTCACAGGCCCCATGCACATATTTGATATACACACACGAAGAGCTGAGTTAATGTAAGGTGGAAAGTAGCCCTCCTCTTCTTGAGTTGGAGGAGCAGTACTCCCCTCCCTCTCTTTCTTATCGGATACAGTGAGCACTCCCCTCTCTTTACAGTTTACTTTAACAACTGCAAACATGTATATACTTTGTGGACTCAAATGACTATTTACATGTTACCCTTTTAGCATTTGATTTTATACTGGAATATTTTTTCTCTGTTTTCATATATATGTTATGCTCCTGGTCATGTTCAAAGTACTAGCTTTAGAATTGAGAGATTTATTATTTTAGCACATACAGAATTTATAATCCTAATTACAAAGTATTTCTCCCTTTCTCCAGTAAAGACGAGTGCCTTAAATCATGTCTTGTTACAACTCATGAACAAATGTGGAGCGGATTTTGGATTTAGATCTAACCCTTGTCATATAAATGGACTGTTTTCCTGGAAACTCGTAAAATAGATGTTTTGCTCAAACACAGTTTCAGTTCAGAAAAAGAAGGTAGATTTTCTTGTCAAAGAATCTTCATTTAAATAGTTCTGATTTATGTCCTCTTTGTCCCTAAAACATCTGAAGAAGAGTTGCACTGAAATGTTTGCTTCACCGAGACACTTCTTGCTTACAGAGTTGCCTCTTGTTTTTGTTTACTCGAGGGTTTTTGTTTTATATTTAAAATTGAAATTCAGTTCTTTAAAAATGATTTTATTTTATGGTGGTTAATGTTGCCTGCCTTTCCATCTGTACTGATATATATCTCCTGCTGACTCAGAATAGCTTTTTTTGTAATATACTGTATATATATCTGCCCCTTGCATGGATATAGCTTTCAAAATAATGCACAACTTCTTATTTAAAAACAAAACCAGTATTTCAGTACGGTAAAGTGCAGGAACTTCTGAAAATAAACCTGTTGTTATTTTTGAGGCCTTGAAATACAATAATACATATGACATTTACTGTGAGCTCTCAATATTTTTGGACTATTTCTAAAATCAGACCATTTTCAGTGTAATATGGGGAAAAGGCTTGTTTCCCGTACTGAATCAATCTAGTTGAGGAAGTTCTACTTTCAAAGATTTTTATGGGCTTGAATGTTGAGGCCGTGGTGGTCCCTTTTTTAGCATTTTTTACCACTTGAGAGTGTCTTTCTGGGAATTCACAGCAGGTGCAAGGATTGTGAGGATTTCCAGAGTTCATGTTGCTGAGGCTTGCATGTTTGAATAATTTTATGCAATATAGAGGGGCTTCTCTGTGTGTAGAATTCTCACTGTAACATTATTCTGCTTCCAAAAAAAAAATTGTCCTGCTGAGGAGGAGTGTCTTAACATAGAAATTATTAGCATGGATTCTCCCTTTCTGCATTTCCAAGGAGTTTGTGGGTGGGAGCAGGTGCAGCGAGTTTCCTATCTGAATTATTATTATTGTTGTTGTTGTTTTGTTTTATTTTTACATTTGACAGATCAGATTAGTTTAGCTTGTTTGTTCAGGAGGTTTATTTCTGATATGTCTCATTAGTTGAAGAAATTTGTCAGATAACCTGAGATTGGAATCTAGATTTTATGGTGATGATCACATAAGGAGTCATATATAACAATAAAACATTTCCTCATTGTAGACATTTATAATAACATACAATTGATATTGACCAGATAGGAAGCAATTGTTTCTGCTGTCTTTGTACTCCCTCATTCCTTATAAATCATGGCAGTGGTGTTCTGGCCAAAGTTACAGAGAACTGGCCTCTTCTCTGGTTGATGTTGTCTGAGCTCCACCAGTTTAAGAATCAAGAGAACTGAGGAAGTGCCATCTTGAATTCACGTCTCTAACACTGGACCACAGAGCTGACCCATTGGCTTGCAGTTCTGCCTAGGATTTGTGCCCATCGGTAGCAATAAACGAAATTTACTCAGTTTTGGTTCCTAATTTTTTTAATTGCATAATGAATGCAGTAAAATAAGTATTTGAACTCCCCCCTGACTCTCCCCAATAAGTATGTGAAATTGCCTACATGAAAACAATGGGTGGGATTTTCAAAAGTGTTCTAATTCTGTTGACTTCAATGGGAGAAGAAGTTTTACCACTGATTTAAAATTAAGAGTGGATTCATGCCAAAGCTGAGCACTTTTGAAAATACTGCACAGTATTTTCATACAAGATTTAGTGAGTGTTTTATATTTGTGGCGACTGCTTGGTGTTAAATAACTAACGTATAGAACCAAATTTTCAAATATGGGCAGATAAGTTGTGATTGTAAGTGGGTAATGCTCTACATCAGGATATTTTCCATTTATAGCTTTAAAACATAGCCCATAATAACTATAAACTGTTTGTCTGAAATGCCTTAATTGTTCTTTCCTTTAGTTGGCAGTAAAGCTTGTGGAATGTAGGGAGATGGGATAATTAGGGAATTAAACGCCGACACTGTTGAACTACAGTGAAATTATATTTTTCTGTTGATTTTTGTGTATTCTTTATTGATATTGGAATCAATTCTGGTTATTCTTACATGACTTTTCAATTGGCTGCCATACAATACTACTTTCAGAAAATGTTTACCTTTAAACTAACAAAATGTTTCTAGAACTTTGTAAACAAAATCATGCTCTTGTGAACTTAACTTTAACTTTTGTATTTTTATTTAGTAGAAATAATGTTGATACTAGGTTTATTAAAGATGACGATTCAAGTAAAAATGTGTATTCAGTTTGTTATTTAAAAGGCAGTTCTACAGTAAATAAGGGCAGATTAGTAACAACAAATGAACTATAACCATTAAAGCCTCCAATTAAAATGTAATATCACTATTTAGAGAGTTTTGTAACCTTTGATGTATTGAAAAAATAAATACATTCCCATGGTATTTATAAACCTGAGGAACACATTCTCACCTTGTTGCACGCAGGCAACTTTTATTACATTTTATAGGAGCTATGCTTAATATTGAAGGAAGAGAATCTGGAAGGATCCTGTGAATTGATTGAACAACTGTCCAGATTAGGAACCGAGGCCTGTCTTTTGGAGATTTTTTTGTAAGGCTCAAAAAGGCTTAAAATAAAATAAAAATCTTGTCCCAACTAAAATTACAGAAGTAAGTTTTGTATTCATTAGATATTCATCCTTTATTTCTTTTTTTAACTTTTATTTGGGAATTTCTGAATTAAAAAATTGGTGCTTAGAATGTCATACCAATTTATTATCTGGCTAAGCATCACTTATCCCTCTAGCACCAGTCAATTTTATTGAAATGTTGTTCTGTTCTGAAAAGTAACTAATGTATGTAAAAACTGCACCTACTTACTCAACAGATTTGTTCCCTCAGTGAATTCAGTCATAATTGCTGACTTGTAAGTAACTAAAATAAGTGTTTTCTGCTTTTTACTCCTGTTAGTCTGGCAGCCAACATATCTAAGAGAGAATGAGATGAATTATTTCCTTTCTCATGTATCATCCACAGAATTGTTTGTAAAGGTCCATCAGTTACCCCGGTGCACTGAAGGTAGCAGAATAGCACAGGTGTTAGAGAAGACCTGATTTGGCCAGTAGGACCTTTTTCTGATGATGGTGTGTGAGATACTAAAAATCCGCTTGATTCTTAGATCCCAGATTGGGGTTGTAGACATGGAGTGAGAAATAATCTTTTTACTTATAAACGGAGCATGTTGAATCTAGAAATCCTGGAGATACAACAGTCGTGGATCCCAAAATGCTACTTTCAGAGACTCACTTTTCAGAGTGAAACTACACTTTGAGTGGAAGTTTTAATAATACTATCCCAATCCAGCAGCAATCATTGCCATGGTCATTAGGGCAAATCTATTCAATTAATTATACCTCCCTTACACCTTTTTTCTTCACATTGTGAAGAAAAACCTTTCCAGGGGAGGGTATGTGTTCCTGTCACGTTGTGGACATGTAATTTCTGCAAATACATGCGTCTTCGGGAAAACCTCCTTCCATGTGTGTATATCTCTTATGTTGAATGGAGTTAGAACTTAGTCATACAATTGAATAACTCAGTGGGAGCTGAAAGCACTTAGCACATTCTAGAATTGCTGATAACCTTGCAGGATCAAGCCCTAACTAAGCATCAATCACCTTTTTTGCAAATACAGTACACAATGCAGTGTGATATTCCAGCTATGCGACTCTTAAAAAGGAATGTGCTTAACTTGACGTACAATAGCAACTAACTGTTTTAAAGCTAAGTTTAACTCAAATATTGTAACATAGATGTGTTTACATTATTATCTTGACACTTGTGAATACATAACTTATTTTAAAGCAACATTTTTTGTTTCTGTTTAAAAATTAAAGTACACAAAGCTATTGATTTTGATCAGTATTCTGATTCATGCTTAGAGCCTCTGATTTATTACCTCTATTGATTGAACATTACTGCCTCTGAACTTGTGCCAGATCCAGTAGGATTGGGTAGTGCTGGAAGTAGTCAGTGTTACAGTATTAGTTAGACACTTAAGCTGCTCGAAACTAGACTGCTAAAGTCAATTCTGAAGATTGATTTAGCTTTGGAGGATTTAATACACATCAGTGACAGAAAATGGTGCTTTGTGACAGTTTGGAATGGTGTAACAGAAGACTTTCAGTAAATATAGGGCCTCAGGAGTCTAACCAGTTTCACGGTACCTTTCTGTAAACATTTCTGTTAGTAAATAATTTACCAGCATATTCATTGTTCACAAATTTTCTTAATTCCTCTTTTTTTGTAAGTTGCAAACTACAGTCTGGCTCAGTTTCTAGAATCTTTTATTTTTGTAAGAGTACATAGATTTAAATATCACTTATTTTCAAAGCATATATTTCTGTTCAGGGATTTACACAATATATTCACATACAGAATGTACCCTCAGATATTTAAAATAAGATAATGGGCCAGATTCTTGATTGTCCTGTGGCCACACTGCACTATTCAGGTGGTGCAAATTGTGTGCCTATCCCTTGCATAGGGGAATTCTTGGGTGGTATAGAGGTACTATACTGGTTCTTATGTCACTCTAGGCCTGGCCTCCACTGTTGAGATGGTGGCTAGGAACAAGGGGCATCCCCATGTCTTGCAGGTCGCTGGTACCTGGAATGGCCCAACAGGTGGTAAGCTCCTAATGTAGTATATGAAGAATCTGTGTTATGCATCCTGTGGGTTAGAGAACCAGATCATTTAGCCAGGTTTTATTTACTGGAATTTGCATACACAGTTGTTTACTTTGTGGAAAACTTGCAAGGTAATCAGCCTTTGGAGTGCATACCCCTCAGTTAGGAGACATGTTAAGGAAACACTGAAGAAAAAATAAATATAATATATATATATATATAAAATACAAAAGAACTGTAATAAAAGAATATTATGTAGGTTTCATTATGCTAGATTTACTGTTACACATCTAACCTTAATTGTGTCTCCTGGTGAGTCCATCCTGCACACTGAATGAGGCAGGGGTCTTCTAGGAAAAATAGTATGGGGGATCATGTAATTAGAGGCTGTATCATAATAGAGACGCACAAGGGGGCTGAATTAAAGCTGCTCAGGCAAGCATAAATATGGCATTTTGTAACTTCCAAGTGCTTGACTTTGCAACCTAATGAATATTCTTTAATAGAATTTTGTTTGTATGTAATTTCCTTGGTGTTTTCAAAGGGAAACTGGAAAAACTAATTCTCTTATATGCAACTTTAACAACCCCCTGCATGCATCATCAATACTGTCACCCTTCAGCATTGCAATTTATACTGAGTTACAGGATTAACTAAATTACCTCGGATTAGGAGAAGGCTATTGTCTTGGAGGCGGGAATGGACCACTGTGTTGGGAATGTGGTCAAGTTGGGGAGGGGTGCACAGCCTGGCTAGTGTCTCTTTTTCTCCTCACCCAGAAATTGGGGTAGGTTCCCCCTCCCCCCCCCCCCCCGAGGGAGGGGTTGTCTGTGTGGATTAAATGCTGGCTCTGAGGCGTGGTTGAGGGGACCATAGCGTAGCTGTCTCTCCTACAATCTGGCAGATGGAGGTGCTCCAGCCACATGTGGTGCCCTGAGAGCGAGGCGGGGGAAGACATGGGCAGCTGGGGCCAGGTGCTGGGTCTGTAGGTTGACAGGTGAACCCTGGCCTGACTCTGCAACCCCACCAGCCCTACCACAGCTGCTTCAGTCACTCCTAAGTGTTGAAGGTACATGGATGTGTGGTAGTGCTGCTGCTTTGGCATCAGCTGGCATTAGAACGATTGTTTGTTCAGTTATTATTGTGGCAGGCTACTAGCATTTTCCTGAAGAATACAAGCAGCAGAATGGAAGTTGTGATGTTTAATTCTTTATATCTTAACAAAAGCTGAACAGAATGTCATGGGACAAAGTCCCTACCTAGAAGGTATTCCCTCTGCCAAAGTCCCGCTGCAAACGGAAGAGATGTGAGAGCTTATCAAAAAAAAGGTCACAAGAATCTTTTATAATGAAAAGTGGTAGGCTATCTAAATATAGTAGTTACTACCAGTTTCCCCTGTAATGTGTATATAATTTCTCCAAACAAGCTTTCACATAGCCAGGAGAACATGAAATTACCTCTTAAACTCTATAGCATTATATTTTCTGAGCCTGTTAAAAACAAACAAACAAGTTTAAAAAAACCCAAACAAACAAACCCTCCCATTATATGCAAGTTTTTCATTTATAAAACAAAGTAAGGTATATTTAGGATTGGTATTATTAAGCTGAGATCAAATAAAATTGACATGGGAGGGGGGACAGCAGGAGAGGGGCTGGGGCCGGCCGGGAGCTCAGGGGCCGGGCAGGATGGCCCCGCGGGCCGTAGTTTGCCCACCTCTGGTCTAAGACCTATGAGAAACAGGGCTGCATTCCAGTAGAGCTTAGCAGCTCTGCAAGGGAGCTGCTTCTTGCATCAAGCCTCCCTTCACAATTGCTGCATTATCTTTAGTCTCCTAGGGTACATCTACACTACAGCGGGGAGTCGATTTAAGATACGCAAATTCAGCTACGTGAATAGCGTAGCTGAATTCGACGTATTACAGCCGACTTACCCCGTTGTGAGGACGGCGGCAAAATCGACTTCTGCCGCTTTTTGTCGGCGGCGCTTACTACCACCTCCGCTGGTGGAGTTAGAGCGCCGATTCGGGGATCGATTGTCGCGTCCCGACGGGACGCGATAAATCGATCCCCGAGAGGTCGATTTCTACCCGCCGATTCAGGCGGGTAGTATAGACCAGGCCCTAGATTACTGCAGGCCCCCTCATCTCTCCTTGCTCGGCCAGCCAGCCACACACTCCTTTCCTGCAGGCTCCTAAGATCTACAGGAGGTGAACTGTGTTTCTGTATGAAAACTGCAGGGAGTTGAAGTCTTGGAGCCTTTACCCTGTGTGGAGATGTATGTTGGTGGCTAGAGAGGGACATTATAGTTGAGCCTGATGTCTGGGAAAACTTTGTAAAACTTCTCAGCCCCCTGGTGAATCTCTTTAGGACTATCAGACTCCTGACCATCCATAGAAAATTTGCTAGATTCGGGTGTTCCTAAGTCATCATTGAATAACTTCAAAGTTACATTGTCTCCGTTCATCTCAAATTTACTCCTGGGTACTAAATCTCAACAAGATCCTTCAATAAAACTACCCATGGAGCTTCTGTGGCAAAAAAAGTGTTAGAATTTGCAAACTGTGATTAACATGCATATTTGATCTCTCCCATCTGGAGTAAGTTACCTCAAATTTGGTAAAACAAAAGATCATCAGTTATCCGTATGTGCCACAGGCAAAGCTGAAAGGACTTCTATTAGGATACTAGAGGTGAGCCAAAATTGGCATGATGATGATATTAATTGTGACATTTGGGGGTTTACCCAGACCAGTGAAGGGATTCGGTCACCACCGACCCTGTAACCATGGGTGCCTTTTGCCTGTGCAGTTTTGGCTCAGAGTCCTGACACCCAGCAGCATGCCAACAGCAAATGTCACACCCTGAGCTTCCAGTCCCGAGTCTCCCCCAGTCTCCCTGTAGTGTCCAGTCCCTGGACGTTCACAGAGGTGTAGCACCAAATTTGCTGCCTCCAAAGAGCTAGTACACAACAGCTTGTTCGCTCATTTGAGGTTATACATTGCACTTTAATACACAGCACTGAGATGTCTGTAGTAAAATTAAGAATAAGTCCCTTAACAAAGAACATCGATTTAAGTGATTTCAAGCAAGAGTGAAAGAGAGCTGAAAAGGTTACAAATAAAACAAAAATAACATGTGTAAAACTTAATCCTAGCAAAATATAGCTTTGCTTAACACAGTTTCTTACTCGCACCAAATCACTTGCATTCTCCAGCATGACAGGCTGTTGTAGCCAGGATCCAACCCATTCAGAATCAAAAGTGCTGGTTGCTTTGTTTCCTCAAGAGACGGATGCCACATTGGCTTTTTGTTTCTGCTGCTATCTCCCCAAACTCATTTTTTGTCCCCAGAGTCAGAATGATCACCTGATGTTCTTGCTTTCCTGTACTTCCCATCCACCTGCTGATTCATAGGTAAATAGGGCTTCCGTTGTTTTGCTTCCATAACACTTAATTTACATTGGAGACAGGTAGGTAGCTTCCTTTCCAGGAGGAAACCAGTTCCTCCCTTTGCTTGGTCACAGATTTTAAAGCAGTGGTCACCGACCGGTCAATGGCAATCGACTGGTCGATCCTAGAGGATCTCCCAGTTGATCGCGATCTCTGGCGGTGCAGTGTGGCTGCCACTAAGACAGACTCCCTGCCTACTCCACCCCCACACCGCTCCTAGAAGCGGCCAGTGCAGCCCCGGGGGTGGGGGAGCAGGAGGCTCCCACTGCGTGCTGCTCCTGCCTGCAAGCACCACCCCCGCAGCTCCCATTGGCTGGAAGAGCTGCGGGGGTGGTGGTTGCAGAGTGGGGCAGTGCGCAGAGCCACGTGCTCCCCCCTAGGGGCTGCAGGGGTGTGTTGGCCCCTTTTGGGAGCAGTGTGGGGCCAGGGTAGGCAGGGAGCCTGCCTTAGCCTCGCTGCGCTCACCGCCAACCAGGAGCCGCCAGAGGTAAGTGCTGCCCGACGGAAGGCTGCACCCGAACCCCCAGTCCTGAGTCCTCTCCTGGAGCCAGTACCCCATACCCCAACCCTGAGCCCCCTCCTGGAGCCAGCACCCCATACCCTTTTCTGCACCCCAAACCCTCTCCTGCAACCCAACACTATACCCCAGCCCTGACCCTCCTCTCAGTGCCAGCACCCTGTATTCCCTCCTGCACTCCAACCCCCTGTCCCAGCCCTGACCCCCCTCCCAGAGCCAGCGCCGTGCACCCCCTCCTGCACCCCAACACTCTGCCCTAGCCTGGAGTCCTCTCCTGCACCCCAGCTCTCTCCTAGAGCTTGCACCCCATATCCCCTCCTGCACCCCTGCCCCAGGTTTATCCCAGAGCCCTCTTCTACACTGCGAACCTCTCGGCCCCAGCCCAGAGCCCACACCCCCTCCCAACCCCAGCCCGGTGAAAGTGAGTTAGGGTGTGGGAGAGTGAGTGATGGGGGGAGATGGAGTGAGTGGGGTGGGGTTTTGGGGACGGGGCAGGATAGATCTTAGGTTGCCCTTAGATTCAAAAAGTGATCTTGAGAGTAAAAAGGTTGGAGACCACTGCTTTACAGTATGGTATCCGTGAGTATCCATAATTCGTCATATAGTGTTAATATATACATTTCACAATGATATTAATTACCAGTGTTTCACTGGCTTTCATAACAGACCTTACTTGATACACTGTTATAGTACAGAAATATTGTATACAATTCATTGGTTCAAATGCTTATTCTCTGAGGTTCAGAACCCCTGTTCTCCCCCGGATCCTGATCATCACAAAAATACCTAGTTCTTGTACAACACTTTTCATCAGTAGATCTCAAAGTGCTTTACAAAGGAGATCAGTATCATTATCTCTATTTTAACAATAGATAATAGTGGATGGCTATGAAGAGCTACTGCCACTCTCCTGAAGGAGGAGCCCTAGATTAATGTAACATAAAGTAAATAAAGGAAACTTAAATATATTGGACCAAACTTAGTCCTGGTGTAGGCAAGTGCAGTTCCCAGATAAATCAGTGGATACTGAGATTGCTTATGGCAGGATGGATTATTGCCTCCTTTTCTGTAGTGCCAAAGGGTGGCACTTTATTTTCTAGCAAATAAGATTAATTGATAATTTTTTACTTTTAAAAGTGATTTCAGAAAAGCCTTAACAACTTTCCTTTGTCAAGTGGCTCAAAGTGGATTTAGTCCTTTCTCTTCAATTCAGCAGTTTTTGAGGAGAGAATGGGCATCTATTATGAAACACATGAAAAACATTAAAAATCTCTCTTTCATTGAAAGAAGAAAATTGGAGTTTGTCAACCTGATTTGCTGACTTACGGTACTCTATTTCACAGCTTTTGCTTATAAAGCAATACTATATATGAACAATGTAAATGCTTCTTTTTACTTATTCTGAAAATATTGTAATTAAGACACTTCAAAACAGATTAATTTCTGCTCTAACATTACCAGTGGATTAATGCAGTCATTTGCTTTCACTTCCATTAGAAGTATTTGCAATGCTTATGAAACTGAAATCATTCAAGCCATCCTCTTTTCTAGAACATCTTATGCAATTAAAGAGCTTACTCTATTTTATTGGGACTCTCTATTTAAAAGATAGCTACGCTGAAATGGAAAAGAACTCTAGAAATGGGCCTTGACGGAAAAATGTGACAGAGAAAAAACGTTTTTAATTTGACAATGGAGATAGTATTTTTATCATAATTGTTTTGTTTGGTGTGTGTACGATATTAAAAAACGATTTGATATCAAATTAACAAGCTATGAATTGAGAAGAAATCCAAAATACTCAGGGCTGGTTTAACCTAGAATCTGTCTATTCATGCTGCTTGGTCCTTGGTGATACACTTCTCTGCATCCTCACTACCATACTTATTTTTTTTGACAATTTCTGGCACAGGAATTCAAACTCTGTAGGCTAGAATTTGGTGATCTTTAAAAAAAAAAAAAAAAAAAAAAAAAAAATCAGAAACGTCTTTGTTCTTTCTTTTCCATAATAGACATTTGCACCTGCCACAGGTTGACTTGACATATGCCTGAGAATAATAATGTATGGCACTAGTTAATAATGATTTGATACCTTTGGAGATGAACCTTCAGAACTCTTTTCAGATACTGCTGTTCACACCCTCATAGTCTGAACTGTGGGGCACTATAGATATGCCTTTAGTGTCTCTCACTAGGGCCACTCTGCACTGACTCGCTGCCCACTGCTGCTGCTCCCCTGTAAGTCCCACACAGACCTGTACCCATCAGGGAGCTCCAGATAACGTATGTGGCCACTGCCTCCAAATAGAATCTGGCCATTTCCTGGTTCCTCTGACAAGCCCAGGAGGAAGGAGATGTGTAGTGGGGAGGGGTCTGATTGGTTGTTGTAGTCTCTGCTTAGCAGATTCATCACAATATTTTGCTGTAGTGCTTTGGATTTGTTCTGCATCCACCTTGCCATTAAAAATGATGTAACCAACTCTGGTGACCAGGGAGAATGCTGTTGTTTCATCAGCTTCTCTTGTAATGTGATGTAAGCAAGCAAGAACCTAAGTTCAAACACATTGACACTTCTGCCTGGTACAAAGCTACTCTTAATCTTTGTAATGCAGGAAACAGGATTTCTCCAGCGCAAGCCGAAACAATTTTTGTATGAACTGCATTGAGTGACTTTAGGTTGGAATGACTGTGTTTATGTATTTTGTGATGAATTAATATTTTGCCATTCTAGTGATAAGCACTGTTCCTTTTTCTTTAATGGCATTTTACTGAACAATAATAGACATGAAACGACCCGTTTAGTCACCTAATCAACCTTCCTTCTCACAATGAACGATTGTTTCCTACAGGACATTTACCAGTGCATTATCCATTCTATTTTTCAGTGTCCCAAGGACTTTTACAACTTCCATAAGAGACAGTTGCATAGCCCAATGATTCTCACTGTTAAAGCAATTTTCCTAATATTCATCCTAAAGTTTATTCTTGCTTAATTTCACCCCATTATTTCTAGAGTAGCTATACCCCCTTGTACCACCACAAATCATTTTATCCTCTCATTGGTGTTTATAACTTTTGAATATTTGTAAAGTGTTAATATGTGTTCCCTCCTCTGTCACCCCTTAGCCAAGTTATATTTAACTCCTTTAATTTTACTTAACAAGTGATTCTCTCCTGCCTACTAATTATATTGGTTATGCTTCTGTGAGCTCTCCCCTATCAGTGTACTACTTTTTGATTACAAAGTGCCCAGAACTGCATACAATACTTCAGGTTGTAGTACAGTTACATAGAGAAGGGACGGTTAACCTCTGTGCTACATTATATGATACCCCTGCATATCAAGCCCAAAACTGCATTGTGTGTGGGAGGATGCGGGGAGAAGAAGTGCGGTGCACTGTTATACAACATTGCAAACTCATATCTAAGTTATTGTCCACAACCAACCCAACCATTATTCCCTTGCTGTTTCCTTCTTCCCTTTAAATATGTGTTTCCAGTTACTTTTCCAGTTTGAAACTCACTTCATTTTCTCCCCATGTTTCAAACCTCTTTAGGACTGGTATCAGGTTTGGTTTTTTGCTTGACTCCTTGACTTTGACCATTTAGATTTGAGGTGTGTTTGGAAAGTTATAGATGCATATAATCCAGATTAGTTGATTTGTATGTATTTAAATATACCCCAAATATTATTTGTTCTTCATCAACAGATATTTTTACAAGATCATCATTACATCCTAAATACTCAAACTTTTAGTTTTCTTTTTAAAGACCGATTTAAGAGAAATTAATTGTTTCAGCCATTTTTAAGTCATGAATTCCCTCATCTTTCTTATTTATTAATATTAATATGCTTACTTTGTGTACCTCTGAGATATTTGTCAAAATGTTTTCTTCTTTAGCTATTACCACCTCATTCTGCCTTTTTTTGTTTCCCTTATTTTTTCTCTATTAAATGTAAAGGACTGTGTGTTCTTGTTTAGTTGTCTATCCCATTTTCCATTTCCAGGGCATTATTTTCTTTAACATCAGATCTTTAAGCTGTCCCTGAGAATCCATGTTGACATTTGTTGTTATAGAAAGAGAAAAAAAAAGTCTCTGAAAACATCCTCCTTTACTCTGTTTTTAGCTCTGATTCCTGAGAATCAAACTGGTACATACCTGCCATAGCAAATGTGTGCATTGATAAAACTTTTTTTTTTTTAATCATGACTTAAGAAATCTACATATGTTATTTTTTACATAGCAGACGGTGAGTTGATTCCATCTGCCTCTGCTCTTCATGGCCAGCTGTAATGAAATAATAAAAAAAAAAAAAGTCTGGACTGATCGTATCTGCTCATCTATATTAAAATGAATGAAAGATTCTGTTTTCTAATAACACTAATAAGAGATTTTTTTAAAAATGTATCTTTTCACACTAATGGCAGCATGATACTGAAGTTTCCCTGCAAGGTGCAGCAGTAGAAGCTAAAATACTATCCAGGGTTGCATCCTTTTTATTAGGCAAATGTATTTAATACCAAAATGGATCTGTTGTAATGCTGATCCATTTCACATTGGTGTTGATAGCATGAAGTGTAACTGTCTGTGCCTGATATTCTCAAGCTAAAGCTTCCAGGGGTGGAAGATAATGACTTTGGCACTAACTCTTTCTTTGTAGTGCCTTGAAAACACATGCGTGAAGGCTGCCTGGCACACAGCCACTTACGAACATTATGCCCTGCCTAATGCATTCAATAGTTTCCTCACAGATTTATTGTGACCATGAATCCTTTACAGCTCTTTCTGTCAAATTCAACCTACCAGCATATTTTTCTACAACACAGTTAGATAGATTACCAGAAGTTTATTTCCTATTTTTTTTCCCTTCGAGGCTTTGCCTATAGTAGTCTGTTTTCTCTAAAATTTCCAGCCATTGCTAGGTTCAGTTCCAATGCAGGCGAGAACAGTTGGGGCTGCGGCATGAATAAGGTGCCAGAGGTCCCCAGCATCTTTATCATCTTGTCATTTAAATCTGCTAAGAGCAAGGTTAGTGAACAGGATGGTAAAAATGCTGGCAACTGCAGGAACTTTGTCTATACCAGTGCCCACTCCATTGCTACCTCTGGTAGAGTTGAACTGGTGGTAACAGTGTTAGGAAAACTCAATGATAAAAAAGCTAGTGTAGACATAGCCCAGTTTTCTGCATTCCTTTTGGCGCCTGAAAGATAATCTCCCCAGAGGCTGTCATGAATGCTGCGGAGGACCATATAGGGCTCGCTTCACAGCTTATCAAAGTTGCTCCTTAATTACATAAAGAGCTGTTTGAAGAGCTGTGAGAGAGACTACCCCCCTACCAGAGCTCACTCCTATTTCTGCTAAATGAATTTACTATTAAGTGTAGAAGAAAGGTTCTAGTATGTTTAAAAAAAATCATATTTTGAGCCAAAAGCCTGAAGGTTTTTTGGGAGATGAAGAATTTGCATGACATGAATTGTGGGCAGGTGAGATCTTGGTTAAAAACGTAACATTCTGGCTTGCTGTCTGACATTCATAGGTTTGTATCGTGGAAAGCTGCAGTTGGATTTCCAGTCAGATTGGCTCTAAGTATGGGAAATGAACCAGTGCATTTTGGAAATGCACATCAATGCAGTTTTTTCCCCTTCTTTTTGCTTAGTTGTCTGTTTATTAAAAAAAAAAACCTTTCAAAATTAATTGAAAAAAACCCATAATTTGGTAGTAAGACAAATTTAAAAAGGCAGGAAATGTAAAGGTAAAGATTTCATAGCAATATTAACTTGCCCATATTGCAGAGATTTTTGACGTAATTCAGCTGTTAAATATATATTTTTAATTTGTAGTATAGGCAATGGATGCAAGTTGGGTTGAAATTATTTTGAAAGGCTGGGGTTGAATTCATCAAAAATCATTTTATTTTGTAGAGATTTGAACCACAAAATTAAAAATGTAATTGAATTTCTAAATATCTGCTTCTACATAATCCTTTTTTTCCCTAGAGTTACTTGTATACTGACTTTACATAGCTATGTACCAATGACACTTGTGTTGCTGTATGACAGATTTTGTTTTAAGTAAGAACAATAACATGTAATAACATACCTTACAGTGTGTGAGCACTAGGCCAATATCCATCTCAAAAGTCACTTTTAAAATATAATTATTATTCCCCTCTAGGAAAACATAACAATAAGAGCAAGGTTAGTTCATAGCTCCTGTAGTCTTTGAGGAAATCTGCTGAACTTCTTATTGATTGCCACCATTGCAGCCTGTGTTGCATTAAATATCTGTTTAATACTGTATCTGCCACATATTTATAAATAACTTTTGACAAGTAAAAGTGCAACAGCTGATTTAGAATGGTCCCTGAATGGCTATACTTAGGGCCCTACCAAATTCACAACCGTGAAAAATGCATCACGGACCGTGAAATCTGGTCTCCGCCGTGAAATCTGTTTTTTTTGTGAACTTTTATCTATACTATATAGATTTAATGGGGGAGACCAGCGTTTCTCAAACTGTGGGTCCTGATCCAAAAAGAGGTTGTGTGTGAGGGAGTGGGGGTCGCAAGTTTATTGTAGAGGGGTTGCGGTATTTCCACCCTTACTTCTGTGCTGCCTTCAGAATGGGATGGCTGGAGAGTGGCGGCTGCTGGCTGGGCGCCCAGCTCTGAAGGCAGCGCCCGCCAGCAGCAGTGCAGAAGTAAGGGTGGCAATACCATTCCCTGCCGCCCTTACTTCTGCGCTGCTGCCTTCAGAGCTGGGCAGTTGGAGAGTGGCAGCCACTGGCTGAGGGCCCATCTCTACAGGCAGCAACGCAGAAGTCAGGGTGGTAATACCATACCATGCCATCCTTACTTCTCCGCTGCTGCTGGTGGCAGTGCTGTCTTAAGAGCTGGGCTCCTGGCCAACAGCCGCCGCTCTCCGGCCACGCAGCTCTGAAGTCAGCGCAGAAGTAAGGGTGGCAGTACCCCAACCCCCTACAATAACTTTGCAAACCCCCCACTCCCTTTTAGGTCAGGATCCCCACAATTATAGCACTGTGAAATTTCAGATTTAAATATCTGAAATCCTGAAATTTACAATTATAAAAATTCTGTGACCATGAAATTGACCAAAATCGACTGTGATTTTTGGTAGGGCATCGGCTATACTATATATTCCCCACTTCTCAACCTACATAAATTATTCTGTTTTTAACAGTGTTCAGTCTTGGAAGAAGCTCTTCATTTGATCTTCATTTGATCTTAAAATAAAAAGTTCATCTTCTAGGAATTAATATTAAGAAATTATACTGTAAAAATGATGACTTAGTAGCATGCATCTTGTTGCTGTAGTCCTTAAAAATCCCTGAGTCCATGATTTCGGCTTTTACTGTATTATGTTGCTGCTAAGATTCAGATAAGCTTGAACCCTTTGAGAATTCACTGGTATTTGGATCATAGCAGATCTAATAATCTCGTTCCTATATTTCATTTTAGAATCTGCCTTTTTTTAAAATGCTTGAGCAGCATTTATGTTGAAAAATACTATACTACAATTACCGGGTATGCTGCTTTCTGTCTTGGGTCTTACTAATATTATATAGGGGATACAAGATATTTTCCCCTTTCATAATGGTAATAGACACAGTATGTCAGCATTGATTATGGTTCTCAGTATAGTTAAGCTGACCAATAAGAAGAAGAATACAAGAAATTGTGTGTCTGGTAGTATAGATTAATGGACACGTTGATTAGACAGTGAGGCACTAGATGAAATAGAGTCCTCCCTTTCTCACCTGAAGTGTACATTAAAATTTAAACAGTATGGCCACATAGTCTAAGGTTTCTTATTGCAGTCATAAAAATCTTAATTCTGTCTCAAAGTAATAACAGTTTTAGTGTTAACAGCAATTTTATAAAATGCCAGTATGCCTTGTGAATTAGTAGCAGATAGCTGTAATGGAGGAGTGAGGGGTTTGTTTGGAAAGGTTATGGCAATGTATATAAAATTAAACAAGAACAAGTTTGAATTATAGCACTGATTCCATGAAGGGGTTATTATGACTACACCAATTTCTGGTGGTTGGACATCACCAGAATTTTTTGGGAATTAGTCTCATAATTCTCCTATATGTATTTGTATATGATCAAATACACTTTTTGGAATAGGCATATAATTATTTTTGCACACTGATTAAGGGACTTATTTAAATAGATAAACATTAATTGTTCTGAATAACCATAAAGTCCAGTAACTAGTACAGATTGTATTAATTGTAAGTTTTCCAGGAAAAATATTATTTGATCAATAGGCAGACTTCTAATAGGCTTCTAATATGTGACACCCGACTGAATTTGAATGAATTGTTTCACCAAGTGTATAAAGAGGATCATTAAAAAATGTTAGCTAACTAAATTGCAATACTATTTGTGTATACTGTGAGAAAAGGAAAGTACTAAGTTGTCAGTCTATATAGGAGAAAATGTGACTAGAATTACATTACACCTCTTGTGCTTACCTTGTTACTGTATCCTCAGTCACACATGTTAACCAGTTCACTTAAGCAGCTAGAGTTTCCTTATGTTCAGCACTGATATGTTTTAAATAAGTGCTACTACATCAAGAAACCCTAACTCCTGTCACAGAAGAGTTAAGAGAAATATTTTGGCTAGGACTGCAGAGCTAAAAACTTCATAGCTCTACTATCGTATTTAGCACTTTTTGCTGATGTTCCATTTTATTGTGTTCATTATGGGAAATGATATGCAAGCCATGAGCTTTATGGATTTATTAAATAAACATTCTTGGGTTTTACCTTTTAGTCTAATCAATCTCTGTCATATGTCCTTAACTTTGGAAACTACGCATGGTCCCCAAATGTTAACCAGTGACATTTTAAAATTAAATATATATGATAAGCAAGGAGCATCAACAATCATCACCCCCTCTTAAACCATAAGCCTGCTGCTGTGCTGCTTTATTGACCTATAAACCTTGTGAAAGCAGTCTTTCTCATGATGTTTTACTTGTTCTGCATGCCATTCTAGAACCAGGATAAGGAGAGGTCTTGGGGAGAATCAACCATTTTTGAGTGTCATAAAAAGATCAGTTCAAGTTTCAGGGGAAGATTTCTGTTAGTTCTTACATTATTTGAACTAGCAGTTTATCATTCATTAGTGAGAGTATTCACAAAAATGAACATTGTCATAGGATAATGGTTTCCTGCAGGAAGAAAAATGTTCAGGCATGCAAAAAACAAAACAAACAAACAAAAAACAACCTCAACTCCCCTGCCCCCCCCCCAAAAAAAACTCCACACATACAAAAATTCCACCAACAGCAAAACAGTGTTTGAAAAAAACACTGTAATTTTTCATCAGCATGTTCACAGTGAGAGAGTGATCACTTGATAACATTTTGTACAATGAGTTTAGTTTAAAAGCTGTTGCAGTTTTGTCTGGGTCATTGGTATAGTGTAATAGTTTATTAAAAGAAAATCAGTGTATTTGCTAGTATATGGCTTGTGGAGTAGAGTAACTGTTAATAATTACTGTATTTCAATAACTGCAGCTTGATTAGTTTAGATTTAAAAAATAAGGTGTTCAAAAAATGTACCTGACATGTCCTAACCAGAGGGTTAAACCTACTATCCGGAGATGGATATAAAAGAGGGTGACCTCCATTGACGAGCAGTGTTTTGAATTCCATTGTGTCACCAGACTATCCCACCTTGGCTATTTCAAATGTTGAGGGCATTAAATACGTTCCTGGAAGAAGGTATTTGCAGACTTCCTTTTCTCCAAGCTCTCTGGATTTCTGCTGCTGCTGGCAGCTTTCCTGAGAAACTGGGTGAAATTGATGACTGTTCGATCAGTTTCATTGCTCTTCTGGGTGAATAACAGATTTTTCGGATAGCTGGCTATTCTAAAAATTGGGGAAAATAATTAGTTTGAGTTGAACAAAAAATGAAAATTTTCAGTGAATCAAAGTTTTAGAAAATAGTTTCTAATCAAAGTATTTTGTTTGAAACATTTTTTTTTCATTTTGAGCATGTAACTTTTTTATTCTTTAAAATGTAATTAAAGAAAATTTCTAAATAGAAAATAATTTAAAATGGAAAAATCAGCGTTTTGAAAATGACAAAGTGTAGCATTTTGGATTTTTGGAACTTTGTTTCAGTTAAAATAAAAAGTAAAAATCTGGTGAAATTGACATGAACTTGTGGAATGTTTTGGTATTACCAAATCTGTGTTTTTATGGGGGAGTGAAGTTTTGGTCAAAGAATTTCAGAATAGCAAAGTTAGACATTCCGTGGTTGACATATGGGTAGGACATAGTTCAAGAGAACAGAGACAGGGAGAGACTGTCTAACCCAGGACTGGGTCCTTGACTCTCTTGCCCAGAGCTTTCATTGTTTACTTGAGACAGTTTCCTAATTTGCAGTATCAAACATGTTCATTCTTGGTAAATGAACACTTGTGCCTTTAAGACCACTAGAGGAGATCTTATCAAGTAAAGCAGCTTAAAAAAAAAAAAAAAAAGAAACATTTTTGTAATGTGAATGGACCAGCTTCTGATTAACTAAGGATTTATTTGTACAGATTTCGGATAAAACTTCAATCAGGACACCCACACCTTTATTTTTGAAATGCTTCTAATTCGTTTTAGAAACTGGCTGGACCATTCAGATTCTTCATCCTTTTTTTAAGAAACACTTACATTATTTGGCATTGTTCACTGCACTAGAACTTCAGTTTTCCAAGCCCCTCTTTTTTTTTTTTCTTTTGTAAATTATGTTACATCCCGTGACGTGAATGATTTGCATTGATTAATCCTTTTTTTCCTCCATATAAATCCAATGTTCCCTGGTATAGTCTTATAGTATTAAAATTTAGTTCTTTAAAATATTAAGTTACTCATTTCTTTAAAATAATGCCTTTATAGCAGTAGGCCTCCTTAGCACAGGCTTTCCTTAAAAGTTGTGGACCTTGATGTCAATAATAATGGAATGCAAGACCGAAAGCTGAGGGAATTTATTTTTAATGCTAGTCCTATCCCAAATGTATAATACACCTACAGATAGTGTCCCAGTGTTGTACACTGAGTGGTGTGCTGGAGAAAGGCATGTTTTCCTGATTCCTGCAGGTGGATCAACTTTATTGCACATCCTACTCCAAAGCTGACTGCAAAGAATTACAAAGGGATCTCACAAAAGTGGGTGACTAGGCAAGAAAATGGCAGATGAAATTCAATGTTGATAAATGCGAAGTAATGCACATAGGAAAAAAATAATCCCAAGTATGCATTCAGAATAGATTGGGGTCTACATTAGCTGTTACTGCTCAAGAAAGAGATGTTGGAGTCATTGTGGATAGTTCTCTGAAAACATCTGCTTGATGTGCAGCAGCAGTCAAAAAACCCCCAGAATGTTAGGAACCATTAGGAAAAGGATGGATAGATAAGACAGAAAATATCATAATACCACTATCTAAATCCATGGTATGCCCACACCTTAAATGCCATGTGCAGTTCTGTTTGCCACATCTCAAAAAAGATGAATTAGAATTGGAAAAAGAGAAGGGCAACAAAAATGATTAAGCATGGAGAGATTAAAAAGCTCAGAAAAGAGACAAGTAAGGGGAGATGATCTAGAATTCTATAAAATCATGAATGGTGTGGAGAAAGTGAATAGGGAAGTGTTATTTACCTCTTCACATAACACAAGAACCTGGGGTCACCAAATGAAATTAATAGGTAGTAGGTTTAAAACAAACATAAAGAAGTATGTCACACAACACAGTCAACCAGTAGAACTTGTTGTGAGGGCCAAAAGTATAAGTGGGTTTAAAAAAGAATTAGATAAGTTCCTGGAGGATAGGTCCATCAATGCCTGTCAGAAGACAAGCTACTGGGCTAGATGGAGCATTGGTCTGACCCAATATGGCTGTTATGTTGTTCTTAAATGTTATTCATAATGATAAAAAATGTTGCAGTCTCTGAGCAGCACCATTCATTTTCATTGTACAAATAGGATGGTAGGTTCCTCATACATTATGAGTAAAAGGGGGGATTTACCTGTCTGTATGATGTGGCTTCTCTCAATAATGTTCTGAGAGGCATTAATGGTCTCCTGAAACTGAAATTATTAATGCAGAATTTCGTACTGATTTACTGAAAATCAGTAACATCAAAGGCTAAAAGGAACTTGAATGCTCTTGCTCCACTCCGTAGATGATATAGGTTACTTTTTACGAGTGAAATTCATCCAGCAGTTCACAGGCTATGGAGGGCCCCACACAGAGCAGAACTGACATGGTTCTGGTGCATATCTAGGAGTTAAAGTTGCAGAAGTGCACTTTGCCTGCCTTTTTCACATGTGATGTATGGCAACGTCACCTATCACCACCATGCAGAGCACCATACTGGAAGATTAAGTGAAAAACTGGATTGTAGCCAATAAACCTGAGATTATGGGGCTCCAAAGACCACAAACTTCTGCACAAGGGAGTGCATGTGGGTCATGGCCCTATTTTAGCCTGGGATCTAGAGAGGATGTTGTGGGACTGTCCAATACTGTGCTTTCAGATTGGGTGTGAATCACATGCTCATACACACCACCTCTGCAGTTTCTTTCCACAAAGCTCATTTACTTTGAGTCAGGGTGAATTTCACTTTCAACAGTATGTTTTCACTCCTTTAAGAATGTTTATTATGTAATTACAGCTTAAACTAGTCCACCGGTCACACTTTCTGCCAAGCTGGCTATCTTTGGGAAAGCATTTCCTGTTAGTGATTCAAAAAAAGTTGAAAAAACATTACAATTAAAAAAAATGTTCTGAATATTTAATAGTTGCAAAAACCGGAGTATAAAAGCAAAAAGGATTGAAATCTCGCTAAGAAAACCTGACTTTCTGGAGGGGAGGGGGGCAAAAAAAAAAAAGATCAAACTACAATTGGAAAAAAGTCAGAATAAAAAATGACTTTTTCTGAATTGGAATTTGGCTTCTAGTTTCCTTTCTGGCTCAATACAAATAACATCCTGTTATCTTTTAATAGATGATACTCATTTGGGTGACTGGTGATAATTTTCAATAATATAGTATCTCTTAGTGCAGGTTGCCACATTTCTGAATATTTTTTTCACTACAAATAAGGACTTGGAGCTAGATATTAAAGTAATGTGGTATTGTAGATTAGTTTCTTAGAAAGTATATTGATTCTGGTACATTAGAATACATTATCTTCTTTTGGGTCGATCAGTAGTTAATTGCTCTTTTGATGTTACTTTACTGACCTTGTAGAGAATGTAATGCATTTAAACACACATCGTCTGCTCCCCCTTTTTTTCCGCCCTGACTTACAACTAGGATTTAAAAACATGGCTGAATATAAATCTCCCTAGGAAATAAGCAGTCTATATAGGGAAATAACTCTTGGGGTAGTCTAATCTTCAGGGACTGTAAATTCAGGAATATGTGGCTTTTTTACTATATTAAAAATAAACAAATTGAACTTAGTTGTATTAAGAGCAAGCTGAGAAAAAGGAGTTCTTTACAGGATGCCGTATGGACAATATTAACACTGACTGGCTGTTCCAATAATCTGGAATTGGTAATTTATCCATAATCTATATTGCCCAGTAGACTGTGGTGTTGTATATCTTGTACCCAACTGTGGCTCTTATATGAAGAGGAAAGTTGATAGATTAAAGTATGGGACTTGGAGTTAAATGTGGGTTTCATTCCCTATTCTTCTACAGACATCCTGTGTGAATTTGGGCCTGTGATGGATGTTGGGGTGATCTGTATTAATTTATGAATACTTTATGTGACTGGGTCATGGGAAATGGTTACCGTATGGCTATATTGGATCATATACTCTATGCTTAGGTGGTTAGTTTAATAATAGGGTTTTTAGAAAAACTAGCAGGAAGGCAATATAATAGATAAGTAACTTACTGGTAAGCATTTCAAGGGCAGCTAAGAAACAATACCTGAGCTATTAGCCGTGAAGATACTAATTCCAAGCTCTGGCCAAAGTGACACAGCTGTTTTGCCAAGGCTGGGAACAGACAGATGTAAAGGACTACCCTACTCCCTTTGGCATATGCATTTGGATACAGTCTTTAATTACATCATCCCTTACTATTTTTTCCACAGGACCTTGGTCTCATTCAGTGCACAAGATGGATGGTGGTAGGGTGACCAGACGTCCCGATTTTATCAGGACTGTCCCGAGATTTCCTTGTTTGTCCCGTGTCCCGACCGATGTGCGGTCGGGACACGGGACAAACAAGGAAATGCTCCAGAGCCCAGAAGTGCTCGCGTCCCCCCCCGCCCCAACTCCACCTCCTCCTTCCCCGATTGGCTCCCTCCCCGAATCCCCGCCTCTTCCCCAGGCTCACCATTCCTCCTCCCTCCACAAGCTCTGGAGGGAGGCCCGGGAGATGCAGTGGGAGCGTGGTGCCAGGGTGACTGAGAGTCCGGCCTGGCCCCGAGCAGGCAGGACTCAGTCGGGTGGTAGGGAGAGTAGGGGGGCGGCCCGCGGGGCCAGGCGGTGGCTGTTCTCCCCCTCTAGGCAACGGGACTTGGGAGCAGCCGCTGCTGCAGCTCCCACTGCCGCGGGGGGAGGAAGCGGCCAAGAACGTGGCGCTTGGCGGCTGCGGCTCTGGCGCCCAGGCCCGGGCCTGCTGCGGGGACCCAGCAGTGCGCATGCTGCGCCCAGCCCCTGGCCAGTCGCGTCTAGGTTGCTGCCCAGCTGGTGCAATCCCACGGGCGGCCCCGGGGCGGAGGCATCGGCGGCCCCGTTTGTTCCCCAGTGGGACAGGGGGGCTGGGGCCTGCTGCCCCCACTCCGGGCCGCCGCGGGATAGCACCAGCTGGGCAGCAGCCAGAGGCGACTGGCCAGGGGCTGGGCTGGGCGCACTGTGCGTGCTGCTGGGTCCCCGCAGCAGGCCCGGGCGCCAGAGCCGCAGCTGCCGAGCTTGGCCATCGGCCACTTCCAGTGGGCTTCCGCGGCAGTGGGAGCTGCAGCAGCGGCTGCTCCCGAGTCCCACTGCCCAGGGGGGGAGAACAGCCACCGCCTGGCCCCGCGGGCCGCCCCTCTACTCTCCGTTCCGCCCGACTGAGTCCTGCCTGCTCGGGGCCAGGCTGGACTCTCACTCACCCTGGCCCCGCGCTTCCCCTGCGTCTCCCGGGCCTCCCTCCAGCGCTTGTGGAGGAAGGGTGTTTGTTTGATTTTTGCCCCCCCGCACCCCCCTGTGTCACCCTCCCCCCCACCTGCGTCTGGTCTGATCTGGTCACCCTAGATGGTGGTCACTTAATGAGCAGTAATTCAGTATTTTAGTTCATCCTTATTGCTCAATGTGTGGTCCTGGCCTTGTTTACTGCACACTATTCAAACTCTGCTCTGAATATAGAATTATTAATTTCCTCATGGGCTCTTCTGTGGTGTTCATCATTATAGTATCTGAATGCTTCACAAACAACTAATTTATTTTTGCAACGTGGGGAGCTGGTGGTATCATCTCAATTTTACAGCCAGGAAACGGAGACAAAGAGAAATTAAGGCCACGAATATTCACTAATTTTGGGTGACCAACTTAAGATACCTTGGGAACTTAGTAGAGAACTTAGCGTTATATAACACTTTATATGTTCAAAGCACAGCTCCCACTGGTTTAGGTTGCATATGTAAATGCTGAGCCCCCGGGTCTCAATTTAGGCAGCTATTGCATGAGGAGCACACAATTAGCGCCATGTATGAAAAGTTCGGTTTAGGTGACTTGCCCAGTATCCAGGGCCGGCTTAAGGCACCAGCCTGGCAAGCAGATGCTTGGGGCGGTCGCTCCGGAGAGGGGTGGCACATCCAGCTATTCGGCGGCAATTTGGCGGACGGTCCCTCACTCCCGCTCGGAGTAAAGGACCTCCCGCCGAATTGCCGCTACAGATCACGATCGTGGCTTTTTTTTTTTTTTTTTTTTGGCTGCTTGGAGCAGCCAAAACACTGGAGCCGGCCCTGCCAGTATCACACAGGAACTCTTTAACAGAGGCAGGCATAGAATTCAGTTATTCAGGGCAACATTCAATTGCATTAACCATGAGACCATATTTCTCTTCCTGTAATCCCCTACTTCACTCACTACACATTTTCCAACTTCTGCAACAGATGAGGCAAGGATCCTAGAGAATCCTGTGTATTGAATGAGGAAGGGGCCCTGTGGAAAAAAATAGTATGTGATGATATAATTAAAGACTGTATCATAATGCAAATGCATAAGGGGGCTGAATTAAGGTTGCACAGGCAACCGTAATTCTGGCATTTCCCAACTTTTGAATGCTTGACTTTGCAATCATAATAGAGTTATAAACCGGTGGAAAATTGCAGTTCACAAATTCTTTTCCATCCTTTGCCTTATCTATTTAAATTGTAAGATATTTGGAGACAGAGGCTTTTTCTTAGTCAGTGTTTGTACAGTTCCTAGCATTATTAGTCCTTAGGCACTACTGGAATACAAATAAATAGTAACACAGCTAGATGATAATATTGATGTTAATACTGATACAAATTCAGAAAAGTATCCCTATTTAGGAAAGCACATAAGCATATGACTACATCCCACTGAAGTCAATGGGTCTTAAGGACACGCTTGAGTGCTTCTCTGATTCAGGGCCACCATATTAAATTTCTGAGACTCTATAGCCCTGCCTGTTTTAGAAAGTTCTTCTTATAAAAAGAAAACAGATTTCAAATTATAGTTTAAAAAATAGCTGGCTAAAAAGGTAGCAGGCTGTGTATATGGTTTTGTGGATGTAATTTGAAATTGCTAAATTTGGAAATAAATTATGCTTAAACGATTTAAATATTCATGGACTAGAAGGTGATTTAGCACTTTTGAGTCCTCCTTAAATGCTAAATAATTATTAAACATTAATCTCAGTGTGTTTGTGTTTGTGAGACATGCTGAGTTACTGCAGCCTGTGGGCCAATCCTGCAAAAATATCAGCAGTCTTCTGGGTAGATTTGAGGCTACATTCAGCCCTGGCATAAGTGGGTGTAATTTCCTTTGGCATGAATGGGAATTGCGCAATATGACATGGATGAATTTGGCATTTTTTCCCCCCCACAGCTGGGTGCTGAGGAGTCTCAGAGCAACTGAAGGAGACAAAAGGTCACAAACATTAGCTCTTTACTTCTCATGCTATGCAAATCTCTGTCTTAGCCCTGACCTCTTTTCTCTCTTTAGGGTCAGGCTGTGGAGTTCCTGTTACCTTTGGACTTGAGTAATTTCTGTGCACAATCCCCATAAGTGGGTGAGGCACAAGTCTGAGCTGGCCTGTGAGTCATCCTTAAAAATAAATAAATAAAATAGAAAATAAAGAGTACTTAAACCAGCATCATATAGTCAGGGCCGGCTCTCGCTTTTTTGCCGCCCCAGGCAAAAAAGCCTCCAGCCGCCCCCCCACACCCCGCCCCCCCAGCGTGGCAGGGGAGGGCGGCCGGGGGGGAGGGTGGCGAGTCCCGGTCGGGGCTCCGCTCTCCCTGGCGGCCAGAGCACCGGGGGGAGGGCGGTGAGCCCTGGCCGGGGCTCCGCCGTCCCCGGCGGCCAGAGCGCTGGGGAGAGGGCGGCGAGCCGCCCCCCTCCAGGTGCCACCCCAAGCACAAGCTTGGTGGGCTGGTGCCTGGAGCCGGCCCTGCATATAGTTCCTTCTAACTGGGACGTCTCTACTCAGAACAGCGTCTCTGGCTGCATTGCCAAAGAGAGCAGCAGAACTTTCATTAATGGTTAAGTTGCTGCCTGTTGGATAGGGTCTTGCTGGATAAGTTGCCTCCTTTGCTTAGGGCCCTGTTTGTTAGGGGTCATTTTTGAGATCAGTTTTCATTCCTATATTATGAAAGCTGCATTTATTCAAACATTCCTACTCTCGGGTCATGCATAAAAGATCAAATGTTGGGCCCAATCCTGCAAAACCTCACTGATACGAACAGTCCTTATTCATGTGAGTAGTCCCCATTGGCTTCCAACTACTTGCACAAATAAAGACTACTCATGTGAGTGAGGGGTTGGCAGGATCAGACCCTTTATCAGCTCCTTACAAAAATTATCTGAGGTAAAATAATTTTACATTATATTTTTATGTACTCTGTGATAGAGAAAATTGCACTGGAATAACATAACACAGCTGGATGATCTCTGTAATTTGGCTCTGTGAAATTTTGCATTCACAGTTGCACACACATACAATATTTGTATATATAGTTTTTCACCACAACTCCCTTACATATAGGCAAATGTGTACACCAAGCTTGCTTCGTCTAATTTCCAAGACAATAAGTCATTTTAAAAGTTCTGGTGCTCCTGCCTTCTTCTAGAGGATTGTGACATTCCCAAGTCCTGCTGTTTCTGTAGCAATCCTCAACTTCTTTGAGTTATTAGTGTCCTAAATTGTCCATGTGGTTGGGGTGTGCCCAAAAGCAAGTGCTCTTGACAGAGTTTTGTAATACTTCAATGTTTTGCAATTGACATTCTCCTAAAGAGCATTCCCCTGCGAAACACTGTCTTTATTGAAGCCATGGAATACAAGAGATCAATTGAATACAGTCTTTAATCTTTCACACGTGATGATGAAAAACATTTGAAGAGTTTTTTATGTATTTAGAGGATAAGAAAGAAGTATGGTTCATCCTTTGAAAGTTTTGTACTCATACAGTGTTACAGAAAAAATGTTTTTAATCCAAAAGGATGTGTGTCTCATTAAAATATTTAGAACGTTTTCCTATTTTTTTTAAACAAGAAATGCTTATGCTTGTGATGACTTGTCCTGTGATAAAACAAAAGTTAATGTTGGTGGCCCAAGATTAATTCTGAATTTTGTAATGTATATATTGTATTTTCAGTAGAAAATAATCTTCTGTTTGTCCCACCATTAAAACTACAGGTATACCAGTCTCTAAAGGCAGTGGAGAGGTAGTATGTTCTAATGGATAGAGCACTGGACTGGGACTCAGAAGACGTGTGTCCTATTCCTGGCTTAATCACTGGCCTGTTGGATGATTGTGACAAGTCAAGTCAACTCTCTGTGCCTCAGTTTTCCCATCTATAAAATGGGGATAATGATACTGATCTCCTTTGTAAAGTGCTGTGAGATTTACTGATGAAAATAACTATATAAGAGTGGGGTATTATTACTATTATTAGTAATAGTGTTTTTGCCATCTGTATTCACCAGGGCCTGAACCTGCCAGGTATTGAGCTCCCTCAGCTTCCATTGAGGCCACTGGAATTTGAGGGTACTTGGCATGTTCTAGGAGGCACTCAGGATCAGGTCCCAGAGTAACTAATCAAAAAAGTGTATATCATAGTCTATTTGTCTTCCTCACTGAAATTTCTTGTTGTGAAGTCAAATTACTGATCCTTTGACAAGAGGAGTGGCTGTGCTGGAAACCAGTAACAAGTAATTCTTCCCTGCCTTATGTCATTTCGTCTCGTGAGGCAGCTAGTTTAATATTCATTGCATGCTTCTCTTCAGCATTAATGCTTTAACTATATTTTAGTGGGAGAGAGCAATGTGGTAAGTTCAGATACAAAAATCTTGATTCCTACACAGACATATGGCAGAGAATTATCTATTTAAAGATGGAACAATGTGATAATAACTTAGCGGAGTGACATCTGCACCATAAAATAACATGCTGATTCCATTGGAAAAGTGAATGCAAAAGTTTTATTCGCACTATTCTGACATCATCAGAAAACCATTAGCATGCCTCCATGGAATGTTAAAATTTCATGATCTAATTTAGCCTTATCACGTATAGTATAAATAAAAAATAACCCTATGAAGTATTCAGTTCTCAAGCTGAACACAAACCTTTTTAAATACTTTACTTTAATATTAGAACAAGTTTAGTGAGAGATGCAGAAAATATTATTTAAAAAAAAATCCTTTGTCATTTTCTTGGCTCCATTGATCGTTATTGAGGATGTTTGAATTCAAACAGTTCAGCTTCTATTCCTGCTGTTCTTAGTGTTTGGTAATTAGCAAACATGAAAAAAAAATTATATGAAAAAAAGAAATTAATAGGGAATGAACGTATGTTTGATTCTGATGTATTTGAAACTCTCTGTATCATGAAAGTTCTTTAAACATTTGTGTTGATACATCAGAAAAAATAGCTTTTGATAGGGAGAAATTTAATTACTTCATGACATAAAAGGAAAGCTTATCATTTGTAGTGTAAGTGTTAAAGTGGAAAGTGGGGGCAGGGTTGACAACAATATTTCAGCTTCAGAATACTGAATCTATATAAAATATATTCCATGTAGAATTAGAACAGTCAAGTCTATTTCACATTGATTTTTTGTTCTGTACTTCTAACCTTAGTTTTCCCACTTTAATTTACTCTGTCAAACGGCTGAAGAGAATGGCTTTTGCATTTTTTTTTAAATGGACAGCTGCTGCTGTTCGCATTTGTTTTTTTTTTTTTTTTTTTGAAAGGAGAACATATTTCTGTACATTTTTCTTGACAGTTAATAGATCACAATAGGCAGCCACATTTTAAGGCACTAAAAAAAAAAACTGCCGTGTATTTTATTTTTGCACAACTATATTAATAGCCTTTATGTTTTGTTACTTTGTAAAACATACAGATTTCATTTTTGGAATCAGAAATTCAACTGAACAGGCTGAGATAGAATTGTCTTAGATCAGTCTTCAGTGGCTGCCAGCATACTGAACCGATATTAGCTTCATTATTTATTGTTGATTTCAGGATAACTGCAAATGTGTATAAAATAGCCCATTGAAATATATCTGAGCACAGGAAATGAATGAGCACTATTGAAATTTTAATCTTTTTTACTTTTTGACATGTACTGCATGATTAATAGACTCATAAAGATTAAAAAATAACTTGTATACAATACTGTACCATGTGCTAGGTCTTATCAGATATCTCTGGGCCAGATATAGAGCAGCTGTATAAGCCTGTACAAAGATAAAGGTGATAATTTTATGAAAAGCAAAAATACAGGAATATTCCCTTGCATTAAATGTAAGCAGAAGATTTTTCTAAAGCTAATACCTTTAAATTTTAATAGGATTTCTATTTATTTCAGGTAACCAAGTCAAATCAGAAAAACAAAACAAACATTTTGTGGATAACAAATAAAAATCACAATAGTATCAACTCTAACCTGTTATGTATAAAAGTCTGAGTCTTTTTGGGTATGTTGCCCCAAACACAATTGTGAAGGTTATTCTTATATAGAAGTTCAGAAATATAATACAAAAGGGTAAATCATGTACTTATGGCTAGGTACCCATCATAGCCACCAAGCAAACCCATGAGTTTTTGAAAACATACAGAAGCTCTGCAGTAACTCTTGTTTACCTTGTGACAGTAGGAGAGGGTTAGAAGTTTCCATGTATTGGGATTGCAGGAGAGAAAGAGAGCTAATGTGCATTAGCTTTCCTCCTTCAAGTAAGGACTGCAGCTTTTGACTGTCAGTTTTTTGAATGTCCAGTATTAACTAATAGATATCAGTTTAATATTGTGTAGTTGCAAACACATCATTCTGTTTTTATTTTGTATTTTAAGTTGTGTTGAATAAAATCCTCTTTTAATGAAAGCGCCACAAATTCAGTAATGAAAGTTAAGACAAATGAAAATACTAGATCTTCTCACGTCTTGATTTTTTAATGACATATGAGCAAGTCCTTGGTACCGCCACACATTTGGTAGATCAAGGCTGGGTAGCCAAAATACTTCCTCTGAATTGGCTAATGTGGTATCAATGGCATTATTCTAAATGTTAAGTAATACTGTTATTCAAAGGTGACATATATGTGATGTTGTGCAGTCTATATGGTTTTATAAAAACTTGATAATAAGTCAATATAATGTAACTGGGATAGTTTTAGAGAAAATATGATAATAAGTGAATATAACGTAACTGGGATATGCTTCATGCAAAAAGTCTCTTGTAAGGTATCATTACAAAGCTTATAATCTACTGAGTATGATCATCTGATTTGTATAAATGTACCACTCTTGTATCTAAAACTAGAAATATAAAATGTAACCGAGGGCCTATTGTAATTATGTAAAGTGTGGGCCATTAACAATGGTTTGGAATCTTGATGATTCCCATTAACCACGACCATTGTCTGCAGATGGTTGTGTTTACCTGTTAGTCTTCCTGTATATGTGTGTGCTGGCAAGTGGGCAATGAAGTCTTGCAGTGACATGTGATCATGTCACCTGAACTGGAATCCATCTTTAACCTGGTGCTTTTCCAGTGAGGGGGAGTGGAAACCCAGAGGGACAAAGGGTTCCTGCCTTATGCAAAAGATATATAAAGGGGTGGAAGAGAACAGAGAAGGGGAGAGGAGCCATCATGAAGAATCCCCTAGCTATCACCTGAGCTGGAACAAGAGCTGTACCAGGGGAAAGAATTGTGCCCAGGCCTTCATTGCCCACTTGCCAGCACATACATATACAGGAAGACTAACAGGTAAACACAACCATCTGCGGACAATGGTCCTGGTTAATGGGAGTCATCAAGATTCCAAACCATCGTTAATGGCCCACACTTTACATAATTACAATAGGCCCTCAGTTACATTTTATATTTCTAGTTTTAGGTACAAGAGTGGTACATTTATACAAATCAGATGATCATACTCAGTAGATTATAAGCTTTGTAATGATACCTTACAAGAGACTTTTTGCATGAAGCATATCCCAGTTACGTTATATTCACTTATTACCATATTTTCTCTAAAACTATCCCAGTTACATTATATTGACTTATCAAGTTTTTATAAAACCATATAGACTGCACAACGTCACAATATATACCTAGGGATTGTGTAATCTATGACACAATAGGACCATTATGAATGATTGATCTTACTGCAGTTACAAGAGGGATGAGTTTAGTATGTTCAACCAGTGATGTGTGATGAGAGGCAGCATTGCTTTGTAGAGAGAGCACTGGACGGGAACTCAGAAGATCTGGGTTCTATTCCCAACTTTGTCAGTGGTTTGCTGGTCGACCTTGAGCATGTCGCTTCACCTCTCTATGCCTTTGTTTCCCCATATGTAAAATGAGGCTAATGACCCCTCTTTTGGAAAGTGCTATGAGATTTACTCACAAAAAGCACTATATAAGAGCTAGGTATTATTTATTTTATTTAATTTTATTAATATTGGTATACTAAGGCTTTTGTGAGAGGTACCCCAGGCTCCTCTTTCTGGCCTTAATAATGATGAGCCACTCTGTTGGAATCTGAACACTGCCTCTGCGTAATTCCCGTTCAGTCTTACCCGTTTTAATGCTCTGAGGAGCTTAGGTTTCTCCAAACCACAGTCTGTCTTGTGAGTGAACACAATTAAAGAAATTGCAGTTGCTTTTCATTGGCCTGCCATTTCTGTTTAGTAGGAGTTTAAACTGAAAGGGAGCCCTCCTTTTTACCATTTGCTGAACCACTGTCTCTCTGTCTATAACATTTGTTAGCTGGAGACTCATTATTTCCAGCAATAGGTTCAATTTTCCAAGACGTTTGTCAGATATTTCTTTAGGGTCTTTAATGGCACCGATTTATTTGTTGACATCCCTCTACTTGCTGGAGGGTTCTCTCACTGCACATCAGTGAATCTATTCCTTTTTGTAGAAGCATCAGTTAACAGAAAAATACCCACCCCCCCTTCTTCCAGAGAGATCTGGCGATAATTTCATTAGATTTTGGCTGTAGATCTTCTGCAACTGATTTTGCTTTGGTTCTGCTATTCTTTGTTCTTTGCTACTGATCAGCGACATTATGCTCTTGCTACCAAGTTACTTCCACAGTCTTGGCACCAGTAGCTGCATCAGTGGTATGTTAGTACAACTTTAACAGTAGCAACCTCGTGCTCAACTGAGATGTTAGCCATAAACAGTTGGGATTTGGATAGATTTCATTCTTTTATTATTACTGTTTTAGAGCTCAACCTTTCTCTCAAATATTCTAGAGCACATATCTGAGAGAATTAGCTCCCATGCCTGGAAGGCTGTTTACATTATTACTACTGTGTCTGTGTCAGTATCTGAATCAGTAAAAGGAAAGCTTCCAATTTGCACTATTTCCATATGATTTTTATGGGAGGGTGAAAAGAGGCGAAGAGGATTCTACAATTTCTCCCTCTCTCTCTCTCTCTCTCCCCCACACACACACAAGAAAAAAAAATCTCCCATAGAACCTATGTCACAAATGCTGTTCCCTTTGGCAAGGGACTAGTATATGTCTCATCCAGTAACATGTTAACACAACTCCTTCATGCAGGCAGCCTGAGTGACTTGAGAATGACACAAGGTGTTACTCTGCCTCTACTTGGAAATAAGCATTTTTCTCTTTCATCTTTGATTAAGAATTTTGTCATTTTTTAAAATAATAACAGAGGAGAGAGAGAGAAAGAGAAAGAAAATACAATATACAATCCTGCTACTGATGATACAGACAGTTCCTGAATAGATAATAGACATGCACACATACACAATCAGTGGAGCTGTTATAAAACAAATGATGTAAGATGCTGAATTATTTTCATATGGTTTCACTTTACAATCTTGTAAGGATGTGGGGGGGAGTGTGGGAGTGGGTGGGGTGTGTGCGTGTGTGTGTGTGTGTGTGTGTGTGAGAGAGAGAGAGAGAGTATTTCCTAAAAAGTTAAGAGGTTTATTTTTTACTTAGTGTCAAAATTCTGAGTTCCATATTGTTAACAGAAAATCTTGTAGTAAATTATACTTCTCTTCCTGAAGGCATATTTTGTCTACTTAACTTTAATCAAATTATAGGTTGTTTCACATTCTAGTAACATTACTCAGAGAATTTCAAGTAACAAGGGACTAAGTTAATCAAAAACATACATCAGACAACATTGTTTATGACATGGCATTCTTAAATAAATAAGGTTTTCAGTATTGCTAAGGGTTTGAGCTCTAAAAGCCCAATAAACAGAGCACACTTATGGAAAATATTATATTCACATCCATTTTTATATTGGAAAACTGAGACAATCTCCTTTGTTACAAAGTAAAGCACAGCTATATTTAACTCTTACAGAATCTCCATAGGAATTTTCTGCATTAAACTGTGGTTGTAGTCAGAATCTATATTAAAATTACACCTTGTTGCTCAGCAGATCTACTCCCACTTTATATTCCAAATTGTATGTGGTGTATTTTACTGACTAAAATAAGTTTTCATTATTTTTAACTACTGTTAGTCCTGGAGAACCAAAACATTTAAGAAGGAGTGAGCTGGCTTATGCTCACTTATGTATCATTAACAGAACAGATAATTAAGTTTCTCATGGCAGCATATTTATTACTGGTAGTAAACATGTAAGCTGCAGAGAAGATAACCTGACTTTGAGATCTCAGGTTGAATTTGATTGTTGGCAGTTTTAAAAAAAAAATCAGTTGTGACATAGAAGCAAGTGTGAGCAAAAACTGAGGAAATGTGACCCAGAAATTCCAGAGGGCCCAGTCCAACACATGCTAAAGTCAACTGAAAGATTCACATTGATCTCAGTGGGAGTTGACTGATTGTGAGGGACACATACATGAATGTCTACATTGGCATGTTCAGAGTCACTTTTCAAAGTGTAACCACACTTTACATTCTGGAAGTTTGTTATTTGCATTTTGTTGTATTCTTTCTGACTAGTTTGCTACTATTTTTTTCTGAGTTAAGAGGCTAAGTTTTTCATCTGGTTTCTCTATCCTTATTTTCTTGACTCAAGGAAATGCAGTACAAATGTGCTAAGAAAACTGGCATATTAGAAACTGAAAGGGGGCTCCTATAATTTGTTCCTGTGGTCTGAAAAGAATTCTACAGCAAATTAGTTTAGAATTTCCACTTTTCATTGTCTAGTTTTATGAATGAATGAAAAAGCCTAAGCGGTATAGATTTATATATTAAACAATAGGACCCTGACGTGTTATGCACATTTTTGTAGAGCAGGTGACTTTGTTGTGTAGCATGAGAATTTCAGTTGAATTATTTAATACAAAAGCGTTTTTACTACAGTATGTCATTTTGTTATTTCTCTTATATATCTGAAAAATAAATCTCTGCATAAGTTTACAGACTGAACCTTGCAGAAGAGTATGACTAGAAATGCTGTACTTGGCTAAGAGCAGAGTATACACTCCAAATATTATGTCGACTAGATTATTTAGCAGCATAAATTTGCATGATGCATTACAGGGGCCAATAAAATACACCGCCCATGCCCGATAGAGTTTATAATCTAATTTATATAAAGGTAGAACATGAAGGTAAGAGACAAAGGAAAGGGACAGAGACAGGAGTGCAGAATATTAAAATAAATAAAAATAATTTGAGTCAATATGAGTTGTCATTTTCCTTCTACCCTGGAGTGAGAAGTAGTATGTAGCTTTGCCACCTCCTGAGCGGGCAAGGAGAGGATTGTGATTTTAAGAATCATAACTCCTTTTTTAGCTTCCCCTTGTTCCAAGGCAGGAAGTCCTCACCCACACTAATATCAGATTGCTCACCGCTCCTCATTGGTTCATTTGTGCTGGCTGGCACCTTGGGGGTCTCCTCTCCTCTCCTTCTCTACTCTTCTTTGCCCTCTGCTCACCTGTGTGTGTGGGGTTAGGAGCAAAGCAGCCCTGTGGAGCCTGCTCTTGTCTGGGACCAGCCATGTGGACAGCCCACTCACAAGAGTAAATGTAGGTTTGTGATCCCTTCCCGCCTGCAAAGGTGCATAAGCCAAGTGATAATCTTGCCAATAGTGAACAAATATCATAAACTCTAATGTTTTAAAAACAGAGAATGAAGTCAGGCAGAAGAGGAGAAGAGAGCAAAGAAGTGGAAATCATTATTGGAAAACCGGGTGAAAGATGCATGTTTGGAGGTAGGATCTGAAAGAAGAGTGTAAGGGCACCTGGAGCTTATGAAGAGGGATACCCATTCCAGGCATAGGACATCCTGTCTCTCTAATATTTCTTCATGGAAGAGATGTGAGCCTGAACAGAGGAGATGAAGTCAGGGTTGGAGAGATTGGTGTAAGAGAAACTAGAATAGAGATATGAAAGACCTTGGGCATGGATGAAGTCATTTAGGAGGTAAGTGTAGTAGGCAGTAAGGACAGACCCTTGGGGGACACAGATAGAGAGGTTAACCAGGTAGGAGAACTAGGACTGGGTAGTGTCATGGAAACCCAAAAGGAGGGTTTCAAAATGTGGTTGGTTGTTGGCAGAGGCCGCTGAGAGATTGAGCAATGTGTCCATGAAGTACAGACCCGTATGCTATGAGCTTGGGGAAAAAACTTCATTCAGAAGTGGCAGAGCTGTTTTTTTTTTTTCTTCAAAACTTTCAAAAATGTTCTTCTGAAGCCAGACACTGAACATGAAGCATTTCATCCAGAAACACTAAAGTTTTAGAAAGCAACTGAAAGGGGGGTCAGAATGGAAGTAGTTGTGCATCTTTTACCAAAGCTATTTCTGAAACTCTGGCTATTGTAATTTCAATTAATTAAATTCAGTGTTTAATAATAATAATAATAATAATACTTTTTAATTGCTTAAAACCGCTTGCTAGATGAATGACATTGTTTATAAAACAGAATACAGTAGAGTATTGTCCTATGTTTGAGGTATGTTACTCTGAAGTGACAACTTGAATTTATAGGGCACAGGTTAAGATGTACAAATTGCTTCTCATGGGCTTAAAGTCCATTCTCTCACCCTTCTCTTGTTTCCCACAGATTAAAACTGTTCCCATTTTTACCTGTCTCCAATGTGTGTCCACACCTGGATGCTGTTCTTCCTAGTGTGCTGACTAGCTTCACTCTTGTAACACCTTACCACGTGGGTGATATTATATGTAACTGGGCACAGATAATAGGATCAAAGAAAAACATATATTTGTTCTGGTTATACATTCACGTATTGGAGAGAATACAACCCACTTGCTCATATATTTATGCTGCAAATCAATATAACATGCTAGTTTTATTCTAATGCACAAGAAAAACATTAAGATAGTTTTAAAAACCCAACAACACAGAGTGGCATACTGGAAGTTTCTGTTTTTGCTTTGTTTGACTGGAACTGAGTGTCCTCTTCAAGACTCTTATCAAAGGAACACTTGCTTTACTGAAGCTTGTACAGATGGATAACTGATATCAAAGGTTTCTGCAGCGGAGCCTACAAGTTGCCAGAAGGTCAGTGTAAAAATATATCACTCCCTGATTCTAGCAGCAACGAATGCTTATTGTTACTATGGTGCTCTAAATCCTCTCCTCATGAGAAACAGTACCTATTAAACGCTTGTTCTGTAGGTAATCTGTTAAATGAAAGAATTTGTTATATCGCCTATTTGAAGTAGTAGTTTCTCAGAGTACATCTTTCACTCCTCTAAATCTCTTATTGTAAGAAAAGTGAGTAACAATAAGTGAAACATTGTATTCTACTGTTCAGTCTCTGCAGATTTAGTAATAAGAATCTGAATTGTTATAGCTATATCACTGCTAACTACCACTCTAACACGATGAAAGCTTTCATTCATTATAAACAATTGAGAAAGCATTTTAAAGACTAATAGCTTAATTAGTCCCCTTTTGTAGTATGCTTTTAGGATGGGAATTTCTACAGCACATGTAGAATGCGGCAGAACTAATTGTTTTTTCATTCTGTTCGTCTTTTTTATATGCATTTTTCATAGTGATTATTGGTCTTTTTTCCACAACAGAGAGAAACTCTTGTTGACTTCTCTTGACTATAATTCTTACACATGGTTTCACATGGTTGTGCATAAGAAGATTTGACATAGAATTGGAAATTGTATTTTGATGTAGGCACTGCATTGCTCTTAAATGCTTACATAAAAGAATTAGGGCCAAAAATTGACTTGAGAAATAAAAGTACCAAAACTTCCATTTTCATTTGATCTGTATGAAAATTGATTACAGTAGATTTCATCAGCTATAACAAGAAAGGAATTGTATTATAACATCCTATCCTCGTTGTGAAACACTGTTATATAACTTGGGCAGGGAGAGAGGGTAGCTCAGTGGTTTGAGCATTGGCATTGGCCTGCTAAACCCAAGGTTGTGGGTTCAGTCCTTGAGGGGGCCACTTAAGGATCTGGGGCAAAATCAGCACTCAGTCCTGCTAGTGAAGGCAGGGGGCTGGACTCAATGACCTTTCAGGGGTCTCGTCCAGTTCTATGAGATAGGTATATCTCCATATATTATATTTAACACAGTCTGTGTTATGTAGCTACTGTATGATCATTGAATCATAGAACCGGAAGGGACTTTGAGAGGTCATCTAGTCCAGTCCCCCTGCACTCAAGGCAGGACTAAGTATTTTGCTGTGGCCTCCAGATACTTTCAACTCATTATGTTAACTCTCATAACACCTTTGTATAGCATATGATGCTTAGATCCAGAGGATATTGTCACAAGTAGCGGCATAATTTTACATGATAGCAAATATCATTAGCTACACTTTATGGTACTGAAAGAAAAAGATAAAAAATTATTTAAAAAAATAGACTCAACATACCTCATCCTGGAAAATTACCACAAAGAGAAGTACTCTTCACCTACTAGTCAAATCAAAATATTATAAATCAAATATTTGCTTTCCACTGTGTAAAGCTACAGTACACTAGACCATACTGTGCATATATTTTATATTAACTTCTAAAATATAGCGATTCTGTCTACTGAAGGGATTTAATAGTCATGCTACAGTATCAGATAAATCCTTAAGCCAAGTTCCAGTACTTGATTCTCAATTATTTTAAATGGTTCCCAGGAACAATTCTCAGTTACAGGCAAAGGTGTCTTCGGGGTGGGAGAGTTGCAGGCCAAAAGCTCTATGTTGTGGCTACCACAAAGCTAAAGGGCATGTAAAGAAGTGGCTAAAAAACCCACAAGCCCCTATTTCAGAAAGGTACTTAAGTGTCTACCTAAATTTAAGCATTTGAGTAATTCGACTGAAGGCAATGCCCCCGGCCTCCGATTGTGGGGGTGGGGGCGTGGATATTTGGTGTGACTAAATATAATGATGCCCAACTTCCTCTGGGTACAGGGGAGAGCTGCTGCTGACTCCTCCACCTACATCTGTATACGGAGGAATGTGCATGGGGAAGGGAAAGGGGGTTGGCCTTCATTTGGCCGGCCAGAAGGGAGTGGGGTTGGGATAGAGGAGCCAGTTGACTATCACATCCCATCTCCCCCAGATTTAAAACCTGCCCTGTCTTTTAGGAGACATCTTGCCCAGATGTTGGGCTCATAAGTTTCCCTTGGGCAGCAGCCTAAATATTAACAGTTGGCCAACCATGATAGGATGGGATTGTGGGATTCCTGGATCCTAGTGCCCTGACTTTAAGGGGTAGGCTAATCAATTCCCCTGTCGTGAAATTCAGTGCTTGACCCCTGCAGGCCTCAAATGGGTACCCAGGCAGGGCAGTGGTAGTAGCCCGCAGAGTGTTAGTCTATCTAGCAAATAGAATGTTACAAATCAAACATCTTTTAATACTCAGAGAGAATGTTGGGATGGGGCTAATGCCATTTGGGACGACCTTCCTCTCCATGTGGTCGCATATGGTGTGGGGAGTGCTCCCAGAGGGAAGCACACTCAGGCTTAAACAGGAGTTGCTGATCCTATCATGGTGCACCTTCTCAAAATTTGTAACCCAGGTACATTTAAAGACCCAGGAGGACTCACAGATGCTGGTGGTGGGAGTATTGAGGATATTCTTTCACATATTTTACTGAGGAACATGCTAGAAGTGTTGCAGTGCCATAAGAACATAAGAATGGCCATACTGGGTCAGACCAAAGGTCCATCAAGCGCAGCATTCCATCCTCCAACAGTGGCCAATGACAGGTGCCCCAGAGGGAATGAACAGACAAATGATCAAGTGATTCATGCCCTGCCACCCAATCCCAGCTTCTTGCAAACAGAGGCTAGGGACACCATTCCTGCCCATCCTGGCTAATAGCCATTGATGGACCTATCTTCTATGAATCTATCTAGTTCCCTTTTGAACCCCGTTATAGTATTGGCCTTCACAACACCCTGTGGCAAGGAGTTCCAGAGGTCGACAGTGCGTTGCGTGAAAAAATATTTTCTTGTGTTTGTTTTAAACCTGCTACCTATTAATTTCATTTGGTGGCCCCTTGTTCTTGTATTATGAGAAGGAGTAAATAACACTTCCTTATTTACTTTCTCTATATCACACATGATTTTATAGACCTCTATGATATCCCCCCTTAGTCACCTCTTTTCCAAGCCGAAAAATCCCAGTCTTATTAATCTCTCCTCATACGGAAGCCATTCTATACCCCTAATAATTTTTGTTGCCCTTTTCTGAACCTTTTCCAATTCCAATATATCTTTTTTTGAGATGGGGAGACCACATCTGCATGCAGTAGTCAAGGTGTGGGCGTACCATGGATTTATATAGAGGCAATATGATATTTTCTGTCTTATTATCTATCCCTTTCTTGATGATTCCCAACATTCTGTTTGCTTTTTGGACAGCCGCTGCACATTAAGTGGATGTTTTCAGAGAACTATCCACAATGACTCCAAGATCTTTCCTGAGTGGTAACAGCTAATTTAGACCCCATCATTGTATATGTATTGTGATAGACCCAGACCAGTTGGGAACAGTAGAGTAGCAGAAGGGAGATATACTGGCCACTGGATAAGTAGTTTTCTGTTCCCTGAGTGACCAGAGCAGGGGCTGCTCCAGGCTAATAGACCACCTGATTCCAATTAACCTGCTAAGAGTCAGGTGAAGCAGTTAAGCACCTGACTCTAATTAAGGCCCCTCTGATGCTATAAAAGGGCTCACTCCAGTCAAGCCAGGGGGAGCCAGGGAGCGGAAGTGTGTGAGAGGAACTGGGAGCAAGAGGTGTGCAAGAAGCTGAGAGTGAGTAGGCGTACTGCTGGAGGACGGAGAAGTACAAGCGTTATCAGACATCAGGAGGAAGGTCCGGTGGTGAGGACAAAGAAGGTGTTGGGAGGAGGCCATGGGGAAGTAGCCCAGGGAGTTGTAGGTGTCGTGCAACTGTACCAGGAGGCACTCTAAACAGCTGCAGTCCACAGGGACCTGGGCTGGAACCTGGAGTAGAGGGCGGGCCTGGGTTCCCCCCATACCTCCCAACTCCTGCTCAAACACAGGAGGAATTGACCTGGACTATAGCTTCTACCAGAGGGGAAGGTCTCCGGGCTGTTTCCTGACCCACAGGGTGAATCTGTGAAGCGAGCAAATCCGCCAATAAGCGTAGGACCCACCAAGGTAGAGGAGGAACTTTGTCACAGTATACTTAGGATTATGTTTTCCAATGTGCATTACTTTACATTTATCAACATTAAATTTCATCTGCCATTTTGTTGCCCAGTTTCCCAATTTTGTGAAATCCTTTTGTAGCACTTCGCAGTCTGCCTGGAACTTAACTATCTTTAGTAGTTTTGAATCATCTGCAAATTTTGCCACCTCACTGTTTACCCCTTTTTTCCAGATCATTTATGAATATATTAAATAGGACTGGGCCCAGTACAGATACTAGGGAGACACCACTATTTTCCTTTCTCCATTCTGAAAACTGACCATTTATTCCTACCCTTTGTTTCCTATCTTTTAACCAGTTACCAATCCAAGAGCCTTTGGTAAGGGACCTTGTCAAAGGCTTTCTGAAAATCTAAATACACTATATCCACTGAATCTCCTTTGTCCATATGCTTGTCGACCCCCTCAAAGAATTCTAGTAGATTGGTGAGGCATGATTTCCCTTTACAAAAACCATGTTGACTATTTCCCAACAAATTATGTTCATCTATGTGTCTGACAATTTTGTTCTTTATGATAGTTTCAACCAATTTGTCCGGTACCAAAGTGAGGCTTACTGGCCTATAGTTGCCATGGTCACCTCTGGAGTCCTTTTTAAAAATTGGCATCACATTAGCTATCCTCCAGTCATTTGGTACAGAAGCTGATTTAAATAAGTTACGGACTACAGTTAGTAGTCCTACAATTTCACATTTGAGTTCCTTCAGAACTCTGGGGTGAAAATCATCAGGTCCTGGAGACTTATTACTGTTTAGTTTATCAATTTGTTCCAAAACTTCCTCTAATGACACCTCAGTTTGGGACAGTTCCTCAGATCTGTCACCCAAAAAGAATGGCTCAGGTTTGGGAGTCTCCCTCACATCCTCAACAGTGAAGTTCAGTGCAAAGAATTTGTTTAGTTTCTCCTCAATGGCCTTATCATCTTTGAGTGCTTCTTTAGCAACTTGATCGTCCAGTGGCCCCACTGGTTGCTTAGCAGGCTTTAAAAAAAATTGCTATTACTTTTGGAGTCTTTGGCTAGCTGTTCTTCAGATTCTTTTTTGGTTATTCTAATTACATTTTTACATTTTATTTGCCAGAGTTTATGCTCTTTTTTCTATTTTCCTCATTAGGATTTATCTTCCACTTTTTAAAGGATGCCTTTTTTGCCTCTTACTGCTTCTTTTACTTTGTCATTTAACTACAGTGTCTCTTTTTTGGTTCTCTTACTATGTTTTTTAAATTGGGGTAATTAAGTTGAGCCTCTATTATGGTGTCTTTAAAAAGTTTTCACACAGTTTGCAGGGATCTTACTTTTGGTACTGTACCTTTTAATTTCTGTTTCACTAACATCCTCATTTTTGTGCCAAGATTAACAATACTCACTCTGCCCCCTCCATGGTCTGCTCATGGGCATCCATGTGGCCTCCAGCCATCACCTCTCTCTTCCCTCTCCCACCAAACCAGGAATTTAGGCTTGCCGTCCCTCTGCAATTCACTGTTACTATTCCAGCAGGTCTGACATCAGTCCAGACACTTGCAGTTCTGTCTCTCACAAGGGACAGTGACCGTGTTTACCAGTGACCGGGTAGCTTTCACCAAGCACATAACATTTATTTTAGGAGAAAAAGCATTATAGAGAAAACATAATAAAACAGTAAACAATCTACGTGCATGCTAAGCTTACCAAGTGTCACCCATCTTCCACAGAGAGACTTCGGTAGGTTTCCAGTATTTCAAACCCTTCCAGCAAGGGTTTGCCCTTTTTGTCACAACCTCACGTCAGTTTTGGGGTCAAAATGAGGGGCCCCCATCCAGTTCAGGCTGAATCTTTATACCAAAAGCCCTCTTTTTGGTCTCCCGTATGTCTTAAACCTGATCTGTACCAGAGTATTCAATTCATCCCAGGGAGTGGTGTATCACTGGAGTTGTTTACCTGTTCCAGGGTCTGCAGTAATTAACCTCCACTTACTTTAGTTATTATGGAAACTCGGAAACCCTCCACCTTGAAGCTAGAATACAGTCCCTAGACCACAAAGATGTATATTCCCTGAGCCCATAACATCTGGCATATCTCAATGTAATAGATTTTTGAAGTTTCCACATTTCCAATGTCTCATGTCTGACAACAAATTTGAACCAAGTTCGGATGCAAGCCCAGAGGCCAGACTTGATGGTTAGGGAGGCTAACTCACTGCCTCCTCTTACCAGGGAAATGGAGACAGCACTGAGTATTGTTGCGTGATGCCTTAGACAAGAGTAGGGAAATGGTGGCATAACTGAGAGTTGCTGCGGCTAAGGCCATAGGCAAAAGTGGAGAAACTGAAGCTGGTAAGTTCTGAAAGCATGTGATTCCTTTCAGTGGTTGGGGAAGGCCGAGATGGAGTAAAGAAGCCATGAGGCCACTCCCTGTAATAGAGGACCCCCTTTTCAGACAGTGGCCATAAAGGTTTTGGACTTGACAATGGGCCCCAATACGTAGCCTACAGAGAAAAGAATCTGCCCTGGGCCAGGGACGGATCCCTGGAGAAGTCATACCAAATCTGGGGATGTCCAGTGACTACCTTCAGGGATGAGATCAGGAGTGAGAAAGGTGATTCTGAAGTGAAAGCGAGGCACTGGTCCATCTTGGTAACTGCCAGTTCTTTGAGTCACTCAGAATATGAGATGGGCAGAATTTGAGAGCAGGTGGCAGTAGTCATTGAGGAGCCCATTCAAATGCAGCTAAGCCCTTGCAAGCACAGTTCATGACCAGTTTTGGTTTACTGAAAAGCAGTGATCATGTTGAACATTCATATGTATGTTGGGGAGGTAGAGGAATTTAATCAACTCTACTTGAGGGCAGGGGCAAGTCCTCTTAGAATTGACCAATTTACTACAAACCATAATGTCATGGGTGCTTTGGGGGCTCCGATATTGGTGACTGTCACTATTTGGGGTGAGGAATTTGGAAATAAACAGGTTTGGTTTTGGTGTGAAAACCAGGTCTGGGTTCACATCCTTGACCAATAGTCAGTATGGGGAATGCGGCTGGTATGAGCAATTATATTGCACTGCTTTTTTTGTTTGTCAAACTTTTCTTTGCATGATAATGTAGATAATAGTCTCATTGATGCTCTGGCTCCATTTCAGGATCGCAGATTCCAGGAGCTAACACTGTTTCACAGCCAAGCCCTGCAGGTGATGGTTTGTGGAGCCATGATTCAGAATGGACGAAAACCCCAGAGTTCCAAGGGCACTCATGGTTTACAAAGTTGCAGTTGTTAGGTTTATTTAATTTAGAGTTAAGGTAGGTCTCTCTTGTTGTTTGTGCTGTCACTGTGCCGCAGGTGGTGAGATACGGAATGTCTGTGACATACCATGGACTAGCTTCATCTGCAATACTGGGTTTCCTGGTTGGCCTGGTTTGTTGCATAGTGGCAGGATTTATTGGCTCATGTAGAGGACTCTTACTAAGCAAGCTCTTGGAGGTATGGTCATGACCTGAGGGTTGCAAAGACGATAACAGGTATACCATTCCCTGTGAAATTTGCTGGGTTATCGAAGGCTTTACCTAGGGAGTGAAGTTGTGGGATGGAGGCATTTCTATTTAAAGTTGCATTTGTCAAGTCCTTGTTGGTGCTTTCAGGTTTAGTAAAATAGTGCTACAGGTGGCAGGGGCCACCTCCTGGCATGTATTAGATTGGCAGAGGTACCATTTTAACAAACAGCAATAGACTTGAAATTAAGGTATTCAGAAACTGATCAGACTAGAAAAGAAACCATAGTAGAGCTAAGGGAATGCTCAGCTGAATGGGTATATCTGGTAAAAGCCGCAAACAGGTTTTTTTGGAACCACATGTATATGGGAGCCAGGCCCACTTAGTTGTACATGGGGATGGTAGCAACTTGACCAGCTACCAGTTTGACGTAATTCCTCATTTGTGGTAATGAGGAATGCGTTAGCCTACTTGGGTCTCAATCTGGCAAATTTTGCACACATTCTTTCAGGTTTGAGGCAGCAACACCAACAGCATTGGAGGGGTTTTTTTACTTCTCAAGGATCCAGGCACTCTTACAGGACCTATATTCACCCTGCTGATGGGTTACTGGGGCAGGCAAAAGCATGAGAACTAACCCTATCTGTGATTGCTGGGGACACTGGAAAAGAGTTGCTGTCTGGATCTGCGGCTCTTGTACAGCACTGGGCCTACAAGCAGGCAGCCAGGTCAGCAGGGGAATCACAACTGAGCTTCAGGGTTGAGGTTCTTTACCTTCAATGATATGGCAGAGGTGACATGTTGTGGAATCAGCTCATGTCGCTTCTGTGCTCACTGAAAGGCAAACTACAGCCACCTTGTGCACTTTTCAGATATAGGGTCTGACTGCCTATGGGATCTTAGGGATTGCATTTGGCAGGAAATAGATACTAGGCACTTTGGATGGTGTGTGCATGCAGACAATGAAGCTAATTGCTGGTTCTCCCAGTGGCTGGTATCCAGTGTAGATAAAAGTTTTAAAAGGGCCTGCTCCTAGGTGGAAATGAGATCCAGGATTTTAGTGATGGACTTTGTGCCTGTAAGGAGAAGAGGAGACCTCAAGTCTTTTCAGACTGAGGTCCCTCTTGGTACCTTCTACCCTCCTGGTGGTGGGTAGGGCAAGACAATTCAGAAATGAGTCTAGTCCTAGGAGCAGGCTGAAGAAGGTATACCTCGAGTAATGGTTATATGGTGGGAGCTGTGTAATCCCATAGTGGACCTAGTTAAATGCCAGGTATGTAAGGGGAGGTGTATAGTGCCTGCCCCATTGTTAAATTAATAAAGTTGTGGTCTGCCACTTACAGCAGTGGATTTATCTGTCTTTCATTTGTGCATGTCCAGATCAGTGGGACTATTTGCATTCTTAAAATAATACACATTCTTAAGAGACTTGCTGACATTGGGTCTAAGACCTTAATTAAGGAAGGTATGTAAGCACATGTCTAACTGTAAGCACGTGAATAATCCCATTGTCTTAAATGGGACTACGCATATGCTTGCAGTTTGGCACATGCTTAATTACCTTTCTGAATCAGAGCCTAAAAGGGGAGGAACGTATGGCTTAGTCAGGCAAAACCAGTCAAAATATTTAGTCTTTGCCAATATTCATTTTGTTTGTTATTCAGAAATGGCATCCTTTGCAAACAAACAAAAAAGAAAAGATATCTCAAGTAGGCAGTTTTCTCCATTACAAATGCATTTCACAGTCTCTTATACCAATTTAATAAAGTGGATGAAACAGTTTTCTTTCAACTCACTGCTATCAAACACCTTGCGGCCACTAATAAATGTTTCCTTCAAGCTGTTTTCTTTATACTAGTAGAAATAATAATAAAACCAATAATAATAATACCAAAGGATCATGAAGGAGGTCTATTCCCATAATCATTTTGATTGCCATGATGATCTTTGCTTGTCTCCCATATAAGAAGCCAATTATACTATATGTGGATAGGGGATTCCTTTCACTACTCCTGCTACAACTACCAACATGAACTATTCTTTTAATTTTATTGGGCGTAAATTACCATTGATATAACAGGTTATCCTCAGAGTGGGGTATGTTGCACAGGCAGCAGCAAATAAATTTCTCTCACTTTTCTATCAATATGTTTCAATTCTGACCAGGAGTCCCCATGCTTATTCAGTTCATGGTTCTCTGTTGAAGTACCTAACGAGGATGCCAATTTGTGGGAGCGGGAGGGTGATAGTTTTTTGTGGTATGGACACTTGTCTGGTAGGGCCTGGGCATAACTCATTTCACATACGCCAAAGAATACCCATCTGATGGTAACATCAGACGGTAACATCAGACGATTTTCTATTTTTTGTGTTTATAAAAAAAAAATAGCAATTTTTAATTTTTATTCCACATGAAAATATTTTTTATCTTTAAAAATATGATGAAAGTTTTCTAAGTTTCTTGTGAACGGTGAACATGACACCCTTGGTATTTTGGTGGTGAGCTGCATGTCCTATGGTCTCTGTCCCAACAGAGTTCTTCAAGAGAATGACATTCAAGTTAGCTTCAGAGAGAAATGCTCTCATTCACTCTTCTGTCTTGGAAGCAGGAAGCCATGTAACTGTCAACTATAAGTAAGTCGGATGGGAAATGAGGAAAGAACACTTTAAAAACCCCAAACCTGCCAGATTATTTATCAAAGCAACATATTTCTTTCTTGGCACATTTTGGGGAAAATAAATAGAAATGCTTTGCAGCATATATCTGCTTTCACTGTCTAATATGATGCTTTCAAATGTTTCTAGCCTCCAGTATCTAGAAGCTTAAGTCTTCTGGATTTCCCAGCAAATGATGAAGGCTTTAATTAGCACGTTGATAATGCTGCAAATATTATTAAAATTCTGCTGTTGTCTCATTTTAGATGGTGATAAACTTTTACTTTTACACAAATGTAATGCACTTCAGTAGTAGTATAAAAACAGCATCAAATATTCAAAGATTACTAAAAGGAAAATTTTTGTACCTCATTTAGGCATAATTTATTTTGAAACTTTTCTTTTAGAACATTATCATCCTATCACTGGATATTTTTTCTTGATGGATTTTTTTACTTCAGTAAATCAATGCTGATTTAAATATTGGCCGTTTTCCAAATTGCTTGAAGACTTGATGCCTAACAGCAAAGACAGTAATCTTTTTAAACTGTTCCTTAAGCAACCATTTGTCATCGCTGCATAGGAGTGTAGCTTGCATTCAAAGGGATTTTGTGTGTAAACGAGGGGAAAATTCAGTGTTACTTGTCCTTATGTAATGAATTTAGCTCTTAACGATGAAGGGTATTCCAGTGGACAGTCTTTTGCACCTATCCAATATCCAGAAGCACTATCAGTGCATTTTTGTAACTACTTCAGTGTTATTGATCAGTGACTCTCTGAATGAGGTAAGCTGGTCACAGTAGAATAAGAGCTTTGTACAAAAATAATACAGTGCGCACCCTAGAAAAAGAAAAATCACATCAGATAATTATATTTCTATGCATCAAACATCATGAAGTGCTATCACGCTAGGACTTTTGATGTGACTGTGACCTCGAGAACTCCTCCTTTAATAGTCTGAATGATTTTCTCCTCTGTATATTGGCTCCACTAAATGGGGAGAATTATTAATAGCATCACGGTGCAGGTATTTGGGTGTTGTACAGCAGCACTTTCTATACAGAAGTAGGGAATTCAGTTAAACTGCAAACTTTAAAAATAGCTAGTAAGGAAATTGTACTTTCAAATGTGTAAGGATTGTTCATTTTTGGGAGGTTTCAGAAAATAATTTAACTAAAACTGAGAGCGACCAATTTAAAAAACATATATGCTTAAAAGAAGTTTCCCTAAAATAATGCATTTAATATAACCTGTCCTTCCCTGTCCTCCTTAATGAAACTGGTAATCATGCCTCTCCAGCAAAAATATCAGACAGAAGCAGCTTTAATGACTGCATCCCAGTGTATGAGGGAAAGGAGAGACCGTGTTGCCTAGTAGATTGTGCACTGCACAGCACTGCACTGGGACTTAGGAGTCTTGGGTTCTAATCCCAGCTCTGTCTCTGATCTTCTGTGTTACCTTGGGCAAGTCACTTTACCTCTCAATTTCTCCATCTCTTTGTAAAGTGCTTTGAGATCTGCTGCTGAAAAGCATTATATAAGATCTTAGTATTAATATACATCAGTGTTACGTGTGGAATAATGCCGTGGTACTAGCGATGAGAACTAGTATCATGGAAGTGTGGGGTATGACATGCCTTCTTTTCCACTCTTTTGAGAGCAGCGCTGAATCCTGGCATTGTGAGCTGCCATGATTCTAGTCACACGCTTTTTTCTGATTCAAATTGTGTTAAAAATTCCATCGGAAAATGTAGCAGAGCATAATGTAAATTCAGAAATCTTTCCTGGAGTTGTTTACTTGAGACAAAAACTAGTATGACATTTATCATGCTAGCAGTCTTCAAAAGATCCAAGGAATTGCATTAAAAGATAACATCCCTGAGTCATAACAACTTCAAGTGTTGAAATATCACATAATTTCCACATTCTGGATCTGGGATCTGGTCAGTAAGAGAATTTTTCCTTTGGGTTAGGCTTTGGTTGATATACCTTAAATAAAAAGTATTGGCAAAAACATTTTCTTCATGGGAGGTGAATTTCTACAAAACCAGTTTTTAAGTTGCTTTTTCATGTTTGCAGCAATTTGCCAGTAGGATATAAATGTCTGATTACAGTGCAGTTCTGGCTGCTGCCTGAAGTAGTTTCCTGTTTGGCTTTTTTATGTTACGCTGGATGTGTGTTTTTAAAGTATTGAAAGGAAAGCAGGACATTTTATGACATTTCTAATCCCTTTTTCCATTATAGAGCTTATTATTTTCAAGGAAAAGAAGGATGGGGTAGAAGTGGCAGGTGAATGGAGGAGAGAAAATATACTTGCAGTACACAAAGCCTATGTGCCTATTTAGCAGTCAGTAACAAGCAAATTTAATTTCATCTGTGGTTAGATATCCTGTTCAGTTAAAAAGGCATAATAATACAAATCATAGAGAACGAGAAGGTCAGGCCATACGTTGTTATTTTGTTTTCATTCTTTCATTCACCTGAAAGGTTACATTAGCTATATGGCTTTGTTTCGCTTACCAGTTAAGACATTTTATTAGATATAACATTAGACAATTCATGGTTTTTCAATTTTGGAGAATCAATTTTTTAGCTAAAAAACTTGTTCTTAGCGTGAATGGTTTATGTGCTGCAGGCTTGTTGATTCACATATTATAGTCTCTTAATATAAAGATTTTTTGAGCTTCAGGTACAGTAAATTTGCTTTGAAACTATTTTAGTATCTGTTATTTTAAGTGAGAGAGAATTTTACTTGGAAAGTCATTACTATTTATTTATTTCGGTGTGTTTAAAATATGCCAGTTCAGTTCTCTGTGGGGACCTAGAGACTTTATCAAGAAAAGTAATACACTAAACAATTTGGGCCAGTGACCAGACTAAAGTTATTGGGTTTGATAAAGGAATTATGGGGTAAAATGCCATGGTCTTTGTTATACAGGAGGTCAGACTAGATGACGATAACACTCCCTTGGGCCTTAAATTTTAAGGCCCATGTCTACACAGCAAAAGCTGTACATGGGCTAGTCTACCTGAATTAATTTGAATTCAGCTAATGCAGGTAACAGTAGCAGTGAAGACAGCACAGCATGAGCTTTAATGTGGGCTTAGTGACCTGAGAACATAGTGTCCATGCTGGGCTTGTACTACCTGGGCTGAAGCCCAGACTCTGCTGTCTTCACTCCTATTGTTGCCCATGCTAGCTGGATTCAAATTAGCTCAGGTAGGCTAGCCTGTGCACAACTTCTGTTGTGTAGACATACTCTAAGAATCTATAAACTGCTCTCCACTCTTTTCAAAACAAGCATTTTCACGTGTCTCACTCAATAATCCTTCCCAATTGTGTAAAAGCTTGGGAGTATAGGTAGATCTTGAAGCAAGAAAAAAGTGATATGGTCTTTTTCTGCCTTCCCTAAGGATCTGATATTTGTGTTGAAAAGGAGTGGTGATAGAACAGAATGCTGTAATTACTCCCCGCCACCCCTGCTAAAAACCCTTGGGACAGATGAGCAACTGCTCAAAACTAGTCGTTGCGTCCCCTCAGAGAGAGAAAATAATGGAACCATTCAAGGGTAATCCAGTCTGTCTGTTGGGTTCAACAGTACCCTCGTGTTTAATAATAACAAAGGCAGATGATGGACCTAAAAGAAACAGCATAGATGCTTGCTTTTTGTCTGTTATTAGTAGGACATTTCCATACTATGTATATGCTAAATGGACTGTCCTCACAGAACCATGAGGAATCCAGGCATGGCTGTAGTTGTTCAGATAATATTTTCTGTACGACCATTCCTCCCAAAAAAGGAGTTTCATATTCAAGGGTTTTTCTACTACAAACTACAGCAAATCATTTAGTTTGTCACATGCAGTATATATTTCTGGTTTCTCCCCCAGTGCACCTGCAGGAAAGACATGGTAACAATATCAATGGATATCTTTGTGAGGAAGTTTCAACCAGACAGATATCAACTGTGGAAACAAGGAAAGGATTTATATACCATTGATCACACGAAGCCCACGCCTGAAACAACACCTGAGGTAAAGGCCTGGTTGCAGAGAAGAAGGAAAACAAAGAAACCTCCCAAATGGTAATTAGAGTTGTTCACCTTCCATTTAATTAAAGTTAAATATGTTGTATATTTCTATTTTTTTTTCAATGCCCTTTTCTCTGACATTCCATTAGAGTTGTTCATTTATTCTAGTCACAGCTAATTTAGCTCTTCTTATAATTTAACCATGAGCTTGAGGCCAAGAAAGTCATAATTCATAGTGATTGTTTAAATGAAAAATACATTCATTTTGCAACATGTAAGGAAACTGCATAGCTGAAGTTTATGCACATGGAGAGGTGGCCGTTGCTTTTAATGCAATATTTAAATCTTTTCCTTTGGTGAGGGTGTGTTCACTAGTACTTGCACTGTGTGTAACAACATCTCCAGCCAGGAGATCAGGAAAACATCTGTAGGGAGTGGGCTAAATGCTATTCATTAGTTAGAAAAGAGGGGTATAAAACAGGTGCAGAATTGTAGCAGCTGTGCACAACCTCTAGCAATAGACTTAACATTCACTAGCTTGTAGCCTAGGAGCTCTATAGAGAGAGACCTATTTGGCACACTCTCACAGTACCACTGCCAATACCTGCTATATCTGGTATGGATTAACAACAGGTTGGAGTTTGGCATAATGAAATCCTTAACCCAATTGTCAATGCAGACTTTACTGACGTACCTGAAAAGTTAACTTTTTAGGTTATCATTGACACTATCAAAGTTTTGACTTTTGATACTTTTACAGTTGGATCCAGTGTCATCATATAGATAGTGTATTTTTGGGGAAAGTTTTCTTTACATGCAGCATTTCTCTTTTGTTTGCACTTAACAGAATTCCAATGGATTTTCCTATTCATTATTGCTTTGAGTTTTAACTGCTAAAAATTATGACACAAGCTTTGCTTGTGTCTTGTCACAGCAGGGCACAATTGGATCAAGTTAAGGATAATACTTAGTCCTTTAATAGCCCTTTTAATCTTCAAATCATTTTGCAAACATTAAATAATTAAGGATGATGCCCCATTGTGACTGCATATTGGCAAGTGAACACTAAACTGTGAATTTCCTTCTTTACTTTTTAAATGAATTTACTTCTCTTAAAAGGTGATGTGATAGCACTGGAGACAAACATTCTCCGCTTATCCACTGGATGAGTAAAACACAGGCAATGGCATTGCGTGGTGGGGGCACCCCAGTTTGTTGTGTTGCCCCAACCCAAGGCTTAAATGTTCAAACTAATTCCACCTTACTCAGTCCAGGGTCCAAACAGCCACCAGTGTCTTAGTCCCCAAGCAGGTTCCTTTCTGGTCCTGCTGGTGCTTGGGCACAGTGCAAGCTGGGAGCGATGAATCCCAGTCTCTGCTGCCTTGCTGTGTCCATGTCCACAGTCACCATGCTAGTCAGGCTTCTTTGCTGGGTCTAGGCTGCTCCTTCAGCCTGGCTATAACCTGCTCCCTGGACCTCTTCTCTAGCCCCAGATTCTGGAGTGGCATTCCTCTCCTCCAGTGACAGGTGGGATGGCAGAAGGAAGCCAGTTATGAGATTTCCTCCCAGTCCTCTATCCAATCAGGGTCCGGGGGTCAGCTCCCCCTCTCTGCTTGTCTCTTAATGAATCAGGGTTCATGGGGGTAGGGGCTTCAGTTCTCGTGGAGGGTGGAGTTACTCTCCACATGAGTTTCCCCATATTGCTCCACAAATGTGCCTCAGTCCTGAAGTAAAGGTTCACATCTAGGGGTGAGATGTTCATTTTCCATGTTGACTCAACCCTTAGTCTATTTCCTGAGACTCCCAATAAAGATGCCACTTAATGTCTACTCTGTGAAGACTTGCCCCTGACCTTCCTTGGTCCTACCCAAAGGGCTGAGGGATACACACATGAAAAGTCTGCTTGGAGTATGTGTGCATCTGTGTGTGAGAGAAGACTTAGTGGAACATTTTCAAACCTTTAATATAGTTTGGTTTGTGGGATATTCAGGAGTGTATGAATGTGTTGTTAGCTTATCCAAGCTGGTTTGCCAGCCTATAGTCTTCTATGAAAGTCCTTTTAAAAATCAACTGTACGAAAACCCAGCAATTCAAAGTTAAGTTTCATATTTTTCCCGTAACAGAAATTAAATTGGGCCCAGATTCAGCAAATTACTACATGCTTTAGTACATCCTTATTCATCAAAGCACCTAACCATGTATTTAATCTGTTTGCTGAATTCAGTCCTTAGTTTGGAGATTTTGGTTTAATTCTTCTTCTTTGAGTGCTTGCTCATGTCCATTCAACTTAGATGTGTGTGCTTGCTACATGCACTGGTGCCGGAAGTTTTTTCCCTCAGCAGTATCCGTACGGGACCGGCTCCAGCGCCCCCTGGAGTGGCACGCACATGCCGCAGTATATAGGGCGCTGCCGGTTCCTCCCACCCCCAGTTCCTTCTACCACCAGTGATGGTGCTGAAACTGTTCCTGCTTCAGCTAGTGCTGTTGCTGCTTGTTCGTACGAACTAGTTATCTCCTGTATTATACTGTATATAGTTTTCTGTTAGTGTTTATAAATCTTTTAGCTATAGTTAGAGGGTCCCGCTCCTCATCCTGGTATCGCTCATCAACCGGGAGACATACATCGCAGGCTCCAAGTCGTCATGGATCTGTCGAGCGCCTCCGGCCCCTAAGACCCAGCTCCAGATCAGACTTCAGGCGGAATGACCGGCACCGGTCGGGACAGAGCCACCGTTCTGCTCCGTCCTGGTCACCTGGGAGCTACCGTTTAGGATCCAGTCCAGGTTCGGAGCAAAGTTCCCTGATGGCGGGATAGGCTCTGGTACTGGTTATATTGTTGGCACCGAAACCGGCCCCATGGTCTCCACTGGCACCATGGTACCTATGGAACCCATGGGGGTTCACCCAGCCCTCCCAGGCCACCTGCTCGGTATCCGGAGCCTCGGAGAGACCAGCTGCCTCTCTCTCCCGCCCTCCGGTGCACGAAGCCTTGGGCCTGAGGACTCCGCAGGTCCAAGAGGGAGCAGGGGAACAAGCCGCTGGGCCACCAATGGTTGTGGAGGACCCTATGGCACCGGAATCCTCATCGTCGTCACCAGACGAGGCTATAACGGAGCCCCCTCCCCTGGTTCCTCCGGATGACACTAAAGCGCACCAGGAACTACTGAAGAGGATCGCTGCCAACCTGGGTCTTCAAGCAGAGGAGCTAGAGGAGCCTTTGGACTCTCTCTTCAATGTCCTTTGCTCCACAGCACTGTCCAGGGTTGCTCTCTAAGATCACTAATGCCCTGTGGCAAACTCCCACCTCCCTGCCCCCCATCTCCAAGAGGGCTGAGCGCAAGTACTTTGTGCCATCCAAAGGCCACGAGTACCTGTATACCCACCCTGCTCCCAACTCCCTAGTGGTAGAAGCGGTTAACCACAGGAAGCAACAAGGTCAACCCTGGGCTACCCCTAAGGACAAAGAGACTAGACTTGTTTGGGTGTAAGGTTTATTCGTCCTCTAGTCTCCAGTTGAGGGTGGCCAACCATCAAGCCCTCCTGGGACGCTATGATTTTAACATGTGGCAAGCCATGGCCAAGTTCAAAGGCTCTCTTCCTGAGGCTTCTAGGAAGGAGTTCTGGGCTATTGTGGAGGAGGACACTAATGCAGCCAGGGTGATGCTCCAAGCGGCATCGGATGCGGCGGACACCGCCACCCGAACCATGTCCTCGGCCATCGCCACGTGCCAGGCATCCTGGCTGCTCCTTCCTGGCTTGTCTACGGAGGCTCAGCAGTCGATGCAAGACTTTCCCTTTGATGGGCAAAGTTTGATGTTTGCGGAACAGATGGACAATAAGCTCCATGGCCTAAAGGACTCCCTCACGACTCTTAAAACACTGGGCCTGTATGCTCCAGGCCCTGTCCACAAGCGGTTTAAGCCTCAGCAGCCTCAGGGCCAGGGGAGCCACCTTCGCTAGGAACCTTCCCATAAGAAATCCAGAGGCTACAAGAGGCGTCCTAGCCAACAGCCTTCACAGGCCTCTCAGACGAGGTTGACCCGCAATAAGCAGGCAGGCAAGCGCTCATTTTGAGGGTACGCCCAAGGGCGACCCTGTCAGACTGTTTCCAGGATCCTCCCTCCCCTATTTTTGCCAACAGCCCTTTTCCTTTCCTCCCTGCATGGGCATCTATAACATCAGACCGATGGGTCCTCAGTACAGTGGCACGGGGTTACACCCTTCAGTTACTTTCTACCCCTCCTACCCAACCTCCCTGTCCCTCGCAAGAGTCTCCTCACGCAGGAGGTAGAGGGGTTACTGTAGCTAAGTGCGGTGGAGGTCGTTCTTCCAGAGTACAGGAACAAGGGGTTCTATTCCTGCTACTTTTTACTCCCAAAGGCCAAGGGCGGTTTGCAACCTTTCCTGGACCGGCGAGACTTGAACCGCTTCCTAGCGAAGCTGAAGTTCCACATGGTCTCCCTAGCCTCCATTATCCACTCCCTGGATCCGGGAGACTGGTACACCGCCCTCAATCTGAAAGATGCGCACTTTCACATTGCCATCTTCGAGGAACACAGACGCTTCCTCCGGTTTACGGTCCCAACCACTATCAGTTTGCGGTCCTCCCATTTGGCCTAGTGACAGCACCGCAACAGACTTCTTCGCATCAAGATCTACCCATACCTTGATGACTGGCTAGTCAAGGGCAGCTCCAGGTCCAAAGGCATGTTGCGATGCTGTAGTCTCGGCCTGTTGGTAAATGACAAAAAATCCGGTACAGAGGATAGAGTTCATTGGAGCAGTGCTCAACTCGACCTGCACCAAGGTGTTCCTGCCAGTGGGGAGATTCAGTCTCTGTGTTTCCCTTGATCATGGACAGAGTTTGCCTGCGCCTACTATGAAACACGGCAGCATGTACATATGTGGTGTGCCATGCCAGGCTCTGGATGCAACCCCTGCAGAAAAGGAGGTGCCACAGCTTTTGCTCCAGAAGGGTCATGGGAAGGGCTTCCTCTCCAACACCTTCATCCTGACATGGGCAGGAAGCCTGATGTACGCGTTCCCTCCAATTCCGTTGATCAGCAAAGTCCTAGCAAAAATCAAGAGAGACAAGGCTCAGGTTATCATGATCGCCCCGGTGTGGCCTCGCCAACACTGGTTTGGGATGCTATCGAGCCTGTCAGCGATCCCTCTGTGGTCCCCGCCGAATCGACCAGACCTGCTGTCACAGTATCACGGTCGACTCTTGCATCACAAACTTGTGTCCCTCCACCTCATGGCGTGGATATTGAACCCTGAGGAGTGGGCCTGTTCGGAAGGGGTCCAGAAGGTCCTCCTCGAGAGTAGAAAGCCCTCGACTAGACAGACTTACCTGGCAAAGTGGACGAGGTTCTCCTGCTGGATGGCCGAACTGGGCATCTCCTCTTCGTATTCCTCGGTGCAGTCGATCTTAGACTACCTGCTTCATTTGAGGAGCCACGGTCTGGCACACTCATCCCTCAGGGTGCTTCTGGCGGCCATTTCCGCCTTTCATCCACCCATCCAGGGGAAGACTGTGTTCTTCCATGACATGACAGGTTCCTCAGAGGTTTTGAGAGACTTTTTCCTCAAGTTTGGTCCCCAGTCCCTCAGTGGGATCTCAACTTGGTTCTGCCAAGGCTCATGGGCCCGTCCTTTGAGCCTGGGGCCTCGTGGTCCCTGTCTCACTTACAGTGGAAGGTAGCTTTCCTGACGGCGGTGATGTTGATGAGGTGAGTTTCTGAGCTGCGAGCCCTGACCTCAGAACCGCCATACACGGTCTTCTATAAGGACAAAGTCCAGCTACGGCCCCACCTGGTCTTCCTTCCCAAGGTGGGGTCTACTTTCCACACGAGCCAGGACATCTTCCTTCCGGTCTTCTGCCCTAAGCCCCATGAGACTAGAGAAGAGAGGTGCCTTCACGCTTTGGATGCAAGAAGGGCCCTAGCTTTCTACCTAGATTGAGCAAAGCCTTTCCATAAGTCGACTCAGCTTTTCATCTCTACAGCTGATAGGATGAAGGGCCTCCCGGTGTCCACGCAGAAGATTTCTGATTGGATCACCTCTTGCATTTGGACCTGCTATGAATAGGTGGGAGTCCCTCCACCACCAATTGTCAGAGCCTACTCGACCAGAGTGCAGGCATGTTCGGTGGCCTTCCTGGCACACTTCCTGATCCAGGACAGCTGTGGAACTGTGAAGTGGTCCTCGGTGCACACATTCACAATCCACTATGCCATCACTCAGCAGGCCAGGGATGATGCTGGGTTCAGCAGAGCGGTGTTGCAATCTGAATGTCTGTGAATTCCTACCCACCTCCGAGGGGTATTGCTTGGGAGTCACCTAAGTTTCATGGACATGAGCAAGCACTCAAAGAAGAAAAGATAGTTACCTTTTCCTTAACTGGTGTTCTTCGAAATGTGTTGCTCGTGTCCATTCCACAACCCTCCCTTCTTCTCCACTGTCGGAGTTTCCGGCAAGAAGGAACTGAGGGTGGGAGGAACTGGCAGCCCCCTATATACCGCGGCATCAGCACCCCCTGGAGTGGCGTGCACGAGCCGGTCCCTACAGATACCGCTGAGGGAAAAACTTCCGGCACCCGTGCATGTGGCGAACACACACACACACACACACACACACACACACACACCCCTAACCATAGGAGGACCAACAGGCTTGGGGTCTAGGCAAAGGTGCTAAATGTGAAGAATCAGATGCATTGTTGGAGTTTTATGTATAGAGCTTGCAAAGTCCTTGTCCCGCCCTGTGCTTGACTCTGGTCAGTGCTGATAGTTTATCATGTCCATCAGTGCTAAATTCACAGGAAATAATGAATAAAACCAAACAGAGTGGCGGCGTGGGGGTGTGTGTGGAAGGGGTGACCTAAACAAAAAATAAATTGCGAGTTTCCCTTCTCTCTTGCTAATAATTTTCCCGCACAGACATTCTTATAGAAAATTATTGATCTGATCCTTGGTCTCCTTTCCTCTGCCCCCTACACCTGACATAAGTAGCTATGTGGGGATTTCTTTTAGGATATGTCTACAATCAAAAGTGTGATTGAAACTCATGGAGGCATACCTACATTAGCTTTAATTTAGCTACCACAGCTAAAAACAACAGTGACGATGCAGTGGCATGTGTTTCAACGCTGGCTGGACAAGCCCACCCCATAACCCTGAGTACACACTCAAGTTGTTAGTCTGTGCTGGTGTGCTGTGCTTCCATATCTTTGCGGCTATTTTTGGCCTGCTAGCTAGATTAGAGCTAGTGCATGTATGCCTACACGAAGTGCAGTCACATCTCTGATTACAGTGTAGACAACGTAAGAGGAATGACTAGGTGCCTTGGAGACAATGTTGCCTGCCCTCTGCCCGCCCTTTTGCGTAGTGGTTGTGATTGAGGGGAGGAGAATGCAGTCAGGTCATGATTGCTCTTTTGTTATCCCTGGCTGTCCGAAAGGTCTCTTGGATGCTGTTGCATCTAGGTATATCACTGAGGCTGCTATACGTTGTGGCAGGGGCCCAACCTACCCTTGGTCAGCATCAGGAGCATGAAGGTACCTTCTTCCACGCCTCCTCACCACCGTCAGTTGGGTTGGGCACAGCAATAGTACAGCTGAGGATCCTGCCTGTACGTTAGCATGAGATTTGTGTGTTAAATTTATTAATTATGCTATTTTTGTAATCAAAGAAAATAATGAAACAAATGTGGAAGAAGGCCCAAGAATAAAGCAGTTCAGAATGACCTCAGGGATCTCCCTTCTTGAGCGATGGCAGATCAGAGGCTTTATTAAAGTTGATGGACACTCTTGCGCAGCACCAGCTTCTGTACGCTTTGACAGCAGACGAAGCTCCTGGTTACAGGGCCAGCTGCAAGTTATGAAAGAGAAGGGAGGTTAAGTTTCCAAACAGAACAAGAGAGGAACTTATTACAGGGGATGGGTCTCACTTCAAAAATTTTTTTTTAAATCTTTAGTGATCAGAAGAATTTAGCAACCATAACTTTTGATACTTTCTTTTGTTGCCTGTTATTTCATAGACTACATAAATGTACTGAAGAACAATGTATTACTTTTGAAGTTACAAAAGAAGACTGGCAAAAGGGATTCTTTAGCTCCCTTAACTGTCATAAGAAGGGCTTTCTACTAGTGAATTCTCTCTCATGTAAGGCTTAGAGCTTTTGCTTCCCAACCTGTTACATCTTTTTTTTAATTCATATTAGGATACCTTATTAATTTTGTGAAATAGTTCAGTACAAAAACCAAATAACAATCCTCACCAGCATTTACCAACTTGAGATACGTGTGTGTATGATGTTTGTGCAAACACACAAATATAGAATTGTATTATATTGTGTTTAGTGTCTCAGATGTCACTCCTGCATTGTTATAGTATGTACAGTACTATACTATGGCAGATTTGCACTAGGCACAGCAATGATTTACTTGTCAGCATAACCCTATTGATCTGGGTAGCCAATTTTAGTTAAAAGTAGAGATACTATAATAATTATATTAAAAGTTTTATCAGATGAGTACATGTGCTGAATATAATCACTTAGCTAAACTGATGAACACACGGCTATGCTATTTAATTACTAGATTGGCAGTGGTGCAGAGACACAGGGATGCATGTCCTACAAGTGAAGATAAAATATTTATTCCGTTTCATCTCTGCTGTAATGTATTGATGAAAAACATAATAATTTTGATTCCAGGAATAATATAACTTCCCAACTAGGATTGGGTACAAATAGAAATACAACTATAGGAACGTGTCTGCCTGGATGGAGGTAATACTCATGCACTTGCGGACAAGATGCTCTGTCATGCTAGGATCTCAAGAACGAGTAATTGTGTATAGTGGTTCCAGGAGTTATAAAACAATGGCAACCAATCAGCATTTCCGGCATCGCAACACAATTTCTAGAAGGATCACCTTATAGAGAAGGAAATTCAGGGAATATTAGTGGAGGTAAAATATGGCTCCTTAAAATGTTGGTGAAAAAGGTTATCAAAATATTCCTAGCTTACTGGCTACATCTGCAGTCCAAAATATACAACCCTATGATATAAACTAGTGATGTCTACTACACAGGACACTTCTCATGAAAGTCTCATCAGGTTGAAAATTGGCAACACCTGACTTGTGATGAAGTAATGTGTACAGTACTGCCCTGCTATACTAGAGACTTGAATTTAAGACTTGGGACTCTCACTCCCTGTATCTTGGGCATATAGATTACAACCCATTCAACTTTGAGAGCAGTTGCCAGCATTTTTGCTCCGTGTTTGCCCTTCTGTTGATCGTACAGAATATGCATAAGATGGGCTGGAGGTTGCACTTTATCCATATTCTTAAATGTAGTAAAATAACATTTTCTTCAAGACTCAGAAATTTTCCCTAATTCAGTTTCTAGTAGCTGATGTTAAAGATGCATATACAATTGCCAAAAATAATCTTTGTAAAAGCTACATGAATGTGCAAGAGTGATCAGGCAAAATGTCTAGTGCACGCCGGGACTGGACAATATTCTCTAATTTTATTGCAGCTGAGCACATTTTTTCTCTATTATTATGTTGCTCAGCTTAGTCTCTTTCAGGTTCCGAAGAATGGTTCATAAAAAACTAGTTTTGGCCTTTGGTTAAGAAAGACTGACTTGATGTTTCAGGTTTATAGTCTAAGGAATTGTGATAAAACATTAGAAGGTTAAATCCAATCAATTGTTAATCTATCACTTAATAAATTGTAAACACTATCTTGGCACAAAAAGTTGGGAAATTGTCAGTTTTTTACCACTTTAAGCAGGTGAAAAGGACATTTATATTGGTAGGCATTTTATCTTATCCAAGACAGACATTCTACTGTGACAGCAATATCTCTTATAATAGCTTCCAGCATACCAGATCTCGATCTAAAAAGCTTAAAACTCCAGAGGACGAGAGAGAATCAGCTATGATCGTTGGTGCAGAAATCATAGCCACTGAAGCAGCTACAGATGGCTTCAAGGTCAATGAAAAGCCAGAAGAAAAAGTGAAGCTGGTAAATTCAGAAGTGCCTTCTGGGGAAGAGAAAAACATTAGCAGAACGCAGCTGGATCAGCATTTATTGGATAATATTGAGGTCTCAGGTGAGATAAGGACTGATTATGTTTCACTTGTAAATTTTAGGCTATTGATATTATGATGCCATAAATCTGTGAATGATAAGGCAAATGTGTTGCTCCAAGTGGCATAACTAAAAATGCCTATTCATAAAGTTTTTATGCAGGGAAATCATGTAAGCAGGAGCATCATATGGTATTTTTATGTGATAGGAGCAAGAGCACAACCAATTTAAAATATTGAGCTGAGAGCAAAACAGGTAAAATTATTTTTACTCATTTATTTTTAAAAGAAAGGAACCTCCCCTCCAAAAAAGCACAAATGTTTTTAAATGAACTCCTTCCATAGATTGGCACATTGTAGCGAATGAAAAACTTGTCTGGAAAATGATATGAAGTACCTCATCCACTGAGAGAAACTGTACAGAATATATACACTTGAGATGTACTGCTTACATTTACAAGCAGAAAACAAATTGTGTATAATGTTATAGAGTCTTAGTTTTCCTTGTGCACAAAATCCCCCAATTCCAAGTGTACAAGTTCTATTACCTAAGCTACACGAGAAGTGTCTGCTAGAGAGCATGCTCCCTATGCACACGTTACATATGCCGGTGCCAGCCCAGCATATTTCTACTTATCCTGCTTTGATACTGATATCTTTTCAGAGATTCATTCTCTTGTTAACTCTGAATTTCACTGTGGGCAAGACATAGTCTCACACTCCTGTCCAGAAGGGAGCTTAGACCCCAGTTAAGCAAAATACTTGAGCACATGCCTGACTCTAAGCACATTATTAGTCCCTTTGTTTTCAGTTGGGCACCAAAACTGTTTTCAGGAATGAAGGATATTACCCTTACTGGAAATACCATCCTTGTTCAAATGTACGAACCAGAAGCTGTAGGCATTGGACAATCCCCAGCACCAGACAGACGACAAGGTGAATTGTCCAGATTTGACTTCAGTATGACTACTCATATGCTTAGAAGTAAGCATGTGCATACTTTGCTGAGTTGGGACTTTACAATATCCACCCCTTTGCCTGATTTTCAGAGGTACTGATCATTTGCAACTCCCATTGACTTAAATAGAAGTTGGGAGTGTTCATCACTATGGAAAAAACAAGTCCCTACTTAAGTGCCAAGGTGAAATACAAGCTTTGTAAAGTAGAGCTCAGTCCATTCTTCTTTTCATAATAAAAAGATGGAAGATTGGACCTTTGTAGAGGGAGCCTTGTGGATGTGACAGCTGGGCTACGTTGTTACATGTATGGTGCTGGTAATTGGTGCCTGCAACCTCTGGCTGATACATCCCAACAATTAATTAAAGAAAATATTCTTTATATCTGGAAGTTCTGCATTGATATCAGATGGGACTACTTATTGGTAAATTCTGCAACCAGATAGATGATTTTAACATTCATTGTATACTGCACATGAAATTAATCTTCAGCAGCATTGAAGTACAAAATTACTCACTGTAATTTTTGGTGATTTTTATGTCAGTGCTGCTATTTGCAGACAATTCTTGATATTTCTTATAAATATATTTTCCGTATTTTAAGTCATTATTTCTTGTTTACTGACAGATTTTCACACAGGCATAATAGGTGTAAATTCAGAGTATAAAGTTCAATATGCCAACCTTTTACAATGGTTATTTCAAGTAGTTAAATTGCTTGTAGGCTGTCAGAATAATCATGCCAAGTGCATATTGATAATTTCAATTGATACAAAAATGCTTTTTCTAGTTGTTCAAATTGAAAATGCCAATAGAAAGAAAAACAAGATGTAAAAAAAGTTTTACACTCTAAACTCAATATGCTATTACTTAAATTATTCTTTGATAAAACATATCATTCTACTTTTTAGTCTGGCCTTTTGTTGATGGAATGCTAGACAGGATTTCTAAATGAGAAGCAGAGTTATGAAACTGATCTTCAATTCAGACTGCTGTGAGAATGGTATAGAACAGTGGTCCCCAACGCGGTGCCCACGGGTGCTGCGGTGCCCGCCGGGACATCTGTGTGCGCCCATGTACTGGCCGGCGGAGAAGCATCTGCCGAAATGCTGCTGAGAAGCAGCAACATCAAGAGGCGTTGCCGCTGAAATGCTGCTGAGAAGCAGTGTCATCAACAGGCATCGCCGCCAAAATGCCACTGATTTCCGGCGGCTTTTCGGCTGCGATGCCTCTTGATGTTGCCGCTTCTCGGCGGCATTTCGGCGGATGATTTTCCACCGGCCACGGTCCTCAGTGGCTCGTCGTCCGATGCCCACCACACCGAAAAGGTTGGGGACCACTGGTATAGAATAATAATAATACAATATGAAATTTATTAACAAACCCATATTTTTGATACCTAGGGAACATCTGTTCAAACTCACTTTTCAGCCCTACTCCTGTAATGCAGAAAATTAAAACAGAAGATGAGGACAAGGAAGATTCCAGTATTGCTTCCTTTACACCTAAGAATTCTACACTCCCCATACCTACATCTGTTAGTTGTATAAAGGAAGAAGACGACTCTTTAAAATCTCAGAATCAGTCTGAGCAGGTTGAATCATGCCAGAAGTCACCTGGATATGCTTCCTTTGAATCAGAGAGCCTGGAAAAAGGGGAAACGAATAGTGTGTCCACAGAGGATGATGTCAGCGACCTAGAAAGCAGTGAAAGTAGCGAAAGTGGCTTGGAACCTGGAGAAATACCTGCCGTAAGAAAAAATGCTTTGAAAATACCCATTGTATATGAAACCTATTGCATGGTGGCTTTAATTTATTCATAATCAAGGGCACAGACACATGTCTAACAACAGCAGGCTACTAACCAAAACTTGCTGAACTTTGTGTGTGTTAAGTCCCATTGAGTTCAGTGAGACTTGAGCACATGCTTAAAATGAAGCATGTGCTTAAGGGCTCTCCTGATTGGGGATGATTTCCTGAATTGGGACAGAATTTTATTGCAGCTTACTTGATAATTTTTTTTCTTTTCCTATTTTGGATATCTGGTAATCTGACAATAGGTAGGCAAGTCTGAATTGTCAGAGGGTATAGCTAAGCCCCTCCCCTTTTCACTAACTACCAGAGTGGAGGACTCCCCCCGCTGTAACTATACTAGGAAACTTAGCTAAAGCCTTTGAAATAAACTAAAAATGGAAAAGAGAGCATCCCATGAGAGCAGACGTGGCCACTACTATAAGATATTCAAGTGTGAGGAAAGAAACTTTTTACATATTCAAAGAACTGAGGAAAAATACCAATCATTTACCATGAGTCAATACCCCTAAAATGTGTTAGGAGGATTGCTGGTTATTCAGAATAGGTGGATAGGAGGAAGGAAACTCACAGGGATACCACAATCAATTTTTTCTTCTCCTGCTATTGGAAAGTCTGGTAGTCCGACATGGGGATATGAACAGCAGTAAATAATCTCATGGTAAGACAAGTGATTTGAACTTGTCTGCCTGTGGCACATAATAGTTTAGTCTCCTGAGGGCTGTAATACTGTCATCTGTTTTCAGTTGTTAGGTTTAGTGTGTGGGTTCTGGTTGGTGTTGGTGGCCTGTGATATATAGAAGCTTAGACTGGATGATCTGGTGATCCCTTCTGGCCTTAGACTTTGTGTAACTATGCACTGTATTTACAACCACTAGTGAGGATGCTTAGGGAGGCACTACAGATTGTATCACCCTCCTACCAAATGTTGAGGGTTGGCAGATGACTAAAGGTAGACCATATAGTAGCTGGCAAAAGTATGTTCTAAAGACAAGGTCACAACCTTGCAGATCTCTTCATAAAGGCTTGAGCTCTTACCACTCCAGAGACTGCGTGTGACCTAGTGGAATAAGCCATGACATTGTTTGGTGGAAACATGTGTGACTTTATGTGCTTTGGCAAAACATGCTTTGATCTATATGGCAGTTGAAGTATTTGAAGCCTTCTCACCATTAACATCTGGATAATAGCGGATGAAAACATAACTTGACTTCCTGAAGGGTTTAATACCTTAGATGTAAATCTTAATGGCCCTATATTCATCTAACATATGCTTTTTCCCCCCCTTCAGGTGAAATGGATTTAACAGAAGGAAGGTAGTGCAGTTTCCTGAGCTCTGTGGAAATTAATGTTTTACTTAGGAATAAGTGGAGGAAGAGAGAGATTCGTACCCTGAATACTAATTTAAAGGCTAGACAGGAAATCTGTGTACCAGAGGAGGTAAAAATCTTGGTTTGTTCATGGTGTTAATATGGACCGCTAGAAATGGCTGAATCTTGAACTAAAGAGCAGATCTGTTCAGCTCAGATTCAGGATAACCTCATGCTTTTAGAACTAGGAGTCCTGAGTTCATTCCCTGGAAATGAACTGACCAGACAAGTCATTGCAACTGGTGGGCGATTCAGGGATTTGAAGTACTGTGACCTCTGAAGGTTGTGATGAGCTTTCCCACATTCATCAAGTATATCTTTATCCCCCTCTAGTGGATGGACCACATAAGGAGTGTTCATGAGTTTGCTATTGCCTCTGAGCTAATGGACTGGGTCCTTTAGCTCAGGCAATAGTGGTTCATGCATTCAGATTGAGCGATCTTGGTTTCAATCCTCACAGATGAACCGACCACAGGTGTTGTTACAGAAACAATATTGGAACCATTAATAGTGATAGAAACTTGGAAAACCATGCACTCTTTGGAAAGAACAGCAGGGTACTGTAGGCTCCCTGTAGAGAGCCAATGACTTTGCATTAACTTTATAATTTCTGCGTTGAATCTGAATTTCCTTCTGAACTACTTGGGGACCTTCAAATCCAATGTTGCTCTGTGAGTCCTGTCCTCTTGAGAACATTGGAGAATATTGAGTACATTACCTTTTAGCATTTGAAAGATAGAACAGGCTCTGTTGCCCCTATTTGGAGACAATGACAGATGACTTCTTGTGTAATCTGGCACATCAGTTAATCTTTGGATGTTGGGGGCTTGATGAATATGTTCCTGGGAAGAGTTCGTTCAACTCAGTATCCATTCAGAATTAATTCTATAACCTAACCTGTTTAACGAAGATCAATAGTGTGCAAAGTTTTTGGGGTCTTCCTCCTATTTTGTCCTGGGCCTTGTACATGTGGACCAAAGAGTCTGGCCATTATTCTTAGAGGTGGAAGAAGGCATAGAGGTAAATTCAGATTTGCGTCTCCTGATATGTCTCATACCAGCTATTGTCCATCATCCACCTCTATTATCATCTATCTCTGTAGAAGTCAGAATCTCTTCTTTGATAGCAGGATGACTAGCCCAAAGGGCTGCCTGTTTCTACTATCAGGACAAAATTCCCTTCTGTTCTATCTCATAGAAGGAAGAGATTTCTTACCTTTGCCAGAAGTTTCCACCACTACTTTATCACCACTCCCCAAAAACTTCACTTTGAAAATATTGAGGTACCCATCAGTTTGTTTTGTAAATCTCTTCCTGATGCTCTTAAACTAATCCGTGTATGTGTGTAAGGGTACGGATTCACCCCTGCGGCACCCCCTACTGGTTGCTTTGGGGAATCAGCTCGTCCAGCGTCTGGAGCGCCTTCTGCAGGCCGATGATCCGCCTGTCCTCTTCTGGCGCCCGCGTCCCTCCCAGGACCCAGTGCCCCTATTACTGGGATGCTGCCCCCTGGCAGTACCCTACAGATCTGGGTCTTCCCTCCCTGGGGAACCCCCACCCACTATTCCCACCTTGCCTCAGTACTAGGCCACTGCCAGTCACCAACTAGCCCCCGCTCCCTGGGGCAGACTGCAGTATAGGCCACTCATCACTGGCAAGGGGGGTTTGGACCTGCTGCCTTGGCCTAGCCCTGGGCTGTCCTCTGCAACCCCCAGTACCTGTTGGCCTTATACTAGGCTGCAGCCTGGGGCTTTCCAGGCTGGAACTCCCCAGCTCCTCAGCCTTTCCCCAGCCCTGCTCCACTCAGGTACCCTACCTCTAGATCCCTGCAGCCAGACCCTTCTCTCTCTAAAGGCAGAGAGAGACTTGGCTGAGCTCCTGGCTCCCTGCCTTTATAGGGCCTGCTGAGTCTGTTTGGGGCGTGGCCCCAGCTGCAGCCACTTCCCACAATCAGCTCAGCCTTCACGCTGCCTGCTCCCTGGGCTATCTCAGGCCCTTCCAGGCAGGAGCAGGTGTCCACCCTGCTACAATGTGTGATGGTGTTTAAAGTCATGGATCTCTCAGAAAATCTTCAGAGTAGCTAAGGAGGCATCTGCAGCAAAGGATGAAGCAAGGGAACAAACAATTCTTGTAGAACTGGGAAGAGTTTTTTGTCTTTGGCTGGTGGTTAATCAGTTAGGTTATTTGTCCAATACTGAGAGGGGCCTTCAGTAGCACGTAACTAGGGCAGAAGCTGTCAGCATTGCACAGGAAGCCCCAGAATTTTTCCTCAGAAAGTCCTCAATCCTTTTGTCCATAGCTATGAAGTCCTCCTCTGATGGAATCAGTGTTTCCATAAAAAGTGCAGCAACAACTACATCCACTTTTGAAAATTTAAAGTATTTGGATTATATTTTGGAAAAGAGTAAAATATTGGTATGTGATCATTAAAGTGCCTGGACTGATTAGAAAACTCTCATTCCAAATTAGCTGTATCTAAGGCCTTGTTTTCACTACTGGGGTATGTTAACCTAAGTTACACTACTCCAGCTACATTATTCACGTAGCTGGAGTTGAAGTAGCTTAGGTCAAATTATCTGAGTGTCTTCACTGTGCTGTATCAATGGGAGAGCAACTTACCTAAATCTTCTTGGGGAGCTAGAGTACCGGGGTTGACCTCCCCGTAGTGAAGACAAGCCCTGAGATTCTTTCTCAGAGGAATACACATTATTCCTTTTGTCCATTGAGAAAATACTATGTTATCATTTCACTAGCTCTGTGAGCAGGATTTTCCTCAGGTTTGTCCAATTGTGGGACAATGTCCATTGATTCTTCTTTGAGTGCTTGTTCATGTCAATTCCAATCAGGTGTTTGCGTGCCGCATGAACGACAGCCGGAAGATATTCCCCTAGCAATATCCATAGGATCTGCCTGGGCACCCGCTGGAGTTGCGCCTTCATGGCGCCCAATATAGAGCCCTACCAACCTGACCCCCCTCAGTTCCATTTTACCGCCTGTGACGTCTAGCTGGAACTCCCCGTTGCTCTTGCCTCGGCAAGCGCATGTTAGCAGTGTTCATGTATATAGTTAGTGTTAGATAGTGTAGTAGTTTTTTTTTTCATTCGGGGGGGTCCCCACCCCCCTTTGTTTTTCCCTGGTACCGGGTTATGCCTCGGTCTCCTGGTTTTAAACGGTGCTTGGACTGTGGCAGGTTTATGCTGAAAAGTAACCCCCACACTTCGTGCTTGAAGTGTCTCGGCGAGAGGAATCTTAGAGACAGGTGCAAAATCTGTAGAAGTTTTTGTCTCAGGACTCCTAAAGACAGGGAGCAGCGCCTCCAAGTATTGTTTATGGAGGCAGCACTTCGGCGTCAGACAGAGCCGGGCATGGCGGATCCGACTTCAAGTGCCGCATCCTCAGCGTGCAGTGCTCCGGCACCATCCATGCATGAGCTGCTGCCAAGGAAGGACTCTGCTAGAGACCTCGGCACTGCCATGGCTCCGCCCACACCCAGATATCGGTGAGGCACCAGTCGCACTCCCCAGTGTCCCACAAACAGAAAAAGGCCAACAGAGGGCACTCCCCAGCCAGGTCTAAAGACCAGCTGGCCAATAAACCCCTATCTGGCACCCATTCGGTAGGGATTCTGTTGATTTCTGCCCCGGGATGGATCCAGTCGAGTCCAGACCCGCACCGCTCATCGGCGCGCCACCACGAAGACCTACAGCTCTCCTCCACCCCAGAGGCATTCCAGGCAGCAGTGGACCTTTTGGCGCGCCCTCACCTCCTAGGCAAGAGAGATCGCCAGCACCGGTTCCGGGCCCAGTACATTCCATGGGCAAACCGGCGATGTCGGCCATAAAACCACCATCCCTGTCTCATCAGCTTGCGGCATCGATGGCCCGTGTGGGTGAACTGCTCCGGTCCCCCAGTTGACACCGCTCTCTGGCACCAAGCAGCTCCGCTCCTCCGTGGTCATCAGTCTGAGACTTCGGAGTCTGAAGCGGAGTCATCGCGCTCTAGTAGGAGCAGAAGATCCTGCTCCCGCCGTGACTGACAGCCCTACCCGGCACCGTGGCCTGGCCAATGGCAGATTCCTCAGTGGCCCTTCTGGACACCCTGCGCCTATTGCCGGAGTGGCATCAGTGGCCTCAGCTTCTTTCGGGCAGACGCATACATCCTCCGCACCGGGCATCCCGGTGGGGATCCATCCACCGACATCAATGGTCTTGGCTCCGATGGCACCTTCGATGACCGTGGCACCAATCATGCCACTGGTGCTGATGGCACCGGTTGCCGCTCCACCCTCAGCACTGATACCAGCACCGGCCGCGGCACTAGCCACAGTTCAGCTACTCCTTGCCCCAGAGGGCTGAGGGCAGGGAAGAGACCCGGCCACCATGTCATCTTCCTTGTTACCGGATGAGGCGCTGGCAGGTTCCTCAACCACTCTGGCCTCAGTGAACAAACGGGCCCTTCAGCAGCTGCTGAGACGGGTGGCCCAGAACCTTAATATCAAGACTGAGGAGGTGGTGGAGGAGGTCGATCCGATGGTCGACATCCTCTTTTCCCCCCCCCCCCTTGGGCCATCCCACATCGCACTGCCACTGATTAAAACGATCAGCGATGCCACTAAGAATCTGTAGCAGACCCTGTCCTTATTGCCTCTGATCGCGAAAAGGCACGAGCAGAGATACTTTGTTCCCTTTAGAGAATACGAGCATTTGTGTACTCACCCCCCGCCGGACTCCCTGGTAGGGGACTCAGCTAACCAGCGCAAGCACCAGGGCTACCAGGGACCCTCTCCCAAGAACCACAAGGCCAAAAAAATTGACCTCTTTGGACCTCCTTATACTTTTCGTTCTGTTTATCCCTGTGCTTTCACGCGTACTTTCATGTATCAATCACTTTGTCCCACAGAAAATACCTCGGTCTGTCAGCGGTGCCTCGTGTATTCATCAAATGCATGGCAGTCGTGGGCGTGTTTCTGCACAGGCACCAGGTACAGGTGTTCCCGTACCTTGACGACTGGCTGATCAAGGGCCGCTCCAGGCCTCCAGTGGAGGCGCAAGTCGAATTCATCATAGCGACATTAGACGAGCTGGGCCTTCTCCTCAACAGGGGGAAGTCGACTCTATCCCCCCTTCAGCGGATAGAGTTCATAGGGGTGGTTCTGGACTCAACCCAGGCTAGGGTGTACCTGCAGGAGACAAGGTTCCGGGCCATGAACAACATTATTCGGAATCTCAGGCAGTTTCCAACCACCGCAGCACAAAATTACCTAAGACTCCTCGGACACATGGCTGCCTACACCTACGTGGTGCAACACTCCAGGCTCAGGCTTCGGCCTCTCCAGTTATGGCCAGTCTCTGTGTGTCGGCCAGTTCAAGACAGTTTGGACAGCGTAGTGACTCTGCCTCACCCGGTCCTTGACTCCCTTCTGTGGTGGCCCGACCCACAGGTGGTGTATGCAAGGGTCCCCTTCTCCAGTCCCCAACCAACTCTCTTGTTGGTGGTGGACGCATCAGACTTGGGCTGGGAAGTGCATTTGGGAGACCTCAGGACACAAGGCCTCTGGTCTCGGCGGATCTGGCTTTCCACATCAATGTCAGAGAGCTGAGAGCGTTGCGCCTGGTGTGCCAGACTTTCCAAGCCCACCTAACAGGGAGTTGTGTATCAGTTATGACAGACAACACCACAGCGATGTTTTATATCAACAAATGGGGGTGCACGCTCCTCTCCCCTGTGCCAGGAGGCCCTCATGCTGTGGGACTTCTGTGTAGAGCATTTGATTAATCTGCAAGCATCGTACCTCCCTGGAGTACAGAATGAGTTGGCGAACTACCTCAGCAGGTCATTCCACAGCCACAAGTGGTCCCTGCGCCCATATGTCGCAAACTCCATCTTCCAACAGTGGGGGTTTCTCCAGATAGACCTGTTCGCCAGCAGTTTTGCTCCTTACACAACCACAGTTCGGACTCCTCTAGTGGATGCATTCCTCTTCCTGTGCGGAGACCATCTCCTTTATGTGTTCCCATCCCACTCATTCACAAGCTGTTCCTCAAAATAAGGAGGGAACAAGCTTCGATGATACTGGTAGCTCCAGCCTGGCCCTGACAACGCTGGTACACATTGCTCCTGGAAACATTCGTGGAAGCCCCAGTCACCTTGCCGCTCTTCTTGGACTTAATAACTCAGGACCATGGCCACCTTCAGCACCCGAACCTCGAGTCGTTGCACCTTATGGCATGGAAGCTCCATGGCTGAACCCGATGGAGCTGGCCTGCTCGGACCAGGTTAGACAATCCTCCTTGGCAGTAGAAAACCCTTCACCAGGGCGACCTACCTTGCCAAGTGGAAGCGATTTTCAATCTGGGTGGCGCAGCATCATTCATCTCCAACGCTCACCACTTCTCCTTATATTGGACTACTTCCTCCACCTCAAGCAGCAAGGTCTGTCCATGTCTTCAATAAAGGTTCACCCAGCTGCCATTTCAGCCTTCCATCCAGGTACAGACAGCCAGTCGGTCTTCGCCAACCCTATGGTCAGTCGTTTTCTGAAAGGTCTCGACAGGCTATAGCCACAGGTCAGGCAACCGATCCTGGCTTGGGACCTCAACCTGGTCCTTTCCAGACTCATGGAACCACCCTTTGAACCTTTGGTGAAGTACTCCCTGCTCTCTCTCTCTCATACAAGGTAGCATTTCTGGCAGCGATAACCTCAGCCAGGAGGGTGTCTGAGCTCAAGGCCCTGACATCAGAGCCTTGCACTGTGTTCCATAAGGACAAGGTCCAGCTCAGGCCTTACCCGGCTTTCCTCGCGAAGGTTGTCTCCCAATTTCACATCAACCAGCACGTCTTCCTCCCAGTATTCTATCCTAAGCCTCACTCGAGCGGCAGGGAGCAAAGGCTTCACTCAGTGGATGTCTGCAGAGTGCTAGCCTTCTACATTGAGAGGATGAAGCCGTTCTGAAAGTCTGTCCAGTTTTTCGTGGCAGTGGCGGATAGAATGAAAGGTCTTCCCATCTCTTCTCAATGGATTTCTTCCTGGATCACGTCCTGCATCCGTGATTGCTACAACCAGGCAGGGGTGCCTGCTCCTCCGATCACTGCGCACTCCACCAGGGCTCAGGCCTCTTCAACGCTGTTCCTGGCGCAGGTTCCCACGCAGGAAATATACAGGGGGCGACATGGTCCTCCATACACACTTTCACCACGCACTATGCAATCACCCAGCAGGCCAGAGACGATGCAGCCTTTGGAAGAGTGGTGCTCCAATCAGTGGAAACTCCAACCCCGCCTCCTGAATTTGGGCTTGGAAGTCACCTGATTGGAATCGACGTGAACAAGCACTCAAAGAAGAAAAAACGGTTACTCACCTTCTCATAACTGTTGTTTTTCGAGATGTGTTGTTCATGTCCATTCCAGTACCCGTCCTCCTTCCCCACTGTTGGAGTAGCCAGCAAGAAGGAACTGAGTGGGGGTCGGGTTGGCAGGGCCCTATATTGGGCACCATGAAGGCGCTACTCCAGGGAGTGCCCAGGCCGACCCTACGGATACTGATGGGGAAAAAAATCTTCCGTTTGTCATGCATACGGCGCACGCACAGCTGATTGAAATGAACATGAACACATCTCGAAGAACAACAGTTACGAGAAGGTGAATAACCATTTTATTCAGAACTCTCCATAACTTAGAATCATAAAATTGATGGGAAAAAGTCTATCATGAGCTTCTTCTTCTTCAGGGGCCCTTCCTCAGGGAGCTCCTGTTCTTCCAGCCAAGAGGTAATAGAGGAATGGGAACATTTACTTACTTCATTCTTCGATTTTTTTTTTGTATGAAAACCCTCGTTTTATCTTTTCACCTGTTATCAAAAAAGAGCCCTATATGGAGGGGAAGGAAGGGTCAGGTAATGGAAAACAAGTGAAGGTTTTCATCAAATCTTTGAAACTCTGAATAGGCTCCAGTAAAGATCACTTAGTTCTCAGATGAGTAATATAGTGTGCCTTGGATCATCAGAATCACTAAGAATGGACTATTTCTCTTTTTTGGTTTGCTTGTTTGTTTGCATGTATGTCAAGGTGGTTTGAAGGATTGGATGAGGAAGATGATACAAAAATAATTTGGATATTTGTGATCCGTAGATAGAGCCTGGACTTCAACAGGAAGTTGTCCATATACATGGATGGTGGGTGGGATGTTGATTTAGGGAGAAAGAGGAAATTGAGTTAAGGACCCCAGAACAAATGGAGGATCAAAGGCCATGAACCACTGTCTAATGAGAGGCGAAAGAGTACAGTATCCAGTTAAAATTTCAGCACAGTGGGCTGGATTCATGAGGGAATAGCTTCCCAAGGGCATGAGGCAGAGGAGTGGGGAACATGCTGACTTGTCATTGGAACTGGTCCTCATAGGCTACTGGCTTCCTCAGGTAAAGCAGCTGATACAACCAGGACATCTGCTGCAGAAGATGAAGATGAAGAGCTCCTGTGGGGCAGCATGGTTGAGACGAGGCTCTTGTTTTTCTTAGTTACATCAGCTAGTGTGGCTTTTTTCTGTGGGCTCAGTGGGATTGGGACCACATTTCTGACTTGAAGCTATGGCTTCTGTCTGCCCCCTTGCTTGTGGATCTTTAGTTTCCTGCTTGTGTTAGCACTGAGATGGGTGAACGCAAGGACATGGTATTGGTGGCATACGAAGAGTACAATGACTCCTCAAGGTATATCTGAAACAGGTGTTGTGTATTGGAGGCACGAGGCTTCTTATCTCTTTTGGACTTCCGAGATGCATCTAAGGTGCCTTTAGGAGAAGTCCTCATGTTCAATAGTGTCAATTTGTATTTTTAATTAGTACATTTAGTAAAATCTTCTCATTATTACCCACTACAAAATGCACAATTTCTGTTTTCTCATGCTGAGATAAGAGGCAGTCAGGATTATCTTGGAGAAGCAGAACAATTCTGGACCTTAGCGAAAAGAGGAGAATGTACCTGCTGTATGACCGACTGGACCTGCCTCTGATATTAGCAGAGAGGAAGGAAAACTGACTGTTGCATTGCCAGACATACCCAAAGTAGGGGAAATATAATTTAGAGGCAGAAATAAAACAGCACTTGCCGTTTTACAGACATGAAAATTGCACTAATAATTTTTTAGAGAGATGTGAGATTTGAGTCCTGACACCACTCCTCCCCTTGTAATAATATTAAGTACTATAAACATCTTTTCAATGTTGTGATCATACTGTGTAACAGGGTTATATTTAATTTATCTGTTTGGGTACCTCTCAGACATTCCCAAGTGGCTTTTCAAATATTTTCCAGTACACCACCTCTGTGTTACGGTTGTACAGAATTATATTACAGAGGCTATTAGGAAGGCCAGTCTGCCTTACTTTTTTGCTCAGCTAGTTGCATCTTTTGATGTCATAAACCCAGCCTTAGCCACAACAGCCTCCTCCCTCCACTTATTTTAGTAAACAGTATGTAGCTCTGTCTTGTAGCTGCTGACAGCCTTGATTTGCTGTTTTCTTGCTCTCAAGGATGTGCATTGTTTTGTCAGTCATCTCCTTTATCTTTCCTCCTTACCTAGACTGGCAAACTCCAGAAGTGATCTCTGGTACTGATCCTTGATAAATGAGGCTGTTGTGACCTGATTTCCCCCCCCCCCGCTTTTTTTTTAAATTACCCATATGATGATAATTACTGACAACTGCATGAAGCCACCACAGGGTGAATAGCATGGCTGGGCAGATAAATGAAATGGCACACACATTTCCATTTAATACCTTATGAGTCAGTGTGATAAAATGTTTTGAAATATACAGCAGTATTCTAGCGTACATTACATTTTCAGCCAGTTGTTAATCTTTATTCAGTAAATTTAGCATTTATTTGTTCTATGTTAATGGTTGCTTTGTGTTTCTTTTTAAAGACAAACTTAAATATGGCATTTTAACTTTTAGTTCCTAAACTGAATGGGTGAAAAGTTATGAAGAAAAATTGTGCATGTTTTTTTAATATGTTGTCCTAATACCAAATTGATTTCCACCTCTTTTTCTGAAGTGAGAGATTGTCCCGTCTCCTGGATCTAACAAAATAACTAATGTCAGACAAATTTTTGAACCATCAATGAGAGGTTTTTTTTACATGCCTTATGTGAGAATTTATCTAACGAAGTAGATAGTTTATACTATTAGCAGAAGAATGTTCTTGCTTACCAGCATTAGTTTTGTTCAGTTTCCAACTAAACTAAATGTGGTTTCTCCCTTTCAGTTAGCAGAAATTGAAAGAAAGAAAACATGTAAGAGTTGGCGTCATCCACTAAGTAAACCCCCGGCCAGATCTCCTATGACCCTCGTTAAACAGCAGGCAGTAAGTGATGAAGGTGAGCATGGTTTTAATGTGTTTCTCTAATTATATCTGTCTGTCTTTATAAACCTGTATACATATATATTTTAACTATGACAAAAGTGCTGAAGATAACAGTATTTTGACTGTGTGGGAAATCTTCTAACGGTTGCAGAATAATTCCATTGAAAAGCTTTCAGCATGCTTGCTGAATTTATGGGTTCTTTCTTTCTTTTTTCCCCTTCCCCATTTTCACTTAAATTCTCCTAAACATATTAGAACTGTCTTGTAAGAAGCTCAGAACAGTATGAAGTCCTTTAAAGTGCTGTGTGTGGGATGAAGACACTTTCTGTAGCCAGATCTCCTTTGTTGGATTTCACAGCAATTGGTTTTAGCAGCAAACTTTACATCTTATTGTAGGAAGGCAAGTGTAGCTATGACATACCATTTCTAGATCTTCAGAACATCAATCCTGCTTGTTAACTGTACCTCATTGGACTTTTTTTTTTTTTTTTGCATTGTGATTCCATTGTTTTATATTCATCCATTTGGAGCCTTGAAAAGCGGTTCTGGTAAAAGGCATCTGTAGTCTTGATTCATGAAAGAGACCACAGATGTTCCAAAACATCAGAAAGGTTACTGGAGTCTTTATTAGACCTTGAATTCTGGCCCCACAATTGGTTAAAAAAATAAAGGGAAACAATTAAATAGACTGCTCTCTCTAGGTTTGACAAAGCCATTTTACTGTATCTATTGAAAATGGAGAGCTACTGAGCATATCCCACATACATTCCTTATTTTACTCCTGAGGGCATTCTGCGCCAAAAAAATAAAAATTCTGTGAACAATATTTTAAAATTCTGCACGTTTTATTTGCCAATAAATAAATACAGAGGCTCCAGCATGGTAGTGGGGAGCACAGGCCACTGGCTACACGAAGGTGGGAGAATCACCCTGTAGCCCCCACCCCCGGGACATGGACTCAGCGGTAAGGCTGCACCCGAACCTGGCAGTGCACAAGGTCTGGGGCTGCCCCAGAAACACCCTGGGGCCCTGCCCCTCTGTTCCAGATGCATCAGGTATGGGGCGGGCAGGCAGAATCCAAGTGTGGAGGGGCTGTGTAGGGGGATCCAGGTGTGGGGTTAGAGGATTCTGTGTTGGACAATCTGGGTGCAGACAGCTCAGTGTGTGTGGGGGTCTAAAGTGTGGGGGGATCTAGATGCACAGAGGCTCGTTGGGCGGGGGGAGGTTCCAGGTGCAGGGACAATGGGACTCTGCAGGGGCTTCCAGGTGAAGGTGGTTGCAGTTCAGTGGAGGGGTCTGGGTCTAGGGGTCTCGGGGCGGGGGTGGGGGAGGTCTGGGTGCTGGAGGCGTGGGGCTTGGTGGGGTGGTGTCTGGGTGCAGCTAGCTGAGGGTCAGTGCCATGGGGGTCTGGTTGTGCCCGCTCAGGGTGATGCAGGGGGTGAGGCATCAGGGTGGGGGTTTGAGTGCAGGGAGCTCTGGGGGTGATCTGGATGCAGGAGTGGGGGTCTGGAGGCAGGGGGTCTACAGGTGCTGGGGTTGAGGTTCACTGGCGTGGGGTTTGGGTATGGAGAGCTAGGAGGATTCTGGATGTACCGGGTGAGGCTTGGCAGGGGTGTCTGGGTATGGGAGGTCCGGATGCACGGGGATTGGGTGGATGGGGAGCAGCTCCCTGTACAGTGACCCCTCCCACCACAGCTGAGGAGCGATGGGCAGGAAGCAGGGGAGGATGATGAGCTTCCTGCAGCTGTGTGAAGTTTCTGGGGGTGGGTCTGAAACAGCCCCAGCCACTCCTTGCAGGGGAGGAAGAAGCCTCATCCTCCCCTGCCTCCAACCCAGCTGGGACTAGTAGCTGATCCCGCCTTAGTGTTAGGAGCCACTGGCTGAGGTGTCCCCAGCCCCACTGTGATTTACCTCTCTGCTGGCTGTTCTGAGTGTCTGAAACGCTGTACCTGTGCTGCTAGGGAGTGGTGCGGCGTGACTGCTCTTGCAGCTTCTCTTTGCTTCCTGTCAGAAAGTCATTTTTCTGTGAGGAAGCAAAGAAATCTGCAAGGGACATGAATTCTGTGCATGTGCAGTGGTGCAATATTTCCCCAGGAGTATCATTTATACCATTCGTATAGTTATACCAGTAAGTTTCTGTAACCGGCAAAGTTCAAGATTTTAACAACCAGGGATCAGATTCTCAGCATAGCTGAAAAGACTGGCATAAATGTAGGCCAACTAAAAGCAAAAATAGCCCTTAATGAAATTTTAAAGCTACCCAGGACTGCATCCCTATCCTCATTTCTGACACAATTCCTCCTCTGTGGGGGAATCAGCAGCAGCAGCATTAAGGTAGCTTTCTGCTTGCTTTGGTGGTGCACAAAGGAGATGGTTTCAGGGCAAAGAATCTGGCTCCTAAATTCACATTTAAGCAATTAAATAATTTTCAAAAACACTGAGCGTAGAGTAGCTCCCATTGACTGCCAGGAGAGCTGCTATGTACTCAGCACTTCTGAAATGTAGTCCAGTCGCTTAGATGCCTAAATAAGGAGCCTAATATTATGCACTCCAATCTTTCCACAATATTAAAACTGTGCACCTTAAAGCTAGATACCACCATAGACTGGACAGTTTTTTTAATAGATCCAAATAGAATTGGGTTTCTCCCATAATATTTCAATCTGAGGGGGATGTGAAAAAATAGTAAGGTCAAAATGATATAGTACAGCCATCAGGCTATTCAGTATGCCAGCTTCACTCATGTATAAGGTGCTTTTGCTTTCCTTAACTGTTATGAGCAATGGTGTGTGTGTGTGTGTGTGTGTGCGCGCAAGGCTGGTGCAAGGATATTTTGCGCCCTAGGCCCCTTGCGCCTCCCCTCCCCTCCCCCCCGGAGCATCGCTTATTATAAACTTTCAAAAATGAACACAGTGGAGTCACATCTTACCCGGGGGTTAGGTTCTAAGATCAGCGAGTAAGAGGAAAATTACCATAAAGTACAGTACACACAGTATACAATAGAACAGGAGTTCCGTTCACGCAGGAGCCGGCGGACGGAACCCCAGACGCTGGCCCCGCTCAGCCCACTGCCAGCAAGGGTCCCAGGGCCGGCGGCTGGGACCTCAGCCCCCTGCCAGCCAGGGTCATAAGAACATGAGAGGGGCCGTACTGGATCAGACCAAAGGTCCATCTAGCCCAGTATCCTGTCTACCAACAGTGGCTAATGCCAGGTGCCCCAGAGGGAGTGAACCTAACAGGCAATGATCAAGTGATCTCTCTCCTGCCATCCATCTCCACCCTCTGACAGACAGAGGCTAGGGACACCATTCCTTACCCGTCCCAGCCGGCGGCTCCGCTCAGCCTCCTGCCGGCCTGGGTGAACGGAACCCCAGGCCGGCAGCGGGCTCAGCGGTGGCTGGGACCCGCAGCCTGCCATTTAAAAAAAAAAAATCGGCTCGTGTGCCACCTTTGGCACATGTGCCATAGGTTGAGGACTCCTGTTCTAGTGTATACTGTGTGTACTGTACTTTATGGTAATTTTCACTATACACAATTTTCTTCTTACGCGCTGACCTTAGAACCTAACCCCTGCATAAGATGTGACTCCACTGTAGTGTACAAAAAAAATGTTGTGCACCGCTTTTTGGTGCCCCCAAATCTTGGCACCCTAGGCGGCTGCCTAGTTCGCCTAGTGGTTACACCGGCCGTGTGTGTGTGTGTGTGTGTGTGTGTGTGTGTGTGTGTGTAAATATACTAAAAAGCAGCCCTCATCCCCCAATAAAAACTCCAAACACCACCACCCAAGGGCAGTGCTTTTTCTTATTTCCTCAACTCTTGGGTCACTGCACTTTCCTTTTCTTAAAGCCTGCAAACAGTAGCATACGTTTCATTTTCATAGCTTGAACCTTGTGGCACATTCAAATTCAGTTTTTCACTCAAGAGCATCAAGCACTATTTTGCATCCTTTCAGGAGATGTAACTTACGTAATTAGGGAACAGTTTAGATCTGACATTCATACACTGTGTGATGACATCCATTTAAAAATATTTTAAAAAACGGCAAAAGTTCTCTCTTCTGTTAAATGGAGAATAAAGGCCTTCGTTTTTATCCCATCATAATTTTAAGTTTCACTGCATGTTTTTTATTTCCAAAAATGTAGGATTAATATTTATGTTAAAGCCCTAAGTTACAAAGGAAATTTGATCTTCTTATGTGGCATATTTGGTAAGTAGTGCTAAAAGAAGCCTCTTTTCTCCTCAGCTACTACAGACTCATCCATAAACAGTTCCTGCAGCTAACTTGATGGTACTGTACTTTTGATTTGAATGACTTATCAGACATCTCTTATTAAAATATCGATCATGGCCTCTTGGGTATGTTTTCAGGGTTGACATGCTAATAAGATATATCACAGTTGAAAGCAGTTTTTATTTCAGGTTTGCAAGCACCAGCTATTAACAGTTGGGAAAATAAACAAAAAAACCCTCTATCTCGGTCAAATTCCTTTGCGTGCGCTTCCAATAACAAAACATTGATTTTAGGGGAAAATACTTGAGAAAAAGTACAGAGCAATTCTGTTGGGTTGTTTGGCTGTATTTTAATAGAAAGGAATATGGAATGTATATCGTCTTTTAACATATAATAGTTTTTTTAAACAGCATATTTTGATGATAGTTTTAAAAAAAAAATGAGTTAAGGGAGATTGAAAACAACTATATACTTTATTTTAAACAATTTAATTAGCATAGTTAAATTAACATAAGCCCTTCTTTATTTAAATCATTCACCTCCATGACAACAATTATTTTTGGGACAATAACAAACAGAAATGACAAACTCACAATAGAAACTGATGCAAAGCAAGCAAGGAAGCAATACGGTTCTATTTCCATCACGTTTCATTTCTTTTTCGGCCTTATTTTTGGCATTCATCTAGGTGGCTGCTCTTAGAGGAGCTGGGACTGGCAAATATAGTTCACTTCTGAACTTGCTGACATTGATGGGCTTGAATTTCAGTAGTGCTGAGCGCTGACACCTCCAGTGAAGTCAATGTGAGTGCTGAGCATCTCTAAAATATCAGGTCTCATGTGTTCAGCACAGTGGTGCCAGTTGCTTATTAAATGACGCTACTTTTTTTTTTTTTTTTAGTTTATGAAAAGTTACTACACTCAAGTGTAGTTTTTGAAGTGTAAATCCAGCAAAGACATGAATTGGTATGTTAAATTCATGTCTACAAAACACTTTGTAAAGGAATGCAAAAGGTTGGACCCTGTAGCGGGTGGTCACCCGCTCCGGCCTTAAAGGGCTTAAAACAGCCCAGGAGAGGGCTGTGGCTGGGGAAGGCTGAATGGAGAAGCAGCCTCAGCTGTGGCCATGCACCAATTATAAGAGGGCAGTGGGCAAGGAGCAGACAGGCTCCCTCTAGCTGAGGCGGGAGATGGACCTAGCTGCCTGAGTGCTAAAGGGTACTGGAGTGGAGCGGAGCAGGGCTGGGGGAAGACCAAGGGAACTGGGGAGCTCCGGCCTGGAAACCCCCCAGGCTGCAGCCAATTAGGTACTCGGGTTGCGGGGGGCAGCCCACGGGTAGGCAGAGGCAGCAGGTCCAACCCCCCCTTGCCTATTGTGAGTGGCTTTTACACTGCAGTCTGCCCCAGTGTGCGGGGGCTAGATGGTGACTGGCAATAGGCCACGACTGAGGCAAGGTGGGGATAGAGGGTTGGGGGTTCCCCTGGGTGGGGAGACCCTGAGACTGCAGAGGTATTGCCAGGGGGCAGCACCCCAAAGACAAGGGGCACCAGGTCCTGGGAGGGACACGGGGGCCAGTGGCAGCGGGACACTGGCCTGCAGAGGGAGCTCTGCACTGGAAAGAGCTAATCCCCGGAGCGACCAGCAGGAGGTGCCGCAGGGGTGAGTCCCGCACTGTCACAGCCCCCCTGAATGTGTAACTTGCACAGCCTCCATCTATGAAGGCCTACCTCCAGACATAAGCTGCAACCGTACAGGCAGCTTAAAAAACTCTTCTGCAGCCATTTTTGTTCTGTTGGATAACACAAATTTAACAGGGCTGGCATGTCTCTTCCAGCGTTATGCATTCAGTCAGCCTCAGCTAAGTGTCACTGAATTGCATGTGGTAATTATAGTTGTTTCCTTGTCCATAAGTCTCCCACCTTATTCTAAACCTAAAATCTCTCATTTGTTTCTTCTTCCTTTTACGTCCGAAAATGTCTGAACAGATCAAATTCACCAAATGCATTACTTCAATTAGCTGTTAAGCATCTTTCTGAACATTAGTGACAGCTTAGACACATGATCCATATCTCTGTAATGTTTGCATGCCTTGAGGGGCTAGATTGAGTGGATTTCAGACAGGGTTACAGTAATTTTACACAAAAAGGGCTTTATTAATTTTATAATTCATTTGGTAAAGTAATTAAAGATTTAAATATGTGGTGGTTTGGAATGAAGTTGCTCTTTTTAAATGAGAGATGATAGTGATTGTGGTGGATGATGGCTCCTTGACTAGAGCTAAAATAAAGCATCAGAAATGAGGATCTCCAGCTTATGGCAAGAGTAATCCACGTTGAGGTGGTCAGATGGCACAAACTTGGCAGTGAATTGCAAAGATTCTGTTGTCTCCATGCTGTCTTCTGCAGCAGGCTGTTAGCCTTCTAGCATCCCTATATCTATTGTCACAGAAGCAGCAGTCTAACAGCAGTGTCTCCTGGCTTTTAGCTCCCCTCCCGTTTCTCTCTTGAACAGGAAAATTATCTTTCTGGTGACATCATGTGTGTGTATATATATATATATATATATATATATATATTGGGGACGGGTGTGAATTGGTACCAGCTAACTACCAGGCACATGTGGCTGTCTTGCTGTGAGAAGGGTGAAACAGTCAGTGGAAATGGTGGGTATTGCTAACAGTCTGAAGAAGTCCCTCCATTGTCCCTTCACCCTCCTCTCTCTCAAGATTGTGGTGATCTTGTATGCTAGGTTTCCTGGCTTGGTCAAGATGGAGATGGTTTGTACTTTGGTACCACTCTCATTTCTCTCTGCTCCTTCCAATTGTCTAGTTTCCCGATCTTGTCCTTTTCATTCTGACTTCTCATCATGCACCAATTACAGGCCAGCAGCCACCCAGTTCCTAGCTTCGGTGGGCGAAACCACAACAGAGAGTATAGACTTTGGTGGGAGGAGCTTGCACACAAGATGGAGACTGAATGAGCCACTAAAGGGAAGAGCAATGCTTGCCCCTTTAGCAAAATGAGGCCTCATCAAGAGGCAGCTGGAGTTAGGGGACCTGAATCACAGACACCAAGGCAATGCCAAGGTCACATATATTTAGTGGGAGTACAAGAGCTCTGTTTACAAGGATGCCAGTTTCTTCAGTTATTGCCTTCTGTCAGGAGGCTCCAGCTGCTTGCTATGCTCACCATCCTACTGTCATTCCTCTCCCCACTTCCATGGTCTCTCACTTTCCTCCAATCCCGCTTGTGGTATGGGAATGCTTCACTTTGTCCTCACAGTGAGGACACAGTTTGTCCTCTCATCTCTCTGTGCGAATCCAGTCAGCAGCATTCCTTTCTCTTCCTGACACACCAGCTGGAGAGCAGTGGTTAGATGAGCATCGATCAAGGGGAGCATCTGTTTGTTAACCAGAATATGAATACCAACATCTGGGCAGAGGTTTTTCTCAACACATACTTGAACATCGATTGTCAAATATCAAAAATGGTAATAGCAAGTGTTACTGTGTGCAAAATACTCCATGCTCTAGAGCATCTCTGTTGGGATATACATCTATCCTATAGTGACGTGTAATAACCAGGATTAGTTTGGCTTGTGTCATATAAGAGAGCTACCCCAAGAAAGACTGCTCCTGTTGCAGCATCTGCTGATCCCCTTGTTTCTGAGCTGCTGCTGCTTTTACTGTCCAAAAAGCTGCTGCAGCCTCACCTGCTGTTGGTATTAATTCTGTCTCATCTAATCTGTTCTATGTAGGCCTTTCTACAGCACTCATTTGCTCTGCTTTCTGTGTCTTCCTTGAGTCTGTTGAGTCATGGGTCTGATCCAGGGGCATTTTCCCAACCTTTTTATTAAGTTGTCCTTGTATCCAGGTGTATTATAATAGGCGATAACTATCTGAAGTGTACAAAAACCATAATGTGAGCTCTGAAATAAGGGCTTGATTTACTCTGAAAACACCTATTTATACTGATTTAGCAATTCCTCTTGGTCTTTCTAGCTAATATTTTCTTACACCGTTCCGCCTGGACTCTATTGTTGCAGATGATTTCTTATATTTCCAGTCTTTTGGGGTTGACCAGTCTGCTGTTTTTTCAGGTATTCAGGGAGATGAGTGATCTCCTGGCAAGGAAATGTTAGTATAACAGGAATATTCTTATAACTAAATCATTAGTATAACTGTAGGTTGGGCACTTCATAGCCTGTTAACATCTGTGGTGTGAGACCCAACTGTCACACTCTATGTATACTTTTGCTGGGTATATTCCTTGGGGTTGCATAAATTTCCAGTTTGTTTAATTTTTGAGGAGTTCTTTGAGACTGATGAATGATCATCTGCATGGGGCATGAGAATATTAGGTTCCCAGTGGATTATGATGCATGGAATTCAGTTCTTTCTCCATTAGCAGCAACCTAAAATGAATTAAAAACTTAAAATTATGCAAGGGATGTATGCAAGCTCTGGTGATACATACTTGGTGATGTGCTTCTTTGAAGTGTTGTCAGAAATACAAAATAGATGAGGCTAAATGGAGTTAATGAACTGGTCTTTTTCTCTAAACCTTTAAGTGAAATTGTGCTCCTAGAAGGAGCGGTATTGAGAGCCCTGGAGACTGAAGTCATTTATTTGCTGCAAGCCAGCATCAGCAGTGCAAGTTTCTCACTCTGCCTTCAACCTTATTCTGGAGATTACACCGTTTGGGTGAGAGGAGAGTTCAGTTTCTACACCCATTCAGTCCTTGTCCTCTGTGTTGATACTACCAACTAGGTGTCAGATGCTATTAGAATTGTGTGATTTGGACACCAGTCCACTTGAAAATGGATTGGTTAATTTACTTCACATATGAATTTACCATTTACCTTTGGAGTCCTACCTAGATTCAAATTCTGTGTTTGATCACGGTCATCTTAGTCTCTAGGAGATGTGTATTCACATAATCAAACCAATACTAATTTTGGCAAAACTCTGTATGATTGGCAGCCTTTGTTCAGAAGTTGGGAGGTAATGCCAATATCGAGGAGGACTGGAATATCATACAAGAAGATCTGGATTACATTGAAAACTGGAGTAATAGAAATGGGATGAAATTTAGTAGTGCAAAGTGCAAGGTCATACATTTAGGGACTAACAACAAGAATTTTTGTTGTAAGCTGGGGACTTATCAGTTGGAAGCAACAGAGGAGGAGAAAGACCTGGGTGTATTGGTTGATCACAGGATGACTATGAGCTGCCAATGTGAAGCAGCCATGAAAAAGACTAATGCAGTCCTAAGTGCATCAGGCAAGGTAATTCCAGTAGAGACAGGGAAGTGTTCGTACCATTATACAAGGCACTGGTGAGATATCATCTGGAATACTGAGTGCAATTCTGGTCTCTCATGTTTAAGAAAGATTAATTCAAACTGGATCAGGTGCAGAGAAGGGCTATTAGGATGATCAGAGGAATGAAAAATCTACTTTATGAGAGGAGACTCAAAGAGCTTGGTTTATTTAGCCTAGCCAAGAGAAGGCTGAGGGGATATACCATTGCTCTCTATAAATACATCAGAGGGATAAATACCAATGCATGGGGAGGAGTTATTTAAGTTAAGCGCCAATGTTGACACAAGAACCAATAGACCTAAACTGGCCATCAATAAGTTTAGGCTTGAAATTAGATGATGGTTTCTAACCATTAGTGGAGTGAAGTTCTGGAACAGCCTTCCAAGAGAAGCAGTGGGGGCAAAAATCTTAACTGGCTTCAAGACTGAACTTGCTACGTTTATGGAAGGAATGGTATGATGAGACTGCCTACAGTGGCCTTGGCTAGTAGCAAATATCTCCAATGACCAGTGATGGGACACTAGATGGGAGAGGGCTCTGAGTTACTACAGAGAATTCTCTCCCATGTGTCTGGCTGGTGGGTCTTGCCCACATGCTCAGGGCCCAACTGATTGCCATATTTGGGGTCAGGAAGGAATTTTCTCCTGGGTCAGATTGGCAGAGATCCTATGAGTTTTTTTTGCCTTCCTCTGCACCATGGGGCATGGGCCACTTTCAGATTTAAACAAGCGTAAATGGTGTATTCTCTAAATAACAATTTAAGGACTTCAGTAACTTAGCCAGAGGCTATGGGTCTATTACAGGAGTAGGTGGGTGAGGTTCTGTGGCCTGCAACATGGAGGAGATCAGACTAGATGATCATGATGGTCCATTTTGGCCTTTAAAGTCTGAGTCTGTGTCTAAGAAGCACCTCTGAACTGGAATTGCAGGTGTACTTCTGATGTGAACTGAGAGGTATCAGCAGACCTATGTGGGAAAGCTTGCCCGTGTCTGAACTACGTTGTTATTTTTTTTAGTTGTCTAGTATTAATAGTCATTTGCTACTATAACTCCTGAGTTCGCCTACCATTTTTAAAAGAGGCAGTGCATGCTAGATATGTGGTTTATATCTTAATTTTTCTGTCTCCAACAAAATTACATATGGAAATAAACCCACAATACAAGGGAACAGAGAAAAAGATACAGACATCGTATGTTCACTTTAACACATCTGTAAGATCCTCCGATGCTATGGTGATGAGCAGTCTAAGATTCTACAGTAGATAGGGATGATGGGGGAGAGAAAGTTATCTTCAAGAGCTAATGGCAAAATTAATACATTATCTGACACTTGGGCAGCTATTCATTGGAATTTCACCATATTTACTAAGCTGCATAATGGCTGGAGGAAGACTTGTCCCATCAACCCCTGGCAGAATTTCAGCTTTTTGTTCATAGGATTACTTGCAAGTTCTTGTATTTTGTTTTTACTTACTTACTTACTTTTACTTACTTTACTAACTCTGATTTCATTATGACCTGGGGCATTTTCTCCAATAATTTCTCTGCAGCGTCAGGGCTGGCTTAGGTATTTTTAGGGATTCCATTATTGTAACAATGGTTCTTTCATGAGTTCTCTTCATCCTTGGTTTCCTTGCAGAATTGTTTGTACACATTTCAATGTAAATCAGTTTTTTAAAAGAAAATCTGTCTTGCTGTATGTCTGTCTTTCCTTGTTATGCTTATTTTGATGGAATTAATGTCTAAAGGAAGAATAGCAATGAAGAATAGATGGGATTGGGGAATAGGGTGACCAGATAGCAGGTGTGAAAAATCAGGTCAGGGGTTGGGGGGTGAGGGGAATAGGTGCCTATATAAGAAAAAGCCCCCAAAATCGGGACATCTGGTCACCAGAAAGTGCTGCTCACGCTACCAGATTTGAAAAATAAGTGGAGCAATACAGTATGAACTGCATGTCACACTTCAAATGTTAATAATGTTTGCATAATGATTCCTAGTGTTATGTTCAATTCAGGCTTATTAGCTTGTGGTAATATACTTTTATATTGAATGCAGTCATATTTCTGCTCATTTAAGCAATAAAATGCAAATTCAGCAGAAATAGTAAGTAGATTAACTATGGATGCTTATTTGTTGGCCTGCGTTATTTGGGCATAAAGCATTAGAATCTGTTTTTAACTAAGTTTTGCATTGCCCTTATAGTTTACAGTTTGAGTTAGCATGTTTCTTCTATAATGTTTCTAACATTTTCAATAGCATTCATGAGTCCAAACTGAGTTTTGCTGACTTCGACTGTAAGGTGAGAACAGGGAGGGGGAAAAAAGACTATTGTGACTAGAAAGAGCAGCTTGAACAAGAGTTTGATTGAATTAGGGGGAAATTGCTCGTTTTATAGCTATAGTATTTATATTATATTGCAATATAAATCAAAGCTTCCTTTGCTTTTTTTTATATTCAGTCACAACAGCATGTGAAACGTACTGAACAGCAGCTGCTATTCAAGTCATATAAGATATATTCAGTAATGTCATAAGCAGGTTAAGCAAGTTGAATGGAAAGTAAAATCATATGTGAAGATGCAGCTATAGATTGACTGACCATGAAACCTAAATTGCTAAATTCTGGTTCAAAGTCCTTATTCCTTGTTTGGTCTATGAAAGTACCACTTTACTCTGCTCTTCCATGCATTACTTTGGCGGGGGAGGGAGGAAGCCATTAACCTTTTGACACGGGCTGATCTATTTTTGCCACCATTAGCATTAATATATTTTGTATTAGAATATTGTATAGCAGGGTAGTAGGGTCTTGGTTTTAAACAACTTGATTGTGGCTTTTTTTTTTTTTGTTTCGTTTTTGCTATTCTGTAGTTTGAGTACTCAAATATAGGGCAGGTATTTGCACACTTCTGCGTGTTGCTTTGACAGTACAATAACTCCTCCCTTAACATCGTCCTGGTAATCGTTGTTACGTTGCTGATCAGTTAGAGAACATGCTGATTCAAAGTTGTGCAATGCTCCCTTATAACGTTGTTTGGCGGCCGCCTGCTTTGTCCACTGCTTGCAGAAAGAGCAGCCCATTGGAGCTAGCTGATGGAGGCTTGGAACCAGGATGGACCGGCAGCCTCCCTATCAGCTCCGGCTCCCCTAAGTTCCCTGTGCGGCCGCCCAGCAGGCTACCACTTGCCGGGCAGTTCAGCTGTCCCTCCCCCCACTGCCATGTGCTGCTCCTGCCCTCTGCCTTGGAGCTGCTCCCAGGAGCCTCCTGCCTGTGCAGGGGAAGACTGGTGCTAATGTCAGGGTGTCCCCCTCCTTCTCCTCCCCACTCTTTTACCCCATCTCCAGAGAGCGGGGGGGGGGAGCAGGATATGACAGAGGTCAGGATATGACAGGGGTCAGGACAGAGGGAGCTTGCTGGCAGCAGCTGCTGTCTCAACTTGCTGATCTATTTAAAAAGGCAATGTACTCAGAGTGGGGTCAGCGTACTTAAAGGGGCAATGCCTCTCTCTGACACACATGCTGTGTGTGTCTGTCTCTCTCTGCCATGCTGTCTCCCCTCCCTCCATTCGTGCTGTCTTGTAGAATGTGAGGCTACATTAACAACAATGTGTTAACCCTTGAGAGCTCAGCCGAGTGCTAGTTCATCATTTAGCAGTAAGGCATTCCCTGGGAAATATCCCACCCTCTGACTTCACCACCTCAACCAAGCTTCACAATCATCATTGCTGTGTACAGTATTAAATTGTTTGTTTAAAACTTATACACCTCTACCCTGATATAACGCGACCCGATATTACATAAATTTGGATATAAAGCGGTAGAGGGGTGTGAGGGGGGGGGGGGGTGGGCTGCGCACTCTGGCGGATCGGTTTCACCTATAATACGGTAAGATTTTTTGGCTCCCGAGGACAGCATTATATCGGGGTAGAGGTGTACTGTCTATTTATCGAGAGTTGTAGTCTTTTGTCTGGCAAAAAAAAAAAATTCCCTGGAAACTAACCCCCACTATTTACATTAATTCTTATGGAGAAATTGGATTCGCTTAACATCATTTTGCTTTCAGTAGCATTTTTCAGGAGCATAACTAAAATGTTAAGCGAGGAGTTACTGTATATTTAAGCACCAAAACCCTAGCAATATATCATTGCTCTATATAGTTACAACTGTAGCTGTATATATCATTAAGCTAGGTGGAAAATATACTACCCATTCTTATGTAGTCTAAAGTTTTTCTGTATATTTTAACTTAATTTTAAAGGACTAATAAAAATTAGCCTAACCCTTATGTGGAACATTTCATTATGTGAACTCAAAGCACTTTACAAAGTTGAGTAAAAATCAACTGTGATTTGGAATACTGAGGCAGAGAGAACTCAAGGCCAAATTTTTCCAAAATGTTATCAATCTTTGACACCTAGAGGCTTATCTTCAGAGATGATAAGACCTGATCATTCTGACGAAGTCATTTGGGAGCTGTGGGGGCTCAACACCGTTCTAAGATAAACTGTGTCTTAAGTTGGGCACCCAAAAATTAGTGATTATATAGGAAGGTTTTGGCATAAGTAGCTAGGTCCAATGTCACCCACTGAGTCAGTAGCAAATTTGGGAATAGAACCCAGGTCTTCTGACTCCCCATGTGGTGCCCTGTCCGCTGGATCATGCTTAAGGCTGCGATTTAGTCATGGGTATTTTTTAGTAAAAGTCCTATACTGATCATGGAGAATAAACAAAAATTCATGGCTCGTGACCTGTCCATGACCTTTACTATAAATACTCCTGACAACATCTTAGCTGGGGAGGCCTTCAGGGGCCACTGCTCTGAGGTGCCTCTGTAGTGCCGCTACTCAGGCGCTTTTCTGGGGCCAACTCCCCGGGGCCACCCGAGCAGCAGCTGGTGCGGCTGGCTGCAGGGCCACCTGAGCGGCTGGTTGTAGGGCTGCTCCCCGCCTAAGCAGCTGGCCCTGGGGTCAGCCACACTGGCAGCTGCAGAAGTCACGGAGGTCTTCCATGACCTCCGTAACAGACAGCTTTAATATCCTAGCTTTTTGTGTTCATTAAAACTCATTAACCTTTAATAAAACCTGTTTTGTTGCAATTTTCATAGAGGCTTTGAAAATTTGTATAGAGAAAATATATTTTGTCTCACGAAACAATGATACAGAACCATAGTCTCAGATACACAGCCATGTGCAAATTCCCTAGGATTAAAAGTAAGCCAAAATGAAAATGGCATTCCTGCTGTATTAGCACTACTTCTCAGCAGCCTTCCCATGAGTAGCTACAGAGTCACCGGGCAAATTGGATATGAAGTTTGCCAAGGAGCCAGATGTCTCTTCTGTAAGATTATCTTCCACAGACTAGTTTCTGGTTTTGTAATTACAGTCCAAAGAGAAAATGGAAAATGTATGACTTACTTTTATGAAGGATGAGTTCACTGGAGTATGGATACACAATATCCCACAGTATATGATAGTTAAAAGGTATCCTAGCAATTACTTTTTTTAAATTAAAGAATGAGTTTGTTGAATAATCATTATCTTTGTCTGCCAAAATCTGTAACTGCTATACAGACCATCTGCACTGTAAGACACTCAATTATAACACTCATGTTATTGTACCAAAATGTTCTCTTAGTTAAGTATTATTCTGTTTGTGATACCATCTCTCTGACAATGCACAAAAGGTTAAACTCCAAAAGTTGATCACTGAAAAAAGTTGAGTACAGTTGCTGTCCAGTACTTGTACCGTATTAATGAAGCATTTAAGAGATACAGGTTCTAGTGATCTGTGCAGGGAACTGGGAGCATGAAACGTCTGAGTTACAATCCCAACAGCCCTTGATTCACCATGTGAATTTGGGGCAAGACACTTGAATTTCTCTACTTCTGTTTTCCCATCTATAAAATGATGATAATACTTAGTTACCCAAGGCCCTGATTCAGCAAAGCACTTAAGCACATTATTAACTGTAAGCATGAGAGTACTGCCAGCCCTTAAAATTAAATATGTACTTTGCCCAACATTGGTTATGCAGAGATTGATTATTTACTTAGAGCAGATTCACTGCTGCTGTTCTGATGCTTTGTGCCGCTCTGGGGATGGAAAGCAGCCATAAACTCAGTTTACTAGGCTTAGAACTGCTTTGCATCACTGGAATGGCACAAAGCAGCTGCAGTGTGCTGGTGAATTTTGTCTGTAATGTTTTTAAAGCAATTTAAAGGTTAAAATTATGCTATATAAATATTTATTTTATAATACATTAGACAGTTTGATCAGTGAGAATGCATTTTAATTTCTGGAGTAAATAGGATATACACTGTAACAGCTAAGCCTGTCATATCTCAGAGTTCCCTTTTATTGCTAGGTGAGAAATGCTAGGTTTTGCCAAGATTTCACTATTTTTCACTTTTGCTAAGCCTCCATATGTATATTTGTGGCAATAGGTTGGACAAACTTTGTATAGTGTCTTAGAAAATCATAATGATTAGAATGTTCATTAATATGTAACATTCCTTGAAATCAGAAAGGCATTTGAAAAAAAAAATAACCGTAGACATCATCTAAATAGATTTTATCTACTAAGTTTACATTAAAAATATAAGCCTTATCCGCTGTCTCCGGTAGGGGTGATATTTGGGCTCTCTCCATAGTGAATTGTGTATGTTTTATTACTTTGTTTTTGTGCCCAGAACTTCAGATTATCTTAATGCTGAAGAAATAAAAATAAGTAAATGAAATCTTGCTTATTCCTCTCTGTATGGAATAGTTCACATATCTTGCTGAAACATAAAAGGCCTTATTTACCACTTCTATACATCAATTTTACACCATGAAATCACATTGGTGTAATGGAATGAGGCGTCAGGCCTCAAACCTGTAGTATCTTGTTTCTATGTCTGTGTAGTAAATGTACATACAACAATGTATTACACATCAGTATTTTAATAATCCAGTTTCTGCTCCTTTACATTTATGCAACCCTATTGAAGTCATAGGGTCCATCTGGAGAGCTAGTGTATGGCAAGTTACTAAGCTACTTTGATCTACTCATGTTTCAAAAGGGAGTAGTACAAAGAGCACTACAGAACTTTTAGTGCATGGTACCAGGCACTATACAACCGTTAGTCGGTTGAGGGGGTAAACTGGTGCATTTTCTTCCATTGTAAACCAATGAGTGTTTAGGCCCACATTTGAATTGTGGGTGCTTCAGTATATGGGCATCCAACTAGAGACATCTTGGGCCTGATTTTCAGAAGCGATGATTCAACTTCAGTTGAAATCAGTGGAAGCTGTGGGTACATACCGGTAATACTACTGAAACTCAGGTGATTATTGGGTTGGATACCCAAAATTAGTGAACATTTCTGAAAAATTTGTCTTAACTTTTGGGCCCAGTCCTGTATTCCTTGTACATACAAAACTTCCATTGGCTTTTGTTGGGAGTTCAAAGAACGCAGGATTGGCCCCTAAATCTGTGTCTTTAGCTGGAATTTTTGCCATTCATGTTATGAAATAGAAATATGTTTTTTGTAATGAGAGTCATTAAGCACAGTAAAACAGAGGTTTAGAGTGTCAACATGCTCTATTCCTTTTAGATTAGTCTGTAACGTAAGAGGTACATGGCCAGCTTGTGAACGCTTTGAGCCCTCAGTTCTCTTTCTGGGAGTTTCTGGGTGAATAAGGGATACAGTCCTTCAGCCAAGCCCTATAGGGTTTAATTAATTTACCCTTATCTGAATAAATGTTAAAATGATGTAAAATTGATCTTTACTAATTGTTTTTGTCATTTAAGTGAAACTCTAGTTATTTTACATACTCTTTTAAATTTCATATTTAAAACATTTTGAGATAGGACTGATGTCACATGTTTTGTGATATTTTACTAATATTTATAAATGCACTTAGTTTCCCTTCTAATCTAAAACTAATTTGTTCCAGAAGCTCTTAGGTTTAGACTTTAATAACCTGATTCAGTTTGTCTCTCCTCATGTACAACTTTTATGAGAACTGTGGAACTTAATTATACTTCATCCATCAGATGTATTCACCAAATAAATAACACAGACTTTACAGAACTGTTATTATGAGATATTCACAAAATTAACATTTTTTTATCCTATGCTGTAAAACCTATTGCATTCTTCACGGAGAAAATGAAACAGTTTCAACAGTTTGTAGAAATAAAACAGGAACAACGAAGTTTCAAAGTTGCAACTTTTTTTTCTAATTGAGTGAATCGATTTTTTTTTAATTCCTTTCAGGACATTTGAAGCTACATATAATGCCTCCCAGGGCTGAGATTATGCTCAAGTACCTGAAAAATAACAGATGCTGCTATGCTCTTCATAGCAGAGAATGGTGCTGTACACAGCCAGAAAACATCAGTGGAACATAACCCCAAGCAGCAAAATCATTGTTGAGATTGGCAAAAAAAAATTGTACTGTATTAGAGTCTATGGCTTTTCACATCTGCTAGGTTAGATCAGCAAGTACTGGCAACAGCCCATTCTGCAAATGGCCCAAATGTTTCCCTTCTGAGAATTTCACTTTAACTTAGTAAGCAAAATTTGTTCAAAGTAGATAATATTGAGTGTTGAAATAAGTTACCCCAAACTTTTAAACCAAAACACTTGTGAAAACAAGGTTTGCTTTCATTAATGTATTATTCACTTAGTTATTTGTACTGCAGCACAGTAAATGTTTATATGTTGTGTGACAGACCCAGACCAGTGGGGTACAGGAGTCTGGTAGAGGGCAAATATATTGGTCACTGGATGAGTAGTTTTCTGTTCCCTGAGTGACCAGAGCAGGGGCTGTACTAGAGTAATCAGGAACCTGCTAGAACCAGTTAAGGCAGGCAGGCTAATTAGGACACCTGGAGCCAATTAAGAAGAAGCTGCTAGAATCAATAAAGGCAGGCTAATCAGGGCACCTGGGTTTTAAAAAACGAGCTCACTTCAGTTTGTGGTGCGAGTGTGAGGAGCTGGGAGCAAGAGGCGCAAGGAGCTGAGAGTGAGAGGGTGTGCTGCTGGAGGACTGAGGAGCACAAGCATTATCAGATACCAGGAGGAAGGTCCTGTGGTGAGAATAAGGAAGGTGTTCGGAGGAGGCAATGGGGAAGTAGCCCAGGGAGTTGTAGCTGTCATGCAGCTGTTACGGGAGGCACTATAGACAGCTGCAGTCTACAGGGCCCTGGGCTGGAACCCAGAGTAGAGGGCGGGCCCGGGTTCCTCCCAATTGAGCTGGACTGTGGGTTCTTCCAGAGGCGAAGGTCTCTGGGCTGTTCCCCAACCCACATGGTGAATCTCTGAGGCAAGAAAATCCGCAAATAAGCGCAGGACCCACCAAGATAGAGGAGGAACTTTGTCACAGTTGTTTGTTTTAAAAGAGGTTTTCCTTTTTCCTAAAAGAAGTCATGGTCCTTATTTTTCCTATTTTGTCTAGGTAGTAAAGAAAAAAAAAATTCTTCCTCCCTGAGACAAGTAAGATGATAGAGCATCAAGTATGTATTTGCAAAAGTCAAAGATGGCATGTCATTAGTTATATTATATACATTAATTTATCCTATATGAGGTTGTTTCTGTCTTTAAGAGTGTATTATCTAGCAAATGGTATGGAGTTTTGGCACTGTTACTGGTACTGATACTATCCTAGCAGTAAGTCTGAACTCTCATACAATAGGATGTATCCTTTGGCAATATTTATTAATTTATATTAAGTTGTTCATTATTTCATGGAGTGTTAATACTTCTGTTTTGGAAATAAATCGCATATGCCATGTTTCCCTGGGAAACAAAATACTTAACCTTGCCATAACCTGTACCAGTTTCCAGGCAGCACAGATAACGAGATGTCACTTACAGCAACATAAAAGTGCCTCCGAATATTGGGAATCCAGTCCTCTGTCTGGCTTGTGGGATGTAATGAAGGATTTATTAAAAAATAAAAGATTCATTAATAAAGAAGAATCTCCTTTAATGCCTACATAATCCAATTAATAAATGTTTTGGAAGATAGTGGTCCATTCATTTTACTGTTTCATGAGGAAATGTTGGGCAATACACTGCCAGAAATGTAGGTGGAATTACAAGAAGCATACAATGTACTCGTGAAAGCACAACCAAAAAGACCAACTGCTCAGGGACAGAAAATGTACTTCCTAAAGTGCTGAGCTGTTAAGCTCACAAGTAGTATTAGAAAACTGTAATGGCCAGAAATGGTACTCCATTTATACTAAGATGATATCAATTTATCATCTAAGCATTTCACAACCATGTTAAATCTGGAACTAATACTGCTAGTATTATAGTTTTTCTTTTGCTAACACTAGTTGAATGCAAGTAGCAGACATTGTATCATAACTTGCCCATCACAGCTCAGTAAAAGCTCTTCCAGCATTCCGGTATAAACTCCAACTTTGAGGGTTTAAAACTCAATCAGGAAAGTTTTCTTTGATTTGGAATGCAAGTTCTCAACTTAAGAGCACATTTTCTTTCCTCAAATTAAGGCAACCATTTCAGACATCTGGTATGTGGTCACTCTTGAGACCACTTAATGTGTGTTTCACACAAACATCTCATATGTAGACTAGAACAACTCCTTGAGAGTTACACAATTACTCCACTGAACACTCAGCTAGGGTCAGATTCTCAACCAGGTGTTGAACCAGCTTCTTAAGTTGTGCGTGCACATCTTGAGCATTTGTACATGCAGAACCCAAATTTGTGTGCATAAACAGGAACTTAAACTTGCAAATTAGAAGGACAGCTCTTCAATTAACCTGTGAAATGTACTTACTACCTGGAAGGCCTGCCAAGAGAATGTAGACGAGCGAGGTTAAGGCACAGCAGTTCCCGGAAGTATGCTGAGCTTTCCCTGCCCACTAGACCTCATGGGAGCCTCAGAGGGGACACATTAAGCCTTACTGCCTCCAGAATAGTAAGCTACACCCCCCCCCCCCACATCAGTAGGTGCTCAGGCTGGATGACTGGATGAGAGGGATGCCTCCTAGCTGAAGACAACATCTCTGCTCCTGCTTTCTTCCTCAGTCTCTCTGAGAAATTCTGGACTTGAGTTGGTGGCACCTGCATCTCCTACAGAACCCTCTAGAGCCCTTTTTTCTAGGAGGGCTGTGATCTTCTGCCCATTTCAAGCTATGTCCTTACTGGTAGGAGTCTGTTCAGAACTTATTCACCTGGGTGAAATGCCTCTGATAGGTTGTCAGTGTGCAAGGCTAGGGCCCCGTTGGGGTAAGTGCTTCTGTGATTTCTTTGGTAGGAACGTCTTCTCCACTGTAACTGCATTTCAGGTTCACACCTCAGTCTTCTATTGCTCCGAGTTCAGTAAAGCTTTGTTCACTAGGAGATCTGCCTCTAAGACACTTCAGCGTTCTGTTGGGTGTCCTCCAAATTATGATATGGCTGTTACCTGTTTGGGCTTGGTCAATTTCCAGCTGTTCCTGTCATACTTATCCCTACCCATACTTGCATATAGTCTATGTGCTGCACTCAGATTTCAGTGCATAAAGAGTTCTGTGAATAACTAGGGGAACTGGTCTTCATTTAGGGTTCTGGGAATAGTTGAGGGTGAGGGTCTATTTCTCCAACAGACTATGAGAAAAGGAGGTTCACCAGCTGCAGGAACCACCTCAGCCCGTTTTCACCAGCATGGGATGAAGTTTGTGAATACTCTGAACCTTGAACTCATAACCCAGTTCAAGTTGGCGGAATTTCAAAACTTTTTTCCTCCTCTTTTTCTCCCTCAGATAAGAGACTTGAAATGAACTGCTTCATTCTACTTTCCTGTGATTTAAAACTTTGGAGTTCACTTAGTAAGCCAAACTTTGTAAGAGACCCACAGCACGAATAATACTCCTTACCCATTTTATAGGGGTGTTCTGAGCTTAATTAATGTTTGTAAAGGCTTTTGAGATCCATGGATGAAAGGCTGTTATATAAGTGGCTGTTGTTATTGCACTTGGAAAGCATATGAAGAGAAATGCTGGCTTGATATGAGACTACTCTGTGCCTGCTCCTTACAATCATATTTTGACCTTGGCAAGGATGCTAGTGTAAAATGTTCAGTTAGTAGAAATAGTGTAATGTTTAATTTTGTTCAGTTAATTTCCTGGCTGTGATAGTTTGGTGCTAGCTGACTTCTTTTAGGCTTTATTGACATGCAGACTTGCACTGGCTTAACTAAAGGTTTGTTTTAAAAGCGGCTTAGTTAAGCTGGTGCAAGGTTGTGTGTAGACGCGCTTCGTTCGGTTGAAGAATAACTTCTTTTTGTTTAGCTTAACTTTTTAATTGCACCCCATGAATTAGTAGGGTTTTTTTTTACCGATATTGATGCGATGCTGGCAAGTAGTTAAGATACTTAATGTTCATTTACTTTAGTGACAGCTCATAGAAATTAACCAAAGTTTGACTGAGGATTTTTTTATCTGAACATCAGATAACTGAAACTCTTGCTTATTGCAAGGTTAGATTCATTATCCCAAGATTTGACTTCACATAACCACTTTCTGTACTGCAGTCATGTTCCAGGAAATAAAGATTTCAATGCACAATCAGGGGAGCTGGCCCAGCGAACACTTTCTGCAGTCAGAGGACTTTCCCAGGTCAGAGGACTTTGAACACGATCTTAAGTCTGCTGGCCAGTTCCCCTCGCATAGCTTCCTACCCATATCAGGATGTGAGCACATATGACTTTATATGCTGTTTGACTCCATCTATAGAGTCTTATCTGCTGATGTTCTGCTGAGCCAACCAGCCCTGGGAGAACAGAAAGTTGTTTATAAGAATGTGAACCAGCTAACAGAGTTTGTTGTTAAAAAGTCCGGATACCGGTGTATAATGTGTATTCTCAAAGCGAAGCATTCAGGTCTACTCCTGAGCGGATTTTTTGTGTGAAAGTATTTTTGCATTAAAGAATCATCTGTTCCTGCAGCTCATTTCCTTTGGAAGTGTATCCTCACTTATGACATCATCATTGGTAGCTATGGAAATAATTATACTGTGTGATATAGAGTATTATGATATCAGATGGGGAATAAGCAACAAGAACAGATGAACTGTTAAGGAATAGAGAGGTTCTTTGTTGATGTAGTCAGTAATCAAAAAATGGATCATTAAAGAATTGAGCAGCAAGTCTGACATACTGGATAAATTGTGGAAATGCTTTTCGAAGTTTTCCACGAGGCACCAGTAGTGGGTCAATCTTGCAATCCTTACACAGGTAATCAGTTGACATCAGTAAGAGTTTTGACTGTATCAGAAGTAATGGATTTACTGTGTCAAATTCTCATATTTGAGGGAAGAGGGAAACATCTCAGGGTTTCTAAATGCCAACAAGAAATGTGAAAAAAATCCTTAATAGCCAATTTTTTTGTGGGATTTGCTCAAGAACAATACTTTTTTTCTATGCTGACCTAGTGTAAATGGGCAAAGCTCCATTTAAGTCAATGGAGTTATCTCCTTTTACGCCAGCTGAGAATCTGGTCAACAGTTCCCAGCCCTGTGCCCATTTCTGGAAGATATAGATTGTAAACTCCTCAGGGCAGGGATTGTGTCTACCTGTGTGTTTGCAGAGTGCTTAGCTCAGTGGCGCTCCAAATCTGTCTGAAAGTGCAATTTTAAGATAAATATTAAAAATAATGACAATAGAGAGGTTCAAAAGTGAGTTGAGGGAGAAGTTTAGTTCTGGAGAGAAATTAGCAAGAACATAAGAATGGCCATATTAGGTCAGATCAAAGGTCCATCTAGCCCAGTATCCTGTCTTCCAGCAGTGGCCAATGACAGTTGCCCCAGAAGGAATTAACAGAACAGGTAATGGTCAAGTGATCCATCCTCTGTCATCCATTCCCAGCTTCAGACAAACAGAGGCTAGGAACACTATCCCCACCCATCCTGGATAATAGCCATTGAACATAAGAAGGATGAAGCTAGCAATGAGGTTGTTTTATAAGGAAAAGTAAATAAAGAAGAGAAAGGGGCCAAGAACAGAGGTTTGAGAAACTTCATGACAGAGTATGTAAAAGGGGGTAGCTGTAAATCCTCCACCAGAAAATTTGTTAGGGAGTTGCCAGAGAGCAAAGTGCAAGAGACATTAACTCATTGTCTTCTGCTACATTGGCAATATAAGAAATAATAATCTATGCCTGTCGTATTGAAAATGACAACACTGATAGGTGTTGTCATGGCAGGGAACAATATATTTTATTTTAAGATTCTAGGGTATTGTAAATATGCTCAACAGAACTCTTTTAACTTATGGTGGAATTTTTGGTTAAAGGTGGATTCTATATTCTGGAAATCTTAATTTGTCCAATTATTCCTACATTGTTAACTATACACTTTGTACCTGCATGTCACCCAATTGCCATCTGTAAACTGAATTTAGGTTTGGAAACTGCTGTTCTCATACATTTCCTGTTTTTCTCAAGTCTGCTGTATGTACATTGCGGGCAAATGTTTCTTGAATAGCAGTGTATAACATTGTAAATAAATTTACATGTAGTATATGTCAGTTTATTAATTCCTCTATCTAATATGTGGCCACATACTATGTTTATATGAAAATAATTCATTTCTGTACTCATCATCAATACAACTATTATGCTTTATAATATTTTATGGCAATTCAGGATAGTTTTATCAGAGGAAGAGATCTATAAAGCCTTTACTTCTTTGTAAGCTGGTAAAGGCAGTCATGGGCTGAAGGAATGTGATGATCCAGCTTACTTAAACTCTTCTATATTGTTTTCTTCTGAAAGAAACTAATCTTCATAAATACATTGTTAAAAATGAACACCACACTATAGAACTATCTCTTCTCTTCTTTAAATTGTATTCAATGACTTTTCAAAGTTTTCTGCTCTTTCCTCTCTCCCCATTCCCAGGGTTTTCAGTATCCGTAATGGATACCTACCTATCCTTCCATTTTTCTAAAAATTCCCATCTCAAAGACCTCACAGTCACCATTCATCTGACTGCATAGAAATTTCATGTCCTCAAGAACCACTGAGATCATTCTTAATCATGGGTATATGTGTGTGTATGTGGAAGGGGATCACTTCAGAGAGAAACTTTGCCACAAGGGTCAAATAATCTTCCCTGCAGCCATCTTTCCTGATTTTTTGCTCTTTGCACCTGGGGTGATTTACTAGTAATAAAAGTCCACAAAATTATCTTTGCAGAGTTTTCCAGCAATGTTTTACTAAGGCTGGGAAACAGGTTCCCCTTCCCAGAGTGAACAGGGAGTTCTACCCCCCCATACCTATGCAGTCCAGGGATCCTAAAGAGATCATTGCCATCCATGTGGAGGTCACATGGTGTGTCTCCACCAATTTAGTCCTGGAGGACCCATTAAAGCAACACAGGGTGAATTCCCGGCCCTATTGAAGTCAGTGGGAGTCTTGCCATTGACTTCAATGGGGACAGGATTTTACTCCAAGTCTCTTGTCCCAGGACTACATCATTCCTGACAGACACCTATTAGTAAGCAGCTTCTTGATGGGAGTTAGACTAGTTTGCCATGCTGCCCAAGGTATTATTTCTCTCTTGCAGTCTGTCTGGCTTGAAAAGGGGTTGTCATTATCTTTTCAACCCACTAAAACCAGTTTCTTTGTGATTGAAGGATGTTCCTGGTAGCCAGAACTGGTGGCTCTGTCTTGCAAGTCTCCATTGAGAAGAGGGCACTCTCCTTCCTTCCTTCCATCCCAGTTAAGAAATCCTCTAAAAGATTAGACTATTCTCTGTATGTATTTATGCCTGATGTTCTTTGTCCCTAGCACTCAGGAGTGTAAAATTCAACTAGTAGAACTAGTATTAAAGAACCATGCAGAGCTGCAGAGGTTCTTTGTCCTATGAATAACTATTAGCTTTACTTTTATTTGAGGGCTAGCTGCCTCCTGGGCAGAAAGGGCATCATCCTCTGTCGTAGAGATATGCCATACCCTACTCAGTGTTCTCTTCACACATTTCCCAGGTGCTACTCAGTAGAAATGAATGCCTCCCGGGAGAATGCCTGGGAGGTCCTTCGTTCAGTGATGAGTCGAGGCTGTTTTAATCCTCTCACCTTTCATTGTGGGTCTTCCATGTGCAGGAGAGCTACAATTAGACATATCCCATTAGTACCAAATCTGGGGAGACTTGAAAAGAAATTAATTGCATGTTACCTCTAAACTTTGCTTCTGTGAGAGTTCCAGCTCCCTGTGATGAGGACTGGACATTCCTAGCATGTGTGTAGTTTATTTAATAGGGTAAAATTAGTCATTTGCTATGGAATTCCCAGCTAATTTGGTGCAGAGGTTGCTCACAGGGTGAGGTGGCAAAAATCCACCTGTGGGGAAAGGATCTATCTACCTGTGTGAAGAAGAGAGGAAGGAGTAACCTATTAGTCTCAGGCACTGTGAGGGTTTTCAGAGGGACACAATGTGCAAGTAAGACAAACTTACTTTCAGGTCTGAAAAGGCAGATCCCTGAGAACACCGGATCCTTCTTCATGTGATGGCCCATCAGGCTCTCAGCAGGAGGCATCACAGCCACCACTGAACGTCACCTGAGCCTGATCATAGGCAAGGTCTGATTGTCTCTCAGTATTGCATATTTTTAAAGTCCAAAATATTTGTGCATTATATGCTACAGAAAATGAATATAAACATATTTTAAAAAGCAAATCAAAATGCATCATATTGGGGAAAACCAACTGACTTGCTTGGTGCTGGTTGACAGGCTCTAGCATGGTTCAGTGGTGGGAGTTAAAGCAAGTGCATACTAGGAAGGAGGCAGAGGTTGGAGGAAGTAAGAGATGGGGGATATAGATGTTCACTCTGCAAATCTGAGTATAAACACAAATTGTAAGGAATATAAGTGTTGCAATGCTCCCCGATGCTCTTTGTGGCGAAATAAGCATGTAGCGCAGGGACAAAGCTCTCCTCTCTACCCTGTACTGTGGACCTCTTCACCGCACCACATAATTGTATTGTTCTTTTGCATTTGTTCTCACATGCCAAAGTTCTTTTGACACTGTTTGCTATTCATTGCTAGTGCAGATGGATACTTCAGTATTGTTTGCCTTCATCCCAAGAATATAGTTTTACCGAGTGTTTATTTTCTTTAAGAACTGCTTGAGACTCCCTTAATCGAAGAGGAAGTGCAAGAAACAGAGTCATGGGCCAAACCTCTTGTCCACCTTTGGCAGAAAAGAGCACCCGATTTCATTGCTGAAAAAGAATATAATGCAGCTGCAGCCAAAATGGAACCCCATTGTGCCATTTGCACTCTCCTTATGCCCTACTATAAGGTAAGCCGGATTCGAATAATTCAGTAGTTATTTGGAAAGGAGTCTTTAATGTCTCTGTTATAGCTATGCATGACAATAAAATTAAATGATGCAAACACTAATCATTATAGAAGGTTAATTTGTGACATGAAAAGGAAAGGAAAAATTCATTTCTAGCTAAGACTCATTAGTATAGAAAGTGAAGTATTAATCACTACATAAGGGGTAAATGATCCACCAGCCATAGTAAATAAATTTTTCAAGAAGGATTTACTGGCAGGCCTCCTTCCAATTTTCCCCCCACAGCCTGTGGGTTGAAGGTAGAGTAGCTGAGTGGCTTCTTTGTGGCCTTTACTACTGTGCACTTATTCCTTGCAGGGGAGACAGATTTGAAGATAGTAGAACCATGTAGTTGTAGATCCACTAGTCACTTCCTTCCTCCCCCAAATTCTCTTTCTGCATTACGGTGGAAAGAAAGTTATTCAAGGGAGGACAGAGTCTTACTGTTTGGCCTTTTCCTGGTCTGCAGCACTGCAGAACCCCTGTGGTTTAATGGTACTTGGGCCTTTTGGGCAGCAACATTTCACCCAGAGAAAACATCTAATCTACAGTACTGTTTGATATACGTTTGTGGAAATACCAATAATGAATGTCAGGTGAAAATTCTGACATAGAATCGTCGAGTTTAAGATCAGAAGGGACCACCAAATCATTTAGTCTGACTTTTGTGATATCACATTGATGACCAAACTGTTGTCATAATAAACTCCTTAATATGAACAGGACACAGGTACAGAAATGAGATAACAAACTTTCGACTACTCTGTGTAGCTTCAGCCTGCAACTGCCTTATGCTGGGCTTCTTTGTGACTGCCCCCAGCAGGAAGTGTGTCCCAGCAAACTAAAGACTGTATCTATAGTATACAGGAAGTTTGGCATCTCTACACTTCCTGGAGGACTTACTGTACAGCACATCTTCCCATTTTTAGATCCCTTTTTGAAATTTCCTGCCTGAACTAAAACACTGTTAAATTAAAGTATCAAACTATTACAAATACACTAACTGACCTAACTCTTCAGGTTGCTAAACACAACCTTAAGATGTCTCAATCAGTCTCTTGGGACATTTCAGCAATCTTTCCAATCTGCTGTGTTGCAAACCCTCTTTGGTCAAATCCTTCTCTAAGGTTCTGCCTCATTATCAATAACAGGGTCAGTTTGGGAATGGTTTTCAACTTGTATGTCTGCTCTCACTTCACTTGTCTCAGCCAAGTTGTCAGATATATTGAGCAGATGCTTATTCCTTCATGAGATTGTGCTTTCATCTGTGGTCACTGAGTCTAGAGCGAAGTAACTCCTCTTTGATCATTGTAGCTTCGACTGGTCAAATTCTTACTACTTTGTTTTTGTCTTTTGTCTTTGTTTTTAACAATGGAAGCGGTCTTGCTCCTTTATCATACTATTTTGTCTGTACTTTCCTAGTCTTTTTTTCTCACTATCATCCTTCATTTGTATCCATATTTGGTAATAGAATATTTATACATCTGCTCTAAAGGAGTTCAGTAAGTGACTTTCCACATTGTGGTGATGTAGCTCTGTAGCTGGAGTAGTGATAGAAATGGATCTTCTCTTGCATCCACTTTTTTTCTGCACGTTCTTCACTATACCTACTCCACATTAAGATAATTAATTGGCTTGAGGATATATGGGACTTAATGTCTCGTGCTGAAAGTCGTACATTTTAGCAAAGTCCAGGAATTCCCTGTTCTTGAATTGTAGTCCATGGTCAGTTATTATTATTCTCAGAATAACATGCCAAGCAAATACAGATTTAATGTGCCTGACAACAGTTGCAGATGTGGTATCTTCAAGTTTGACTACTTCTGAGAAATTGGTTATAACCAGGTGATCATGTCTTCCCCAGTTTAACACATCAATTCCAGCTTTGTCCCATGGAATTGCAAGTGATTAATTTTGCTGGATTCTTTCTGCTGGGAATTTTTGTATTTCTGATGTTGCACACCTGTCCCATCATTTCTTCCATGTCATTATTAATCTGTGGCCAGAATACAACTTCTCTAGCTCTTTTTTTTGATTTGGTCATTCCCAGGTACCCTTCATGTATTCAATCCAATATTTTCCTTATCACTATTGGAACTATGATTTGTGTTCCCTTCAAGAGCACTCCTGCAATCACTGAAAGCTGTTTTATAGCGGGACTAGGCAGGTGGGAAGTTTGGATTTTTTCCCCTCTTTTACTTATTGCTTGTATTCAGGGCCGGCTCCAGGCACCAGCTTCTCAAGCAGGTGCTTGGGGTGGCCGCTCCGGAGAGGGGCGGCAGGTCCAGGTATTTGGTGGCAATTCGGCGGACGGTCTCTCACTCAGCTTGGGAGTGAAGGACCTCCTGCCGAATTGCTGCTGCCGCAGATCGCGATCGCGGCTTTTTTTGTTTTGTTTTGTTTGTTTTGGCTGCTTGGGGCGGCCAAAACCCTGGAGCCGGCCCTGCTTGTATCATTGCTTGTAGCATTTCATCTTTAGCAGTTGCTGTCTCCAGTTCATCCCATATGCCTGGAGATACAGCATGTGACACTTACCATGTTCACAGGTATGTTTACTGCTTGTTCCAGGTCATCAAGCTACGTATTGACACTTGAAGCATAAGTTCTTGATAGTGCGTCTGCCATTACTAAATGGCATCCAGGTTGAAACTCCAGTGTCACCTCATACTTCTGTATTTTCGAAAGTAGTCACTATATCCAGGGTGGTGCTTCTCCAAATCCCTTTTTGTGTATTTCAATCAGTGGTTTTGATCAGTTTATGCTTTGAAGCTACAACCATAGAGAAAGTTGTGAAATCTTATACATCCATACACCAGACCTCATATCTTTTTTTCAGTTTATGCATACATCTTCTCTGTGGCATATAAGAGTGGCAACCAATCATAATCCGTTCCATGACACTGGTCTAGTACTGCTCCCAGCCCTCATTTCAAAGTATGTGTGCAGAGCTTGATGTCCTTCAATGAGTCAAAGAACTGCAGCACTGGAGGTTATATCAGAACCTGCTTTAAATAATTTAATTCCCTTTTATGCTCTGGCATCCATGCCCATTTGGTGACCTGGTGGAGGACAAGTCTTAGGTGAGTTATGCAAGCTGTATAGTTAGATATGAACTTGCTGAAATAATTCAACATGGCTAGCAGTCTTTGAATTCCCTTTTTATCTTCAGGTCTCAGCATGTTCAATATTGCCTGAACCTTTGATTCATTGGGCAAGATTCCCTTCGAGGTCAGTCTCTTTCCCAACTATGTTGTTTTTGTTGTTTGAAATTGACATTTGGCCGTATTCAGTTTAATGTTATTAGCTCTCATAGTTTCCAGTACTCTCCTCGGTTATTCCTGATGGTCAGTGGCAGTGCTGCCCCAAATTATTAGTTCATCCACAAACACTTTCATATGTGCTACACCCTTTAGGATCTGGCTCATTGTATTGTGAAATATTTTTGGAGCTGAACATGTTCTGAAAGGCAGTCTGAAGAAGTAGCATCTGTCAAAATGGTCTGTTCAAAGTCAGATCTTGGAGCTCTGTGTCCCAGGGGATCTGCCAAAATCCAGTGATACATTTAATTTGTTGAAGAATTTGGTTCCTACCACCTGACAGCAGTTCTCTTCTTGTGAGCAAGTGGAAGTGTTCTCTTTTTATGGTTTTGTTCAGCTCCTTAGGGTCTATATACAGCCAAAGTCCCCTCTTTTTTTTTTCTCTACCGTTACTAAGGAGTGAACCCAATCTATCAGTTCTTTTATTCTCTGAAGGATACTATTTGCTGTCATGTTTTGAAGCTCTTAAGGCTTATGGAACTTTTCGTGTAGTGTGTACCACAGATTCTTCTTCATCTATTAACTGTATCTTGCATGTTACTGGAAAGCACCCATTTCCTGTGAATACATCTTTACATGATTCTATTAATACTTTCATATCTGAAAGTATTAATTCTATTCTATTCTATTCGATTCGATTCTATTAATACTTTTCATATCTGAAAGGTTGTTCTGTCTCTCTGTTATACATCCTTTTATGAGACCAAGCATCTCACACCTGTGTAGGTCCAAGACTGGTTGTTTGCCTCTGCCACAATCTCCTGTCCACAAACTCTTTTTTTTATTGTGTTCACTTTGTATTTAGGTGTCAGCATGCACTCTCCTGTCACCGAAATTGTTCCCCCATTATAGTCTTTCACAGACACTTTTTACTCCTCCACAGTTGTGTTCCTTCCATCTCTCTCTTTCAGTGTTTGTTATTACATTACTTGTGTCTATATTGTATGTCACATAAGTGCCATTTGTGCATGTCAAAAGGTGGCTCCTCCTCAAGTGCCCTCTTATAGCAGGCTGCAGCATGATAGGAATGTCTGCCTCAGTTTCCCCTGAGGCAAACCAGGGACTCTGTGCCAAGCTCTCTTGCCTCAGCAGTACCCCTTCTTGGGGCTAATTTTTTAAAACATACTACAAATAGTCTGCAACAAAAGTTCCAAAATGTAGTCTGTTTATCACCCAGTCATTAAAAACTCATTCCATTTTGTCCCTTGACATCCCACATACCATACGACGGAACCTTTTGCCACACCTGGACTCTTTGTCAGTCCTCTTCCATCCCTCGTTGCCAGGACGGCCACCCCGGCCCTTCCAGCTGGAGTGCAACCCTGCTCTTCCTAGGTGAGAATCCCCACAGCCTTTCTGCTGGGAGATTATCCTCGCCAGGGGAGCATCCCTCACTCCCCCTGGTCCATTTGCCGTCTCACTGTTCCCCTGGGTCCAGCTCTCTGGTGCAGAGACATCAGTGGGTCCAGCTCTCAATGGTGGAGACGTCTGCAGATAACTTCTGCCAATATTCCCCGGCCTTCAGCTTTCTCTGGTTCTTGGCTTCGGCTCTCTGGCTTAGAGCCAGCAGGCACCTCCCTCTTTTGCTCCTCCTACCTTCAGCCCTCTCCAGACCTCTGGCCCTGGCTCTGGGAGCTCAGCCAGCAAACCCCTCTTGCTGCTCTTCTTGCCTTCAGCCTTGCCCCAAAAAACATCATCTTCCTTTGACAGCTCTCATTTCATGCAGATTTCCTCCTTCCAGGCAACCCTGACTCATCAGATCTCTCTCACTGTGTCTCTCTGTTCCTTTATAACTCCCAGGGGCTGTTCCGCCCTCTTAACTGGCAAAATGAGAGCATCTTTACTGGCTTAGGGGAGGTGGCCCGGCTTCATTTACTGGGGCCAGCCACCCAGTGACAGTGCACATTTTAATTAAACAGTCTGTTGTATTTTCATATTCCTTCTTCTCTTTAAGAACAGCTCTTCCTCTTCGTTTGAAGAATCCATTTTTGCACTCAATACATGAAACCTGCACTTTCTCCGCACATCTTAGCATAATGGTTGGATTTATTACGGTTTCCACATATTTGCCCGAAGGCTGGGCATTTACTATACTCTTGTTGATTGCCACATCACTGACTTGTTTCCTGCTTTCCATTTTCCTGTCACTGGTCAGTTTAATTTCTGTGAACTTTCCCCTGGCTGGCTTAATTATAGTACTGAGTCATGTGCTCTGTGCCTTTCTCTAGGCCTTTTATTTGTGTTTCTGTTTGTTCCGCTGCTTGGCATATACATATTGCCCTTTCTAGTGTCATATCCATCTCCCTTAGTAACTGTTCACAGATTCTTTATTGTTACACCCCAGGACAATCTGGTCTTTAATGAATCTTTTAATATTCCATACTCACAGGACTGACTTTTTAGTTTTAAGTCTGTTACAAACTCCTCTATTGTGTTCTCATCCTAAATGCATCTCTCTCATAAGTAACATTTTTAGAGCCACAATGATCTTCAAACAATTTAGTTATTTCTGAACATTTCCTCTCTTTCCCCACACCATCTGTATGGAATGCACTGTATACATCTAGGGCTCCTGTGTCTGGCACTGTTAATCTTTTGCTCATCCTCCAGTTTATTTGTCCCAGTGGCTTTCATATGCAGCTCAACTTGCTGCTTGAATGTTTTCCAGGCATATTCAGCATTTCCCTTGATTCTCAGTGCTGGTGTGGGGGAGTTGTGTGCAGTTGCACAGACTATATAGCAGTCACTGGGTCTCACTGAGTTATGCTGTGCCGTCCACTCCTGGTACCATGGATTATCTCTCTGCCAAGGAGATTGGTGTCACAATAAACGCTTTATTATGAACAAGAGTATGCACAGCAATGAGGTAACAAACTTCCCATTATTCTGGAGCTGCAGCCCACAGCTGCTGCTTCTACAGTGTGCAGGAAGTGCAACCTCCCTACACTTCCTGGAGGACTTACTCTTCAGTACACCCTCCTGTCTATCACAGGCCGCTAACACCGCCCAGCCACCTCCACACAGAGTGCACATTTGCTCTGTCACACCCAGTGCTTGCAACTTGATACAATATTAAAGCTGAATCTTGACCATCAAAATATTTTTAAAATAACATGCTTGGGATGGGACACACAAGTGCAGTACGTCTCTTCATATTTAAGACAATAATTCATACATGGTTTTAGTCCTGGCTTGGAGATCACTGCTTTGGTACCCTTTCCAAATGAAGTGAAATTGTCTTTAAAGAATGAGGCATCGGGCAGATGCAAAGGATTTTATTGACTCCTGTGTTTGTTTTTAACTATTGCATTTTCGTAAATGAATGGATCCAATGTAAAAGTGAGACATACAGTACCAAGTACAAATCATGCTAATCTGAGCACAATAACAAGAAAAATAGTGTTTGCTATTATCTCAGCCATTCCCACTTCTAGCAGAGCTGCCAGCAAAAAATAATGATGTTTACAGCTGTGTATCATAGCAAATATAAAAACTTTCATGAGTCAGGCCATTCTTAGCACTTTTGTGAAATAATTTCATTTTGAAAGAAGTAAGCACAGTAGAAAATAGCAGTAGTTTAGTAGTTTGACAAGCTCTAGAAAGCTGCAGATGTTGGCTGGACAGCAGACTGACTTATAGTATAGAGAGCAGTGGTGCTCAAACTTTTTCAGTCACGCCCACCCATTACCAGTAACAAAGGCTGTCCGTGCCCCCGCACCACTACTGCATAGCCAAGGCATTCTCAGCAGTGGAATTTGGGCTGAAGGTGGAACTGGGGATGGGGCAGGAGCTGGAGCTAGGGGCGGAGTTGGTCTGGGGGCAGAGAGGAGATAAGGGCAGAGCCAAGCTAGGGATGGAGCAGGGAGTAGAGTGAAGCTGGGGGCGGAACTGGTCTGAGGGTACACGGAGTGAGGGCAGAGCCGGGCTGGGGGTGGAGCAGGAATGGGAGCTGAATGGGGCTGAGGGAGGAGCGAGGCTGGGGTCTGAGCTGGTCTGGGGGAAGAGCAGGGCTGGGAAAGTGTGGCACTCCCTTCCTCCGCTCATGGGGCTGGCCCCAGTGCATGGTACAATAAAGTGAGCACAGTTGTAGCAGCACTAACTTTCAGACTGCTGGAGTGCTATTTTTAATCTAAGACCTACCAAAATAATCAAGTAACTAAAGAAAATGGTGCTTTGGAAGCAGCTAATTTTCTTTTGAAACTATTAAACCACTAGTGTAAGAACGGAAGGGGAAAAGTGTGTACACCCAAGTCAAAATAACAAATAAATAAGTCTTTTGTGTCTTTTAGTTAAATATAAATATTGTGTATTTCCAGCCAGACAACCATAATGAAGAAAATTATACTTGCTGGGAAACAAAATCAGATGAAACATTTACGGCTGGTGAAAAGACTAAACCACTTATTCCAGAGATGTGTTTTATTTATAGCGAAGAAAACACTGAAAACTATCCATCAAATGCCTTTATTGAAGAGGATGGAACAAGTCTTCTAATATCCTGTGCAAAGTGTTGTGTACAGGTTCATGCAAGTAAATAAACTAATCACTCAATTTAAAGAAGTTGTGATTTACAATTTTGCCTTATTTGCTTTATTATGGTTTTTGAGTAGCAAGCAACATATACTGAGTCTATTCAGAACAGTTTTATGTGTAGTCTTCAGAATTGTTAGGATAAAACTTTATATCAGGACATCAAATATTCCGGGAATTGTTAACTTCATCTGTGAAAACAGCAAATAATTGGAACCCTGTAAATATTTGTTAACATCATTATGGAACAGACCAAAGCTTTATATATACAATTTTCAGTCTCATCTGCTGGAATCAATCAAACTTAGCATAATAAAATACCCGTGCAACCATATCACCTTCTGCTGTGATCCCACTAGATTTCAAAAGTCAGGGCCACGTCAGTACTTAGATGGGAGACCTCCAAGGAATACTTTCATTATTAAATAGATGGTGCCTTCCTTCTAAGTCAGTATTGAACCAATGGCCCAGCATAAAAATAGGGGAAGCTGTGACGCTAGAGGTGCCATCTTTCAGTTGAGAAGTAAAACCAAGGTCCTTGACCACTTGTGATCAATAATTGTCCCGTAGCACTTTAATTAACTATACGGGCATTAGCCCCAGTGTCCTGGTCGGAGGTATCAGCCCCAGCGCCCAGTCTTTCTCCAGTTACTAATGTGTGCCTACCTGCAATTCCTGTATCTGTTCCTTTCTGTAAAATTCACCCTGAACTTTTGTTAGAATAACATGTTCTCTTCCTAGTCTAAACTGTTGTGTAGTGTTGTGTTACCCTGTTAAATAATTAGGGTGAAGCTCTGGCCCCACTGAAGTCAATGAAAGTTTTGCTATTAACTTCAGTGGTGCCATAATTTCACCCATAATATATTCTTCCCCTTTTCAGAAGTGTCAGGTGGAGTGACTTTCTACAGTACTCAGAGAGGTGCTGGGACTTAATTAGTTAACGTACATATAGCACACTATGATCCTCATATGTAAGTGCCATATAGTTGGAAAGATTTAGTGTTACTTCATTTATCTGATTCTTAATTTTTATCATATGGAAAAATATCATATGGACTAGAAAAAACTAATAAAGTGGAAGGTTCTCAGAATTGAGAACTAGATGGATTGCTGCCTGTGTCCCTTATAAGTTGATTATGCAGTAGCATTAGACTTAACCTGGGAAGGGGCTCATTAGTTAGTCATTTTGGTCACAAGGCATATGTTACTTTAGTGTTTGTATACAGCTGAATTGTGTGGAGCTATAGACACCCAGAAGGGCAGAATATATTAATCAACCCAGCTCTCTTATTCTAGGTTGTTATGGTGTTCCTTCTCATGAAATCCATGATGGATGGCTGTGTTCTCGGTGCAAAAAAGGAGCCTGGACAGCTGTAAGTTGCATAGTTTATTTAGCTATCCTATTCCCTGCAGACCAACAAAAAAAAGCACACAAGGTGTTGTATCTGGAACGCAGTATATAGGGCTGGGTTCTTCTAAATACACCATTTATTGCTGGTGACGTGTTTTTTTTTTTTCTTTTACCAATATTATTAGATTTAAATGTAAAATTTCACTGTTTTGAGAGAGAGAGAGCCTTGAAAGAATTTACATTGTCAAGAAAATTGCTAGCAAGTAGATTATGTTGTTTGTAGAATATTGTCCAAGAAAGCAACCCAAACTTTGACTATACATCAGAGGGAAGAGAAGAAATGAAATATACTCTAAATAGTTTAGTTCTAGAGAATGTATGCATGGGAATCTGGGGAGAACAGAGGAAGGGAAAGCTGAATAATAAATTATCAGCAAGTATGAAATTGTTCTTTTAGAGCATTTATGGATTTACACCAGCAGACAGTCATAAAATATTTCACATCTCAAACCATATAGGCATATTGTATGATCAAAAAAGAAGAAAACACAGGGACGAAATGTTATTGGAAATAGATGGATCCTGTCCTTTCAGGAAAATTGCATGTTTTCATAATCTTTTTTTTTTTTTTTCAGTAATACTTTTTGATAAAGTGTAAACAATATTTTTTTTTAAGAAGATAGGTTATTTAAAATAATTAAAATTTGTACAGAATGTTAACATTTCCCCCCAGGGATCAAGCAGATCTCTGACCTGAATAATTTGCATTAACTCAAACAATGGGATTCAAAAGGAGGTTTTATAACCCATGTCTCCAGTATAGGCTCATAGGATATTTTTCAATGTCTGCTCCTATTTTTCATTGTAACTGATGGAAGAAATGTAGTGTTCACTATTAAAAAATTAGCAATTACTATGCCATGCTGTCAAAACTCTGCACTCAGAATATGCTATAGTTGCAGGATTTCTGATGCCTTTAATGGCAACTTTGGGTAAATGCTGACTTTTTAATAACAACCACTCTACTACTAGGGAATGGCCATTTATTTTTTCATTTGGCCATCTCATGTCTAGAATTTAGCCAATCTGCCTTCCCTCAACAAACTTCTGTTACATTTTATGGCGGTTGTGTTCTTTGGGAAAGCACTTCATTTCATCATCCAGTTAAGAAATGCAAAGCTATAGGTGACAAAATTGATTAATGAACACCATCCTCCTGATTTAATGTGGTATAATCATTTCATCATTACTTACTAAGTGTGATTTATATGAATCTAATGGATGGGATAACTGAGTTGTAAAGCTATCTACTAAGCACGCACTATACTTGATAAAGAAATATTGGCCATTTTAGGCATTAGAAAATTAAAGGCCAAACTTTGCAGATTGGCTGTCTAAATTGAGCCTGGGAAATTTGCACATGTACCTATTGCACAAACAAACAAACATTCCAAATAGGTCGCTACGTACCCACAAAAAGCACTAATGCAGATTTTATTTTTGCATATTCAGTAAGTGTCCACAGTGTAGATGTTACCAACTGACCATGAATTCCCCAGGTTTAAATAGGGATCCATCTAAAAAAGGGACATTAAGAGCATGCTTGAGGCATGGAGGCAGTGTGGTTTGGAAAAGTGAGTACTGGACTGGGACGCAAGATACTAGGGTTCTATTCCTAGCTCTGGCCTGCTGGGTGACCTTGGGCAAGTCACGGCCCTTCTCTGTGCCTCAGTTTTTCTATTTGTAAAGTGCTTTGAGATCTACTGGTGAAGAGCAAAGTATTATTATTATTATTATGGCAATGCCTCAACAAGAAATGCACTACTATGTCATTGTTCAAATAACTCCTTGTCTTGACACCTAGTGGAGATATTATCCCTGGATCATTTCTCTTAGAGACTCTTTTCCCCCAGGACATCCTGCCATGCTGGTTGGGGTTAGTTGGGACACTGCAGTTGTATGTGCTTGTGTATTAACTCAATGTAGGGCTAGAGTTGAGGCATTTTCAGTAGCAAGCCCCACACTGTGAAATTAACTCCTGGTGCAGTTCTGTCAGAACACAAATCCTATTTTAGGGTGCGATGCAAGATACATCTCTAAGTTCAGGCTTTCTTCTGGTAATGCATATTGGATTCCCTAAGGCAGCTAGTCATCTCTCATCTGACTTCTGTTAAGAAAACATAGTCATGTGCCTTAGAAATGTGAGTAATAAGAATCAGGGGGTGAAATTTTCAGATACTTTGAAGAAGACACAAGTGTCCACCCTACTGGAAAATGTGACATTGCTCAGTGAGGTGGGGCAGCTCCCTACCCCAGTCAAGCAGGGGTTAAAGAGCTCCTCTCAACTCAGTCAGCTCCAATGCCCTACTCCCATAAGGCCTGTCAGTGCTGGAGGTCCACAAAAGGGAGGATCCTGGCTCAGGCGGGGTGGCATTCAGGCAGTGCACAGAGCTTCCTGGTCCAAGGGAGCTGTCTACTGGGGAAACTGTTAAGAGCATCACCACCTGAACCTCCTGAGTAGTAGGTATGGTGTACGTATTGACTAAGCTGAGTGGAACAAGAAGGGAAATAATGTTTTAAAACTGACAGAAATACTTTCTGATTTATAAGGATGTAGTCTAGTGTTTGCTCAGTGCATAGTTATTAAAATGTGTGTACTGAATCAGTTTCTATTTCTGTAAAATGTTTTCATGTTTCTCTTTGGCTGGTCAGTGGAAACACTTGTTAAATGTTCTTTATCAAACAATCAGGAATTTCAGGACTTTGGAAACTGCTTTTGTAATAGTTTTTCCAGAGTCGTGGGTGGGTGGGGGGAAAGGCAAAAGTCAATCCTTGCAAGTGACAGGGTGCCTTTAACTGAGAATCTAATTATCTGTTAAGTGAACAGGGTTAGACAGCCCGGCTGCTCTGACAAAAAGTTTGTCAATTTCCTTTCAGCAAAGGGACAGCTATGGCATTTCTAAGTGTTGGGGTTGTAGGGCGAACATTCATGAACATTCCCTGAGTGACTGCAATAGGAATGGAAAGCCATGTTGTTGTGTTCAAAATACTGAGAACCTTCAGAACATTTGCTTGAAGTCTGGTATTAGGGATAGCTCAGTGGTTTGAGCATTGGCCTGCTAAGCCCAGGGTTGTGAATTCAGTCCTTGAGGGGGCCACTTAAGGATCTGGGGTAAAATCAGTACTTGGTCCTGCTAGTGAAGGCAGGGGGCTTGGCTCGATGACCTTTCAAGGTCCCTTCCAGTTATAGGAGATAGGATATCTCCATTAATTTAAAAACAACCTATACCTCTGACTGCTATATACAGCAGCGTGACTTAAGGGAAAAAACAGAGAGTTTACATTTTTTGTATGTAATAAGCATGTTTAATTATCAAAACACAGTGAGTAAAAAGTATAAAAGAATATGAAATCCCATATTTTGTTAGTTTCATGTTGAAGGAAGGTAAGAAGTGAAGGTCCTGAAACAGCTCTAGAGTTGGAGATAATTTAAGAAATGTTACTATTTAGAAGCACGCGAGTGTCACATAACAGGGTGATAGGTGCAATATAAGAACATAAATAGTTAGATAATATGTGGTATTGTCATTTATTTCATATGAGCAGCAGGTTGAGGAGGAATCTTAGGGCTTAGTAGGAAGTTGAGGAGGTGGAGAAGAGGGGTTGGAGAGGTGTCTGGAGGCTGAGGAAAAGAGGGTATTGGAACTGGAGACGAAGAGGCACAAAGGACTTCAGGATTTCTGTTTCTGTGTTTTCCGGGGTACGTGAGAATACTGATGTTTCTAGGAGATTGGAAAGGACTGGGTGGTAAACCAGGGTCCATCTAGTTCACCAGTCTTTTGTTTTTCATTTGAAGCCCTGTGTCTAATATATTTAAGTGAACTTTTGTAGTTTTAGGTGTGTGTCGATAAAAGTGTTGCAAGATTATTAGTGGTGACAACTTCATATTAATCTAAATACAGTTTGGTGACCTGTGTGAAATGAGGAGTTGGCCTCAGTGCAGTGATTTGTCTACATAACAGAAATCGCTGTCTGAGTGGCACAAGTTGACATTTTGGTTGGGAGCATCACTGGGGAGATCAAAGATTGAATGGACATATTAACTGCCTTCTCATTTTTAGAAGTGGTCCCTTGGTGCTCTAGAAGCACATTGATAGAATAACTTTTGGAAATATATATTAGTGCTTCTTATTTATTTTAGCTGTTCTATGTTTACCTGGAAAATTTTCCGGGCTATAAATCTGGCATCTTTTGTTAGCGCTAAATTTACTTTAAGCGTTTCCTCTTTAATCTAGCATTCAGTATCCTTTATTACCACATTTAGCTTAGTTATGCCAATACAAACAAATTATTTTATTAGTGTGAGCTATGGGGCTTGAGAGAGGATAGATATTGAGGTGAAATCCTGGCCCTCCTGAACTCAGTGGCAAATAGGATTGTCAATTTTGGTTGGATGTATTCCTGGAAGTTACATCACATGGCAAAATCTTCAATTAAAGATTAATATTTCCTCAGGACTTTAGGACAGTCCTGGAGGGTTGGCAACCTAAGTGGCAAAACTCCCATTGGCTTGGTTGCATGTTTGAATGGCATTCTTAATTCAGTAAGGGGAAATGTCTGTAATTTTACTTAGAGGGGAAAAAAATTAATACTTATCAATGTCAAACACAACTTTAATAAATTACCGTATTGAAATTTTATTAATATGGAACCACATTGCAGCCATCTACATGGTTCAAAGTTTTGATATTATTTTTGAATCCTATTTGTCATTTTAGGGTCATGTTTACAAAACTGTCTTTTTAATGTCTCTGAAATGATGCTAGAGATTGACACTAACATAAAATCTCATAGTTTGCTAGTTACATTTACTGTGGTTCCCTTTTAACTGATGTGCCTCTTAAAAGACTGCAGTTAATTAAAATGTTATTGTCAGGGTTATTGCTTTACCTTTTAAAAATGTGCAACTCACATTATTCCCCACAACCTCTTCCTGAAAGCTTTGTTCTGTCTTTGGGTTCCACGTTTATATTGCTTTTGTGAACCTGCTTTTTGATTTTTATCTGCTTTTTAAAATATATATATCTCAGTTATATTTAGTGCTTCAGGAGATGGCGGCATTAATAAAGAAATTGATTATTTGCTTGACGTTTTAGGGTCTTGGTACTATAGAATGTCTGTCATGTTTTACTTTCCAGTTTATGCTATTCTGGATCCAATTTTCTATAATAAACCATGAATATAGGTTATTCATCTAAATACACAGTTCTTCATTAGGCTAAGCATTGTTTAGATGCTTCAACTGTGGCATATGGTGGCCTTTAAAGATCCTATAGCATTCCTATCCTTTCTAAGTCACCAACATTGTACTAAGCACTGCATAAAACATGGTAAAAGATGTGGTCTGTGCCTCAATGAACGGACTGTCTAAACAGTGCATTCAGTACAATCTGAACATATAATTACACACAATTAAAATGCATAGAATACAGGTGAAATTTTCATGCAGTCTGAATTGTTTTCTTCTTTCCTTTCCCCCCATTATCTGAGGGGAGTTAGCACTGAACACCTGATGGAAGAATTATATTCTGAGAAGGGATTTGAATGCAGAGGGAGACTACATGATAAACAACAAGACAACAGGGTGCTAATTTTTTTCCATAAGGGGACAGCATGGGAGGATATAAAAAGGGTGGTCAGGTGGGATGGTTGGAAGGAGTGGAAGCAATGGCAGGGATGTTAACCCCAATGTCCTGGCCAAGTTCCTACTTGGTGACTGTTAGCTTAGAGTGGAAAAGGCATTTTTCACTTTCTTTCTGAAGCTATTGTTTACTGGTGTTGTCCTGTTAAATAGTTGCTGTTTTCTCTCCAACATTTTATATTCAATTAATGGGAGACTTGGTCTCTGTGTGTAATTTAATTTTGTATATCTGTTTAAGTTTGTAAACTTTGGGATGAAAGGCACTATAGAAATGAAAGTCCAGAAAGCTGTTTTTCATTCAAGTCCCTATGAGGAATATGACAGACATTTGAAAGTATAACAGATTCTTGGTGTACTAAAAGTTACAGAGTACAGGCTGTTTCGTTTGGTTGGAAATTTCTTCCTGTATTTATTAGCTGGGCGAACTGTGTCCTCTGAAATATTCAGATGCACTTTATTTTCTTTGGTTAGCAGCTTCTCCTTCTGTAGTAATTTAGGATAGGTTATGCTATTTGTATACTTCATGATACTGTTCTTGGGTAGCTTCAAAGATGAAATCTGCCTTTGATCTAGGTGATTGAATCTGAAGTAGTCTTAAAGGGATTGTCTTACTGGAACACTGAAATAAGCCAAATACACCTAATGAATCTAGTATTTACTGAGAAATTTTACAGATGCGAGAGCTCCCTACATTGGCAATCAAGAGTCCAAAGAAATGTCTGAATTAGCGCTAACATCTTAGACATTTAAATTGTGATGTCCTACAGGGTGAATGCCATTGCTCATACTGAGTTCCTGTAAACAAGGCGTTCCTGTCCTGTCGATCAGGTGGAATATTACTGTTTTTAGGAGTTTACAGGAACACACCGTATTAAGCTGTTTCGTTATGTATCTGTAGAACCCAATATTTTAAAGAAGTGACTAGTGATTTAGAATGCCTCTGTTTTTTGGACCCCATTTTGAAACACATTAAAAGCACCATTTTAAGCTCAGCACTTTCTGAAAATCAGCCCTTTAAGGTACTTCAAGTTGAGCACTGAAAATCACTAGTCACTTATGAAAATTTATGCTCCTATATTTATATAGGTTTGCATAACTTTTAGTTTATGGAGCAGATCCTCAGCTGGGTTAATTGTCACAGCTCCAGGGAGGGTAATTTACATTAGTAGAAGACCTGCTCCTGTATGCTTCTGATAATAGACTTCTGACTATTGTTGTCATCTAATTAGCCATGCCAGTATTTAGGCTTATCCCTGCTTTCGCTGTGGTTAGTTTGCTAAAACTTTAAATAATATGAAAATATATTTTTACTTATTGAAATGTATATATTGCAATTTAAATATGCATTAAATATTGAAATATATTCATTGTATAGTATTGGTCCCAAACCTGCTTCTCCTGTAAACAGTGGTACTATTGCCACTGGATTGGGCCCCATGTGTGCTCTGTAAGAGTCATGCAACAGAGACATTCTTATATATAAACAAAGTAGTAACCATAGTGCACAATAGTACATTGTATAATGAAAAATATAATGTAATATAAACTAGTATCCTTAGTCTTTATAATGAAATGCATAAATCAGATAACTGCAAATATTTATTACTCTGCTGCATAATAAGGAAGGTTTTGTATAATATGGTGGAACTCCTACATTACAGCAGCAGCCATATTTTGTGTGAATAATACATAATTATGGAATGATTGCCGCCCTACTCCCGTACCTTTCTGCACCTCTTGAGGTCCATCGAAGAGCAGCATGCCGATAAGCAGACTCATTATGGTACATATTAGTACATTGAGTTCCACTGCTTTATGTTTAATTTTTCTCTCCAGAAAATTCTAATTTAAATGAAATCATGAAAATATTATATGCAAAAACATTTTGTAGTATGTAGTAAATTATAGGATGGCTATTTAGTTTTATTACCAGTAACTATCACCCAGGGAACCCCCTCTAGCACAGCTCACAACATGTCAACTCTTGCATCATTCAGCGTTTGCATGCACCCACACGTAAGATAATGCACATTTATATTTTACTGTGCAATTGTTATTGTTTGACTGATAATTATTTTTGAGACCGAGGAAGAGTGACATTGAATCCATCTGTGTTAGAGTACTGCTCACAAAAAATTAGCCACAAATCATCTCAAAAAATAAAAAGACCAAAAGATTAAATGATTCATCTGTGTAGTTCTTGAAAGTGAAACTGTATCATACCTAGCTTCTTGATTGAGAACAAATGCCTCATTAATCTTAAATACCTCAGCCAGAGAACACTAGTAAAGTCAGGAAGAATAATGACCGACATTTCAGGGAATGCAGCATACCGTACCCTGTGCAGGAATGCCATCAACCCTAGGCACTCTGCACAAACACACATACCTTTACTTTAAAAAAAAAAAATTGGGGAAGGAGAAAATGGGGAGGAGAAAGGAAAGAAATGTGCTCATAGATACTTACTCTAAATGATGAAAATAAATCCAATCAATGAAAATGAAAGAAACACTTTAAGTCATCTTCACATGGACACACATTTTACACCTTAGCTGCTTTAATCATGCTGAGAACAAAGAATAAAGTAACAAAATAAAGCATCTCTAAATCCTGAGTATGTATTATATATTACCCCTCATGGCTAGGTGAATGAGAAGTAATATCTAACTTTTCAGTTTACTTAGCAGGGCCGCACTTTCAAAGGTGCTGAAGTTACACCTGCAAAATATGTATGCATGTGTTCAGTCATATAGGTACATGTGTATTTGTGAATGCACAGGTATGTTTCCTGAGCTCAAGCCATTGTTTTCACACTAACTTGTAGGTAGTCTTTCCCAAGGGTAATAAAGTCAGTTTTTAAGACTCCTTCAAGAAACATTAAATACAGAGGGTGAAATCCTGGCCCTATTTGAGTTTTGCTAATGATTTCAATTGGGTCAAGTTTCCACTGTCTGTCATTCTCTGGTGGGAGAAGGAAGTGCTCAAGATAATTTTAGCTAATTTAAAAGCACTATATTCTGTTATAGAGTTACAGCAGGTTTTTGCAGTACTACTACATTCCTGTGATTTCTATGATTCTTAAAGTGGCCACAGGCACTCAGTCTTTACATGGAATATACCGAAAGTCGAAGCTGCAAACTGGTCTGATTGGATTTTGTCACGTTAGACTTGTCCCTGCTACACTTTAAAGTGAGGAGACTGCGTACATGTATACAATCAAATGTTATCTGGCTCTCTGAAATTCTGCTGCTGACTGTAGTTTTAGCGAGACAGGGAGGTACAAATGCACCATCACAGAAATACTGCAGACCTTAATCTGCTTCAGAATTTGAAGTCACTTGCCACAGAAGTGACAACTGAAAGATCAGAGATTTGAAGAGCCCTGGACAGTGTTTCAAGGATGCTGCATGGTGTGTTAATAGTAACCATGCAATAGTTCTTTATTTAGTTGTTCAATTATTTGTATGCAGATGTGCTTTAAATACATAGTTTTTGAGTTCCAAATTCAGATTTAGTGAGAATGGATTTATGTTCGATTTATATTTCCTGTTAGAAGAGCCTAATACATGGATTGAGGTGGGCAATTCTTAAAGCTCATTTTATTTCATTTTATTTTATTTTGGTTTGGGCCAGGTATTAAAATTGTGACTAGCTGAGACATATTTGGCAAATCAGCTAAAAAAAGGACATTTAAGACAGCAACTGGAGACTATTTTGTATTGGTATTTCTTTAAGTGATCTCTTCTAAAAGAGCCATTGGAACATTATTTAATTCTACAAAAATAATGAATTGGGACAGTCTTATTATAATGATGCACTTCTGTAATTGAGGTTGTGTCAGCACGTCTGTTATAAACCCCTATTTTCAAGGTTTGATAACTCAGCCATAAAAATTTGTTTCATGTTGTAACTTGGCACACAAAGATATTTTTGTTAATCAAATTTTAAAAGAATTTGGCCATTTTTAAAGGCAAATTATCTGAATTGGTGGGCATAAAAAGTGTGGCTCCAGTAGGAAAGGCTTAACTTTCCTGATACTTTCTCTGTATTTCTTTTTCAAACCGATCCATGCTGCTGTCAGAAAAATAAATAAATAATAATAATTAATAAAAGGACAAATAACTTACTGTGAGAATTGCATACAAGGATTGATACGGGCAATGTGTGTACCTTGGTTTGTGTTTACTGTTAGAATAACAGTCAGGCAGGGTTTATAAATACACTCTTTAGAAGCAATATGGTTGGAAAGGATCCAAACTGAGACCTTCCTGACAGAATTGTTTAAATAGCAAATCAAGGTTTAGACTGTCAACCTGGATACTGTCATTTTAACCTAGGAATATAGAAACAACCGTAATAGATTGGATCCATGGATTGGACCCAAGGTCCATCTAGTCCATTATTCTGTCTCCGACAGAGGTCAGTACCAGGTGCTTCAGAGGAAAGTGTAAGAACCATGCAGTAGGCAGATGTGGGATAATCTTGCCCCCCACATTAGATACCATGCTGGTCACTAATACTTAGAGATCAGCTTAAACACTGAAGTATGAGGCTTACTATCACTTCTAAAATGTTTGTTACTAATTATAATAACTCTGGATATTTTTGTTATCCAAATGAATGTCCAATCCCTTTTAGAATCTTGATTTCTTGGCCTCAACAACATCCTGTGGCAATGAGTTCCACAGTCTTATCACATTTTGTATGGAAAGCATTATCAGTTTTGAATTTGACACCTTTTAATTTAATTGAATGTCCCATTGTTTTTGTGTTATGAGACAGGGAGACCAGAACCACCCCATTTCTCTACTCTATACCATTCCTCATTTTATATACCTTTATATGTCTCCTCTTTAAGATAACAATCAGAATCTTTTCAATCTCTTTTACTATGAAAATTTGTCCATACCTTTAATGTGGTGACCCTTCTCTGAACGTGCTCTAGTTCAACAATATCCTTTCTGAGATGGGTTGGCCACAACTGCACACAGTATTCCAGAGGAGGCTGCATCATTGGTTTATGTAAAAGCATAATATTCTCTTGATTACTCCCCATCCCATTCCATATGCATCCTAACATCTTGTTAGCATTTTTTACCACAACTGCATATTGAGCAAAAGTCGTCAGGTCGTGTTCAGTAATATTGTCTGTTGTATCGGGTAAATAAAATATACATCATATTACACACAAAAAACTACATTAATAGAACATTTTGAAGGTTGCAATGCCAAGCACTTAAAAATTAGGAAATGCTAGAATTAAGATTGCCTGTGCAACCTTAATTCTGCCCCCTTGTCCATGTATATTATGACACAGTCTTTAATTACATAATCACACACTATTTTTTTCCACAGGATCCCTATTCCTCCCACCCCCCCCCCCCCCCAGCTGCCTTCTCAGAAATGGCTGAACCGCTTTGGCTGAAATTATTAAAAAAAAAAAAAGGCTGGAGGTAGACAGCCAACATGAAAAATTTTAGCTGAAGCAGTAAAATTTTTGCAGTTATAAGCAACTGAAAAGAGGGACTTATNCCCCCAGCTGCCTTCTCAGAAATGGCTGAACCGCTTTGGCTGAAATTATTAAAAAAAAAAAAAAAAAAAAAAGGCTGGAGGTAGACAGCCAACATGAAAAATTTTAGCTGAAGCAGTAAAATTTTTGCAGTTATAAGCAACTGAAAAGAGGGACTTATCATGGGAACTATTGGGCAACCTTAATAATAGGTGGTGCTACCAGCCTTGACAATGCACACCTGTGACAGATCAATTTTAATCTGCTGAAAATTCATATTTTATATATTGTATACATTTTAAGTTTTTCTGAAAAAATTGAAGCTGTCTTTTTAAAGAGTTGATTTTAAGGTAACACCACAAGTCAAAGACAGTAAATATTTGAAAGGAGGTTAATTGGCATCCCAAAAGGCTGTGTTCCAGCTGCTATCCATCACCTTGGAGTGAAATGAAAATGCATCCTCAGAGAAAGCCCCTTTAAAGAACATTTCCAGAAGAATATTGTAAAAAAAGGGGTAGAAAACCAAACTGCTTATCCAAAGCAATGAACACAAATCTGAATGGATTTGGGAAGTATATAATGTATGTAACGTGAGCGACAGCGTTGTCACCTCAGAACGGGTATCTATGTTAATACCTTGTGGGTGACCAGACTGTGAGACTGAGAGAAGAGGGAGGGAGAGCCAGGGACCCTTATTTGGGGTTCAAAGGGGATGCTCTGTAGAAGAGAACAGGGCGAGCTGGGGAAAGTGTAAGGTTTTGTTTCTGCATTGCAGCTACACAAATTGTACTAAACAGCTTAGCTTTGGCAGAGTTCAAGATTAGAAGCTTATTTAAATTTATGATTTTTCTCTAAACTTCATAAACTTGTTTTTAATGAGACCATATATCTCAAAATAATCTTGGACTCAATGTCACTCAGTATATTCATGAAGGGGAATCAACTGACCTCTTCTCAGTGGCAGTAGGGGAGAAAACAGTACCCTTCCTTTAGCAGTTGGCTGAGACAACATCTTAAGAAATGCTTTCCAGTCACTGGTTGCAGTCAGTAGAGGCATGGTGAAAGCCTGTTGACCATGAGGAGTAGCAGAAAAAGGAGGCCTAAGATTACAGTACTAAATATATAGTTAACTGGGTAAATAGTGAGCTACTTAAAATGCTGTAAACATATTATCAATACTTGCCATGCATTAACCCACCAGCCAAAATACATATTTACCCAAAATGATCCATTCTGGTACTTCTGTTAAATAAAGTTCATTTTCTAAGCTTCCATGAGTCCATTTTGTTTGTTTTTCAAAATCGAGTAGCTTATTAACAAACAAACAAAAAAATGATAGAGTAGGATTTGCTCTGAGGATTAAATGGTGATTCAAAGTCAAGCTTACATCATTTAATTGTTCTGAATCATTTTTACCAGTCTCCAAACACATGGTATAGTATTTGTATTTTTTTTTTTTTTACAATGTATGCTTAGCACTGCAGAACTATGCATTTTTCCTAGACTGGTTTGCTGTAAAATTTAAATATGGGTTCTATATCATATTAAAAACAGAGTTATCTCCCGTCCCAAATGTAACTTTTTTATGAAGCTGCTGATGTGAAGCTAATCAAAATCTAATGTGCAACTCCTGCATTTTTACATTTTTGTGACAAATTAATATTACTAAAAGTTTCTATAGAATGTAACCATTTAGAAGACAAGCATATGAAGAGTAATAATTATAGCCAGACAACTAATTCCCAGCAAATAATTTGTTTGATGAATTTAGCTCCCTTTTCTGCTTGCAGAATGCCCTTGACAAATCACGAGTTCCTTGGATTCCTTTGTTCATATGCATTCAGAGCATTTTTTAAACTTAATTGATGGTTATATAGTGTACTCGGAGTATTTGATACTTGAAATTCACCTGGGTTAGTTAAATTTGATTGGTCACATATATAATATTTTTGTTTCTGTTCCCTGATTGACTACGGGCAGCTCTTATGATCTGAGTTTGAAGAAGCCACCGGGGCTTTCACTGTTTCAGGGAGAGAGAGCAATTTAAGGAGAAAGCAGTATGTGAAAAGGGCATAGCCTAGTTGTCAGTAAGAGTACTGTCAAACCTTTGTTTGGCTTGTTTATACACATCTGTGCCAAGCTTCTGTGGATGGGTTTGGGGAATCTTGTTTCCTTGTTGTGTCAAACAGACATCTATCCCATATAAAATACTACTACTTCTGAAGAGAGTACGCACGTGAGTTCAAAAACCATTTTCTGGAAGCATTGGTGTCAAAAAAACACAATAGCTTGAATGTTGGAAGAAAGTAAAAAAAGGTACTCTGACCCAACCAGAGGATGTTCATTTTTAAATTTCAATGAATAGTCACATGATATTGTTGTGGTATTTACTGTGGCCTAATAATAACTAATAACTAATTTTGAATTAATAAATGACATTCATTTGAACAAACTGGATCCCCATCTTGGCTATAATTACAGGTAGCATGGACAAAGAGAAGGGAGGTTCACTCAATTTATTTATATGTCAGGCTTTCAGTACAGTTCCTTGTAAAAATAGTAGCAAAGAAATGAAAAAGATGATGTACATGTATAAGAATACCATAGGGTGGTTACAAACCTTGCTATATCATTGTAAACCAGAGTAATTGTACAATATCAAATTGAAGAGTCCTGACAATCTGGGTACCACAGGGTGGTTGGTACTGGCAATTATACTATTTATTATGTTCGTTAAGGATCTGGAAGATAAAGTAAATTGTAGCTTCAATATGTTCTCAAATCATATGAAACTAGGCAAGATTGCATGCTCACTAAAGGAGAGATTTTTTTTTAAAGTATAGAATGTTCTGGAGATCTTTAAACAGATGAGCAATTTAAAGTGGTCTGAGATTTAATTTAGATAAATGTGAAATAATAGACGAGGGGAGAAATTAATATTCAGCCAAAGTACAAAATGGGAGAAAGTTTCTTGTGTAAAGAAAGCGATGAATTTTGGGAGTGATGGTGGATAACAGATTGGACATGTTCTTCTAATACAATGCACCTGCAGCAAAGACCAGTGCTATCCTGTGATATGTATATCTTCTGTAGGGCATGGGCAAGAGCTAGTAGTGCATACATCATTTCACTAATACTTCTTCTGTCCATAGCAGATGTAATTGTCCAAGCTTAGTGCTTCTCAGCACTTAAAGGATTTCTTCCCGCTTTTAGTTAAAATAATCACCCCCTTCCACCCGACCCCCACCCCCCAAACAACCAAACTCCAAAATTTTCATTGTCAGCAATATAGCTAAGATAGTTGCATAGAACTTGCCATATCAGATCACACCAGATGCATATACTCCAATAATCCATGTGAGATTCTGTACTGTGCTTCTGAGACACACAGCATAGAATGCATAGTCCGTGGGGCAGGGGAGCTGAGGTGGCTTTAAGCCACCTTTGCACCCTTCCATTTCTGGGCTGCTCCATGCTCCACCAATGAAATTTAGACATCTCTGGGGGGCTGTTTAAGATATGACAGCCTCTCCCCAGCTGCTTACGGGTCACATCATTGCCCAGAGTCTCTGCAATGCTATGTGCTGAAGGGACCTTTTCCATCCAGTATGCCCGCTACACCAGGACTTGTCCTTGTAAGGCAGTCTTGTGCAGTCATGCATTGGGAGAATCCTCCCCTACGAGGAATTACAGTTTTTACAACCTTTTACATCAATCTGACCCTTTTACCTGGTGTAAAGGTGCTGGAGTGAAGGTGAGAGTCCCACCTTCTGTCTGTGACCGTGACAGTGCTCCAGAAGAAGATGCAAGAAACCCTATAGTAGATAACTTTGGAATAAACAGCAATATGGGTGGTTTCTTACTAAGAACCTGACAGAGAGAAATTTCTATAAGGAAAAAACTGAATTTTTCCCCTCTGCTGCTTGAATAATCTTCATTGTATTCATAGGAAGTTTTCAGGGCTCTGAGGCTCGCCTAGCTGCAATAGCAGAATATAGTGCAGGTGGTAACTTTAGGCTCTTCCTTCTAATTACAAACATTTGTCACAGGTGAGGGACATTAAAACAAGTTTATTCTTATCCCAGCATTAATTTTTAGAACAAAATATGAACAACAACAGCAGGGGATTATAAAGTAGGCGTGAAAATACTGACGGTTATTTTTCAGACAGAAAAAAAGCCACTTCATTTTTAAAGCAAGAATGGAAGACGAAATGTGCTCCCATAAGGTTTAGAAACCATCGAACTGTGTGAAGGGTGGGGAGGAAGCGTGGGAAAGTGAGTTCATACAAATGAGCTTTTTGTCCCAAGGAGGCATCCCTTAGCCAGACTTTCTCTCTTTCTTTCCCTATCTGGTGAGATTATTCTAGCTCTTCCTTTCAGTAATCCCTGCCAAACTGCTGCAGAACGGAGAATGAGTCATGGATGGGTTCCTTAAGGAAATGCTGTTGTCTCTCTTCCCCTCTTATTGATCACTACAGAGGTGGGAAGATCATTGACCTGATGGTCCTTTCCTCTCTCTGGGTAACAGAGATCCATTTTGGATCTTTCCCTATGTGCTTTTTGGCCCATTCATTTTCTCACTGACTGTGAGATATGTTTGAAGCTGCAGAGCACAGATTTGACTGAGCCAGGATTTGGGCCTATAACCTTTATGTCTATTTGGATCAAACTTCTCTTTTTCTCATGTTCCCATTTCTCTGTCTTGAGATGACACCAAGAGACAGATTCATCTGCAATAAATTTGACTTCTTTAAATTTTATTTTTCAGGCTCTTCTAAATGGAAAGAATTTTCTGTGTGACATGATTACAAAATTATATGTTTCCTCGTGTTTTTATTGTTGTCATTATTGGAAACTGTGTCCTGTGCCTGTTAGCTGCTTAAAGGCACTCTTGTCATGTTATCTCAGAGTCAGCTGAGAGTAAAGTGAACTAAAGTGTACAAAGCCGTAGCCTTTTAAATACTTGGCATCTAGTTTAGGAAAATCCTCACCACATCCTTTCTTGGCTCAATAGTTCTCCACCAGTGTGTTGCTCATGATACAGGGGTATCATATGCAGGATAAGAACGGTAATATGCTTGTTTATTCAGCCTTGATATGGCCACACTTGAGAATATATAGATTTCAGCATCTTATTATGCTAATGACAGATAAATGAGAGAGAATCCAGAGAAGAGCAACAAACATGATATAAGGATTAGAAGATCTGACCTTGATGAGAGGTTATGGGAATTTAACATTACAGCTTGAAGAAAAGGAGACTGAGTGGAGGATATGATAAGAGTCTACAAATATTTGAGAGGTAATAAGATAAAGGAAGAAGAGGGATTATCTCCGGTGCTTGAAGCAGCATAACAAGGAACAGTGCTTGAAATAGTAAGAATGTAGGTTAAACCAGTTCCGTTTGGCATGTGGATCGAGAAAGGCACGAAGTCCCTGGGGCAGACCAGAGTTCCTCTCACTCTGCCTGCTGCCATACAACATAGTTGGAAGTATACAGACTAGAAACACCAGACTTCTTCTCCATTTCTCCAAGCAGCCAGGAAATTGAGAGCCCGAGAGAGAGAGGAGAAACAGCCCAGCTGAGTGGGAGTGGGTCACACTGATGGGGTGTCAGACCAGTCCAGGCTCAGAAGAGGAGCTTTGAGAGGTGGGAGAAATGCAAGATTCTGCGTGATAGGGCCCAGTTCCAGAACCTCACTTACAACTCTAGGAGACTCCTTCGTTTGGGGTAAAATTCCTGTTCTAGGAAAAGAGTTTATTCTCAGCAAGCCAACGACCAGTACAGTCCCCTGGAAAAAATGCCCTTAGCCTTTTGGGCTGCTTACTCAGAAAACAAGGCTTACAATGGTAAACAAAATAATACAATTTGGGGCCCTTCCAGGGAGGAAGCAGACCATTATTTCTCTCTAAAGCAGCAGCCACTTTCTGTCCAGTTTTCCCATTTACATCTCTTCCTAGTAATTGGGTCTAGTTCCCATGCTTTGAACATTTGAGGGAATTACTCTGGGTCATAAGGTTCCACTCATTGCATGCTTCTCTAAAGGGTAGTGGAATGTGGGGAAACTGTGACCTGGAGGGCACATTTTAGGGTTCCAAATGGTATATCCACAAGCTACTGTGGGTAAAGTAATGAGCAGCTCCTGGAATACCATCTTCCCTCTCTACTTCCTTATACAATTGGTGATCCCTAATACATCAGAGCTACAAGATCAGGAGGCAGCTTCTTAGCTCAAGATTTGGATCTCTGCTCTTTCAACACACGACTCAGCTACAAAGCTCCTTGGGGCAGGGACTATCTTTTAGTTCTGTGTTTGTACAGTGCCCAGCACAACGGAGTCCAGGTCCATGATAGGTTCATCGGTGCTACAGTAATATAAATAATCATAATAATTAGTGTGCATATGTCTCAGCCCACAGAGCTACCAGTCAGTGCTCTCCACCCTATTCATCATGTAGCAAGGGGAGAATAGTGTTAGAAAGTAATGTTGAGAGGGGAACAAAACCCAATAATGAATAAAAAAAGAAAGAAAAGAAAATTTGGGGAGAGAAGATAAGAAGACAGAAGGAAAGAGAAAGGAGGCAGAAAAGGAGGAGGGCTGAAGAGAGAGGGAATCATTAGAAAGGAGTAGGCAGAGCATTTGTACCAGAGTGTGTTGTGAGGAGATGGAGTGGGAGAGCCTATTCACCAAACTATTCCTCTGACCAAAAAAATGTTGGGAACCACTGAAACACGCCTTACCATGCACCCTGAAAATCAACAAACTTGTCCTCTGATCAAGGGGACAATACAGTTCCAGCGTCACAGGACTTTATTAGAGCACTTTTCATCATTAGCTCTCAAAGCACTTTACAAAGGAGGTCACTATCATCCCCATTTGAGAGATGGGAAACTGAGGCAAAGGGAAGTAAGTGGCTTGCCCAAGATCATTCAGCAGGCTAGTAGCAGAGCCAGAAATAGAACATAGGTCTCCTGAGTCCCAATCCGGTGCTCTATCTGCTAGATCACACTACCTCTCACAGTGTACAAATCTGGGAATTATCGGTATGAGTGTCCTGGCAGATCTCTATTATTGTGCATTTGCACGACAAAAAAGCTGGTCTCCAAAGTACACAGTTAAACCAGCCAGGTTGAAGTCTATGATTCCATAATCATTTTTTACTAATTTAATGATGTGCAATTTTAATTTGATTTAATCTGATGAGCTCTATATTAATTCCAGATACAAGACTTTATATTCAAGCATTAGGGGAATGCCCTTGCATTTGACATCGATTCAAATGATTGGTCAGTTTTTTTCAAGGGTTATTCTCAAAACTCGTTTTTTCTGTGGCTCTTTGGGCTTGTTATTCTATTATTATATTTTTATATTTTTCGTGTGTGGCACTGTGATGTTTGTGAATGTCATGTTACAAGTCAGTCAATGATATTAATAGTTTGCAAATCCTTTAAAACATTAAATGAATAAAATTGGCATTGCTAGTCGTCAGTATCACTTATTTGTTTTTACTTGTTTTCTTTAGGAATGCTGTCTCTGCAATTTGAGAGGTGGTGCACTCAAGCAAACTACTGACAAGAAGTAAGTGATGGATACATTGAGATCAGTCTCATTAGTTTTAAACTTCATTCACGTACATATTTACACAAAGATAACTTCCAAATATAATTACTTGACAGTGTCCCCTTAAGTGGAATAGCTTAACAGCCAGGGCCCACTGAAGACACCAAATCGAGCCTCTAGCATTTTGTGAACACGCTTACGTGCTTACAAATAAACATTTGTTTTATTATTTGAACATTCTTAACTATTTTAAACTCTGCTCTGCTAGTCACTATGTAAAGGAAGCAGATGAAAGCTCATTTGTCATTGTTTGCATGGGCAAGCCTTATCACACATTCAAAAGTATTTTCTTCTTCAGTACTGGAATTTTGTGATGACAGCAGTTAATATGGCACCTGTGAACTTTTGACAGATATAAGCATGTAATTAACAAATTAATCATTCTGAATCCTTTTAGAGTGGCTCTGGATCTTGAGGTGATTTGCTTTATTGCACTTCATTTTATAATGGACTCCCAGAAATGGTACTGGAGCTGACATCATGCCATTAATAAGACTAATCTTTATTTTACATGGTGATGATAAAATGAAGCTCAGTGCATCAGATATTCTTGGGAGATGAAATGGAAAAAGTTGTGCCTTAGTATTTGTTCTTGTCCAGTTGTAGAAGAACCTACTATTCATTTTGAATCTTTGCTTGGCATAATTCATGCAACATTTCATGAGTTACACCTGACTTTTTTCATTAAAACCCTTCTATGGCCAAAGAGAATCTAGCAGAGTAATGCAAGATCATCTAGCCCAAACTTACTTTATCCTGGCTCCAGTACTATTCAAACATTTTTATTAATGACTTGGAAATTGGAGTGGAGAGTAAGCTTATAAAATTTGCAGATGACACCAAACTGGAAGGGAGGGTTGCAACCACTGTGAAGGATTATAGTTCAAAACAACCTTGACAAATGGGAGAATTGGTCTGAAATCAACAAGATGAAATTCAATAAATACAAAGTGCAAAATATTACTCTTAGGGAGGAAAAATCAAATGCACAACTACAAAATGGGGAATAACTGGCATCGGGTCCTCACAAAAATTTTTTTGGTGGCCTCAGAGTGTGGTCACCAACTCTTGCTGGTGGCCACTCTGACAATTTTGCCTAAAATACTTATGGTACTTAACTTTATGAAAAACAAATAAATATGCACATATACATGTCCAAATCATTGTAGTTTATTTATGTAGGGTTTTTTGCAGACTCAATAATAAAAATAATGTACAGTTGTTTCTATTCTTTTCTGGACCTAAACAGAAGAGAAACACAAATAAGGTGCTTTGCACGTTCTTGTCTCTTGTTTTGTTTTTTGGGGTTTTTTTTTGGTTTTGTTGTTACTTTTTTTTAAACTTGCTCGCTAGTAAATCTGCTGCTGTGAAAAGTGATACTTGTATGTTAATATCACTTTTCACAGCCTCCCAGCCAGCGACTAAGGGTATGTCTACACTACAGACCTTACAGCAGCACAGTTGTACCGCTGCAGTTCCACCACTATAAGGTCTGACTTGAAGCTGCTCTATGCCAGAGGGAGAAGCTCTCCTGCTGGCATAATTAAACCACACCCAATGAGCGGTGGAAGCTACGGTGGTGGAAGAGCATCTCCCGCTGACATACCGCTGTGCACACCAGCACTTCTGTCTGTGAAACTTTTGTTGGGAGGTGTGTGTTTTTTTCACACCCTTGACCAACAAAAGTGCTAGTGCAGACATAGCCTTAGTCTGCTGTGAAAAGTGATATTAACACATATACAAACATCACTTTTCATAGCAGACTTACTCAGCCCTGGCAAGCCCGGGGATAAATTAAGCCCTGAATGGTGAGGTGGGTAGGTAGGGAGCAGGGCCAGGGTTGATGGTGGGGGGGTGATCACACTGCCACATAGCCAGGAGCCGGGGCTGGAGCCCACCGCTGTGCAGTTGGAGGATAGAGCCCAAAGCCCTGGAGACAGACCCCAGAGCCTTGAGATGGAGCCTGAAGCCCTGTGGCTGGAGCCTGCCATCTGGGAACTCACTGGCTGCTTGCTCCTTTAGTGTTTGCCTCTCCAGAGGGGAAAAGACTCACCCCCTGCTGGAAGCCCCAAGTGAGGGGCCGCTGCTTTTCCTCTCCTTCCCCCCCCTCCCCTATTCCCCCCCCCCCCCCAAAAAAAATTCATCACCCAGGAGTCTGTGGCCACAAGAAAAGCCCCTGATGGCTGCATTTGAGAAACAGTGGGCTAGGTGGTAGTACTGCTAAAAGTGACCTGGGATTTGTAGTGGATCACAAATTAAATATGAGTCAACAATATGATGCAGCTGCAAAAAAGGCTAATGTAATTCTGGGATGTATTAACAGGAGGTTGTAGAATCCCCATCTTTGGAGGTTTTCAAGAACAGGTTAGACAAACCCCTGTCGGGGGTGTTCTAGGTTTTCTTGGTCCTGCCTCAGTGCAGGGGGCTGGACTAGATGACTACTCAGGGTCTCTTCAAGCTTTACATTTCTATGAGTCTTTTTCTATAATTTTAGATCTGGTTTAAACTGTCTCCCTAAATTTTCATTTATCACTTGCCTTTCTTACTAAGGTGTTAACAGGTGTAAACAGATTAACAAACAAACCAACAAAAAACAGCAAGAAGATGTCACCTAAATAGAATGCAATATTGTCTTTGTCTTAGGCATGGGAGAAGAAAGACAAGGTACAAGGATGTGGTTTAATTAGGCCACAACTTTATTAACTTAATTCATCTGAGAAATATATTTTGCAGTAACTCAGACATTGCAGGTCATGATTCCTTCTTCAATCATTTCCACCGGATGGAGAGCTGCAGTCAGCCTCCCACCCCTACCCAGCTGGTTCCCAACTCATTGCTGGGACCCACCCCACTACCTTCACCTTGTATCAGGGTTAAGGGGTTGGGGAAAGAGGGTTGTCTCTTTGCTGTACCAGACATAGGGAGCCCCAGCTCCACTCCCCAGCCAACCTGCTAAATTGTGACATGAGCTGTACCTCCTGATCTACTCCACCAGGTCCCAGGTTTTTGTTTAAAAACAAAAAACAAAACAAACAAACAAAAACCCATCCTGCCCCTGCTAATCTGTCAGTGAGAGAAAAATTCTTTCCCAGTCCCCAAAAAAGCAATTAACTGAAGCCCAGAGCAGACCAAAAAACCCCAGTCCTATGCTAATCCCCTGGGAGGGAAAGAGGCTCAAGCTAGAAGGACAGAGTTTATAAACCCTCCTCCAGCCGCTCAGAGGCCAGTGGCTTACCTGAGTCCCACCAGCCTGCCCACTCGCTCAGGTGATGCTTTCCTGCCCTCTTGGCTAGCCCATTCCAAACCCTTGTGGAAGGGGAGACCCTAAATAGAGCCATTAACCCAGTGGTTTCCAAACTTATTCCGCTGCTTGTTCAGGGAAAGCCCATGGCGGGCCAGACCAGTTTGTTTACCTGCCGCGTCCGCAGGTTCGGCCAATCGCGGCTCCCAGTGGCTGCAGTTCGCTGCTCCAAGCCAATGGGGGCTGTGGGAAGCGGCGGCCAGTATGTCCCTCAGCCCACGCCGCTTCCTGCAGCTCCCATTGACCTGGAGAGGCGAACCGCGGCCACTGGGAGCCACGATCGGTCGAACCTGGGGACGCGACAGGTAAACAAACCGTCCCGGCCCCCCAGGGGCTTTCCCTGCACAAGCGGCGGAACAAGTTTGGGAACCACTGCATTAAACATTTTTTCCTGCCAGTCCAGAAAGAGCCTCCATGACTTTGGGACTGCAGGAGTTACATCTGATGTCTGATGCTGAGAGTTCATACACAGCAGGTTTGAAAACACCGAGATATCTCTTTTGTGCACAGTTTCTTAAAAGTATTTAAAAAATTCATACGTCACTGGCTTTAGTTTGTTGGAGGAAACTGCCACCATGCATGCTGCAAAAAGGGTAATCATGCCCATAATCGGAAACTTTGCATTCTATCCCACTGTTGGTCCATTAACAATTGTGAAATAATAGCTCTCTACAACAAGCCTCAACTTCTGTCTCCTTGTCCATATAATAAATTACATTGCTATGGACCTTTGACCACCTCACCTCCATTCTGTCCATAGATTCATCTTCTCCTGGACATGATCTACCATTCTAAACCTCTAAGCAGCTTCAAAACAACCTGCTTCTGCCAATCTGGCAATGTGTATATTTTTTCTGCTTAATATAGAATCTACCCCCCACTCATATATACTGATTTGAGGTGCAGGTTGGGCACTATACAGTTGTGATAGACTGAAGGACTAATGAACCAGGAATGCTAGGCGAGTTAGAGCTTCACCCCATCGGGGAGCTGTGAATCCCTTTGTTCAGTGGAATAACACACTTGTTTTGAGCCCCTGGTAGATTACGAAAGGTTAGACCATAAAGCTCTGACATGATGATTTATAGAAGAGCTACTTTATTTATAACTTTTCTCTCTCCCCAAGGCTTGTATAGTTAGCTACCTGATATTAAGGCACTCTGGCTTTACAGGCAGGTGGTTATGAAAAAAAGTTTTAATAAAAAATATTAAAACTCTAAAACAATATTTCTGTAAACTGTGGTATAACCATCTGTTATCCAGGAGGGTGTGGGGTGGTCTAAAGTCTTTATTGGGCCTCATTTGTGATGGCCTGCATAAATCTCTCACCTCTACATCACTTGGAGTACTGCTCTCATTTGATACTCATACCAATCACGCTTCCATACCACACAACACTTTTATCTATCTTATATTTATACTGCACTTTTCTGGATATTTTTCTTAAATCTGAATGACTGAAATAGCATTATATCATGGTGCAGGAGGGAGGAATGGTTCCCCGTTTGGTCTCTCCCGCTAAGTCCCTGCTGGCCCCAAGCCCCGCCCTTGTGGACCGTCTCAGGTCTTCATTTCTTGCATACCTCAGGGAGATCTGCAAGAATTGGAGCGGAGTAAGTGCATGGAGCTGGAAGGGGCAGTGGAGTAGGAGGGCACTGGGAGCAGTGAAGAAGGACAGAGTCATAGAAATGTAGGGCTGGAAGGGACCTCAAGTGGTCCTCCCTGTGCTGAGGCAGGATTATCCCTAGACCATTGCTGACAGGTGTTTGTCTAATCTCCAGTTACGGGGCTCCCACAACCTCTCTTGGCAACCCATTCCAGTGTTTAACAATCCTTATAGTTAGGGAAATTATCTTAATATCTACCTTAAATTTCCTTGTCTGAAAACGAACCTGATTACTTCTTGGTGGACATGGAGAACAATTGATCACTATCCTCTTTATAACAACCTTTTACATATTTATCATATGCCCCCTCAATTTTCTCATGTCTGGACTATATAACGATGCATAGAGAGGGGCAGCGGATTGGAGGACGGTGGAGAAGAGCAGACATTAGAATTGAGGAGTGGAGGTATTCTCCCTCCTTCCAATTGTGGAAGGTTCATTACTTTCTTCCCTCCTGCTCTAACTGCAAGCCTTAGGGGAAGTCACCAAGGACTTCACCAAACCCAGTGAACCTTATTCGACTCTTCAAATACGCCGAAGTAGATTTGTTAGCCAACTGTGAATTTCCAGACAGATTCATGTTTAAATTTAACACAGTTTCCTGCGTTTTATGGTTTGTTGGTTTTTTGCTAGTTATGGTGTTCTTACCTGGTTTTTACTCTCAATCTTAATGTCATCATCACAAAGGTTTGGGAGTTTTTTGTTTGGCTGTCTATTTAGGTTTTGAACCACTACTTGGAGAATCAGGCAGTAACTCATACCGGCAGCTATTCTGTTTAGATGCAGCATACTCTTGTCCCACTCAGCTGACTTCCTGCAGTTGCAGTGCGGTGTGTTTTGGTGAGTCCTTAGTCATGAGGAGCTGTGATCCCAGATATTGTTTTCTCCAATCACAAGGGTCCAACTCACAGATGAGGGCAAGGACATCCCCAAGAGCATTCCATCCCGCTATTTGTGCAGTTGTGCCAAATTCTGAGAGGGTGATAATGCTGCTGCTTCGTTCTGTTCTAACTCTGTGTCTGTTTGCCTGGCAACACACAATCCTGACAGTGTAGTTGGGTACTGTGCTTTGATAGGTGAGTGTGAGTGTCAATATGGGGGTTGACTAAAAATACCCACTTAGATCTAATTAGGGTTAATCCAAAGTGCTGTAGTTTAAACTGTAAATTGTACAAATGACACATTGCGTAGGCTATATGTACAAATATTGCTGGCACCACTACAAAAGCTTTGCACTCTGTAAAACAAGTGAAAGTATTTGAAAGGGCATTTACAATAGATTTGTGTTAACATACAGATTTTTCTCTAATGTTGAAACAGTACATTTCTGGCAAATATTTTCAAAACTAGATTGCTACATCTTATTAATAAATGTCTTGACTAGTTTGCCTCATACATGTAAGTGGTATTGGAGTGGCAGAAAAGGCATATGGTATATTGTACTGACATGACTTTTCCAGCATAATCCATTTATTTTGTTGTGCTGATCTTTCTATCTCTGAAATAAACCAATTTTTTAGGTATCTGTCTAATGCTACTTAAAATTAAATCTTAAAGATAAACACTGTCAATTGACCTTGAATTTTGACCTTTTTGTTGTTGTTGCAACCCATAAAATAAAGCAAAGAAATGTAATAGGGAAGGACTAAATGATTGATGGTTTGGTTTTATTTGAGGGATGCACTGTTTTTAATCAAATTTCTGTACAATTTTTTGGTGTTATTGACTTGCCACTTTTCGCAGGTGGGCACATGTGATGTGTGCAATAGCAATTCCAGAAGTCAGATTTGGTAATGTTACAGAGAGGACACCAGTAGACACTAGGAGAATACCTCTGCAGAGATTAAAATTGGTGAGTAGTAAGGCTCCGTACATTCCTTGCCATTTAAAAACGTGCTGGTGTTTTGAAATGTATACAAAATCTCATCTCTGGTTAGGTACATTCACACACATTTCAGGGGCAAATTTAAATAAACAAAATGTCAGTTAAAAGAGAGAATTTGCTAAGGGTTGTCATTGTTTTTCACGTGTAATGAGAATTTAGGTATTTTAATTCTTCGGCCTAGTTCTGGGTTACAACCTTGGATAAGGGGCCTTTGCCATAGGGAAAAGGAAGGAGAAACAATGAGCATTTTCAATCACTATCCTAATACTGCTGTGACTGCTCATTGAGGATCCTGCTGAAACTAAATAAACCAGAATATCTCAGAAGTCTTATTTGTGTTGTATTTTCATGAGGGTCCCCTCCTCCCCCTCAGGGAGCCATTTATGAAGTTAAAATGATGAAACATGGTGGTCTCATGGTATTTTTACCATCTGGGAATTGAGGAATGTGCACAGACCAGATTGCACATTATATTGGACTAATAAATGGCTCCCTGAGGCCTTGAAAAAGCAAGTGAGAAACATAAACACAAAAGCTTGAACTATAAATGTTCAAACCCATCCATAGCCCCAGATAATCCTTCCATCCAGCAGAAAATCCCATGCACTAATGAGAAACCTACAAAAGCGTTTGTTAAATCAAAGAGAATTTTCCCTGTTGGGTTAGACCTAAATTACTTAATTTATCAGTCTATGCGTCAATATGACACAGACTTCCTCTGAGAAAAGGAAAGTGATCCCCTGTCCAGTGTAAAAGAAAATAAAAGTTTGGGAAACAACCCCATCTGTTCTCTTTATCCACACCAAATGTTATGGAAAAAATGCTTATTGATATACTTAACCTTGAGCTACCCTTTCCTTGCTGTAACATTGTGAACTATTAATTGTTAATTTTAATTCATTATGCTTTATATTTCGTAACTATTTTTAATTTTGAACTGCGGCTTTAACCATTCTTAAAATGGAGGCATGTCTGACAATTGGTCTTTGTTCACTGAGATTTCTCAAGTTTTTGTGGGCTTTATAGACTAACTCTGTAATGCATATTGAACATTTTCCTAAACCTTTTTGGCTCCCTTATACAATCTGTTACAGAGAAACTCTGACTCGAACACTCCTTATCTAATGTATGAAATACACCTCTACCCCGATATAATGTGACCCGATATAACATGAATTTGGATATAATGCGGTAAAGCAGCACTCTAGGGGGGCGGGGCTGCGCATTCCGGCGGATCAAAGCAAGTGGTTTCACCTATAATGTGGTAAGATTTTTTGGCTCCCGAGGACAGCGTTATATCAGGGTAGAGGTGTATTCCCAAATGCTGTTTCAGCCTGTCCTTACTTCTAGTATATTTTTTGGAAGACCAGAAAGATGGTCAATGCCCTGTTGTCCTACCCTCCCAATTTTCCTGAATCTGTCAGACTTTCTTGTTTCAATACTGGCAATGTAGCCCTATTGTATATCGGCTCTCAATGTGTGAGAGAAGGCTCTCAAAATCTCATTTTTAACCTATGGTGACTGTTCAATTTGCTTGTCAGCCTCAAATTCTCATTAATCTGAATATATGAACACAGGAAGCACTGGATATGAACATAATGCTCTCATACTTTTGAGGAACCTAAACAGTCACAGATACGATGACAATAACTTGGTTGGTGATGCTTAATTGAGGATTTGTTTTCTTGAGACTCTAGAAATGATTACCGGTAATTTGCCACGTATTGTGGGGATAAATAACCCCTATTTATGAAGTTCCCTCCTCTTGATGGGCTTCCTGTAGCTTAAACCACAGAATGGGTCCTGTTCTGTTCAATATCTTCATCAATGATTTAGATTATGGCATAGAGAGTACACTTATAAGGTTTGTGGATGATACCAAGCTGGGAGGGGTTGGAAGTGCTTTGGAGGATAGGATTAAAATTCTGAAGTAAATAGGATTAAATTCAATAAGGACAAATGCAAAGTACTCCACTTAGGAAGGAACAATCAGTTGCACACATACAAAATGAGAAATGACTGCCTAGGAAGGAGTACTGCAGAAAAGGGGTCATAGTGGACCACAAGCTATATATGAGTCAACAGTGTAACACTGTTGCAAAAAAAGCGAAAATCATTCTGGGATGTATTAGCAGGAGTGTTGTAAGCAAGACACAAGAAGTAATTCTTCTACTCTGCAGTGATTAGGCCTCAACTGGAGTATTGTGTCCAGTTCTGAGCGCCACATTTCAGGGAAGATGTGGACAAATTGGAGAAAGTCCAGAGTGGAGCAACAAAAATGATTAAAGGTCTAGAAAACATGATCTAGAAGGGATGATTGAAAAAATTGGGTTTGTTTCGTCTGGAAAAAAGAAGACTGAGAGGGGACATGATGACAGTTTTCAAGTACATAAAAGGTCGTTACAAGGAGGAGGGAGAAGAATTGTTCTTAATCTCTGAGGATAGGACAAGAAGAAGTGGCCTTAAATTGCAGCAAGGGAGGTTTAGGTTCGACATTAGGGAAAACTTCCTGTCAGGGTGGTTAAGCACTGGAATAAATTGCCTAGGGAGGTAGGGGAATCTCCATCATTGGAGATTTTTAAGAGCAGGTTAGACAAATACCTGTTGGCAATGATCTAGATAATACTTAGTCCTGGCAGGGAACTGGACTAGATGACCTCTCGAGGTCCCTTCCAGTCCTGTGATTCTATGATCAAGGCAAAAGGCCTCCTAGGACTCCCTAGCATGCAATAGCGTAGCTTCTGCTCCATCCTTAAAGAGGATACACCTTTTATTCCTCTCTGTAGCCAGCCTCGCTGTTACTGTACTGTACCTCCATTCTCCCCAACATCATTCCTTCAGTGACCCTAGCCTTGCACCAGGGCCGGCTCTAGGCACCAGCAAAACAAGCTGGTGCTTGGGGCGGCACATTTTTAGGGGCGGCATTCTGGCGCGGGCCATGCCGCCCCTAAAAATGTGCCCCGGCGGCCCTAACTCACCTCCGCTGCTGCCGCTCGCGCGCCGCTGCTCGTCCTCCCTCCCAGGTTCCCCAACGGGGGGGGGGCCTGGGAGGGAGGGGGAGCAGCGGCGCGCGAATCAGCTGTTTCGCGCACCGCAACCACTTGGGATCTCCCCCTCCCTCCCGGGTTTGAGAGCCTGGGAGGGAGGGGGAGACCCCGAGCAGCTGTGGCGCGCAAAACAGCTGATTCGTGCGGCGGCCACTCGGGATCTCCCCCTCCCTTCTGGGTTTGAGAGCCTGGGAGGGACGGGGAGACCCTGAGTGGCCACGGCGCACGCGCTGCTTCTCCCTCTCCCTCCCTCCCTCCCTCCCTCATAGGCTTGAGAGCCTGGAGGGAGGAGACAGGGCTGGGGATTTGGGGAAGGGGCGGAATTGAGGTGGGGATGGGGGTGGGGTAAGAAAAAAACGGGGGCGGCCAAAATTGTTTTCGCTTGGGGTGGCAAAAATCGTAGAGCCGGCCCTGCCTTGCACTCGTGTGTATAGAAGGCTGAGTTTGTGCCTGTCAGGTACTTTGGTACTAGATATGGACTAGTCACAGATCCTGCTTATACACACCACATGTGTTCATCATAAGATCCTTAATGCTCTGCTGGTATGGCGGAGGTTGAAATAAGGTATTTTACACACAGTGGCACCTAGTATAAAACAGTTTAGCATTCCATTACATCTCCCAATTTAAGTTCTCCATTACTGCCATTTCAAATGTTTACACTATCATGCTGTCTTTGAAGTTCAGTACGTATCAATCTGTTAAGTGTCTCTGAATCGTACTGGTTTTCTAATTACACAACCCAAATGCATAACAATTTGATTATCTGGCATGTTGCAATGACTGGCAATGATTGGTTTGGAACCCTTGAGTTATCATCATCTTGTTCTGTATCTGACATCTTTGAGGAACAAACTATAGATATTGATGGTTTCTGTTAAACTTTCCACTGTTGGACTTGATTGCTTATGATCCGGGCACTGCATTTTTTTCTTTGACAAGTGGAGTTGTCCATCCCTTTTCTCCATCCGATTTGACACAAACACAGTCACCAGGTTCTAGACCTGGCAGTTCTTTGAGTGATGTCTGTTGTAAAAGTGTTCATAAAGCTATTTTAGTCTTTTTATCTAATTTAGCTATTCTCTTCATGCCTGGCCACTTTGGAGATGTTTTTTTTTTCCAAGATTGAAACAGTAATTCTGAGTTATCTGCCCATCAGGAGTTGTGCTGGACTACATCCAATAGCTGCTATTGGTGTTGATCTGTAACTCAGAAGAGCAAGGAATGAATCTTCCTGCTACTGGATTTTCTTGGCTGTCTATACAGCTCTCTCAACCTCTCCATGCACTTGTGGGTAACTGGGGTTGCTACAAATATGATCAAAACCATATTTTGTTCAGAATTACTTACTTACATTTTTCTGCAGTGAATTGTGGTCTGTTGTCAGTCCTAGTTGTCCTGGAATACTGAAGTGAGGAAAAAATGCCCTTCAGTTTCTTGACACTGCAACATGTTTTGTCTTTCAAGTACCTGGAAAAATAGTCCATGATGACGAGGTCGTGATGTCCTCTGAATATGCATAAATTTGTAGCTAATATCTTCCTATCTCTCCGGTAGAGGTGTTTATACACTATATGGTTCGGCATTGTCTCTTAAATTAAGATGTACTGAATCACCTTTCAAAAGTCCAGTATCATCAAATCCTCTGAGTTTTCACCTTTCTCACTAGGCCCACTCCTGTTGATATGCAGTGACTTAGAAAGTTGTTTGTCTTTGATCCTTTGATCTCATGCACTCTGAATGCAAAGCTTTTGTCTTTGTAAGTTGTTTCTATGGTAAACTGGCCCATACGATTAAGAATACCTTCACTGCTAGTCAGAGTTGTGTCAGGTGATTTCAGCTCTGGGAGGGGTTGAAGGTAATTATAAGTCCCTTCTGAGATGATTGTGACCTCAGTGCCTCAGTCAGTTTTAAAATCAATAGTCTTGCCTTGAATAATCAGTTTCACTCTCCAGGCAGGGTCTATGTCATCTCAAGTGATAGATCCCAGAAACAATGGCTCTTGATTGTTGTAATATGAGTCCACTCCCTGACTGCTTTGGTGCAGAAAACTACTGCAAAATGTCTATATTTCATGCATTTATTATACCATGTGCCTCTGGCTGGACTTTTGTCATCTCTTGGGATATGACTTTTTCACATTTTGTGCATGTAGGCTGGAATTAGTCCCTCTTAGCCTAGGAGTTCTCTCTCCTTGCCTCAGGGGTTTTATGATTATGACTTTTAACACTCAAGGGTCCATTTAGTGTTTCTACGCTAGTTTCAGGTTTTTCAAATTGCTCCTGCCTTTTGTTCTGTCATTTGACTTATTCTGACTGCTTTGCTCTCTGTATAGCTAGGGCTAGGGTTAAATCTCTCTTCAGTTGTAGTTGCTCTGAAAAGTTTCTCTGTTAAGCCAATAACCAACCTATCTCTGATATATTCATGTTTTGCATCCCCCAAATCACAGTTTTCAGCCAATGTATGCATAGCTCTTATAAAACATTCATCATTTCCCCCCGCTTCTTGAATTCTCTGGTGAAAACGTACTCTTTCATAAACCACATTTCTCTGGGGTATAAAGTATGCATCAAACATAGCCAGAACCCTTTCATAGTCATCTTTGTGACTGTTTTCAGTGAAGTCAAAGGATTTAAAGATGTACTCTGCTTGCTTCCCCAAAGCATAAATTAAAGAAGATACCTATATATCTCCAATATCTTTGCGGCGTTTGTTTGCAATTTGAAATCTTACAAAATATTGTTTTGAGTCTGTCTATTCTGAAGATCTGTCAAAACTGAAGTCCTCTGGGGCATTGCAGAGTGGCATGTTGATGAGATTCTGTAAACCTTGTTGCTGTTTTCCTTCTGTTTCTGTTCTTTCTTAGGTGTATGGAAGGCTGAGATTGTGGCTAGCCCTTTTGTAAGGGTATGAGGATGTTTATGCCTTCTCCCTGCCTTTCATACCCATGTAGGGCCAAGGCATGTTCTGGCCCAAAAAACGTAAGACAGGCATTTCAACTACCAAATGTCTCTGTCAAGTTATAGTTTGTGATCTTCCCCACTATCATAAAATAGGTAGCATCAGGCCTGGTCAGTACCCAGGTGTTGCAGGCAGTGGTTAAAAATGTGTGAGACTTGTAATGAAACTGTGACAATCTCACCTTGTTACAGATTTCATTACTAATCCCAAAACTTATTACTACTATTCATTTGTGGTAGTGCCTACTATATACATTTTAGGTACTTTCCAAAAGGTACTTAGGTACTTCAGCGGGATAGTCCCTGCTCTGAGGAGCACACAATCAAAGAACAAATAAGTAGACAAAGGTCATGAGAAGGGGAATAATCATAATAGGCAGTTTAAATGCTATTTATATACAAGTGACCTTGTCTCACTATAGGTAGCATGGCAGAAGTGGGTCTTCAAGAGGGACTTAAATGTGGACAAGGTAAAAGTGTTGCAGATGAGCTCAGAGATGTCATATAACGCATAGACTGCTTCACAGAAGAAGGCACAAAAGTGAACATGGGAGAATTTGACAGATAGGGAGACCGAGGTTGGGAGCTTTGGAAAAGGGGATTGGGAATGGGGGGAACATGGGGTTTGACAAAAGAAGGAGGGGCAGATTTATTTATAGCTTTGAAGATGGTGTCAGCTTGGACCAGGTTAGTGAGTTGGGGTGAAGTCTATAGCAGAACGGGGCCTATTTGTAGTTTCCTGTGGAACCCAAGCATAATTTAATGGGATCTTTTGGTTTCAGCCCCAAAAAGTAAAACTTGAAGGTTTTGGCTCAGTGTAGCTTTGGGTTTGGGTCCATTTGAAACCTAAATCAGAGTGAAACTCGGGTGGAAACTCCTGCCAACTGTATTACAAAAGATATTTTCCTTGGCTGCTTAATTTTACGGAGCTTTATGTGATAGAAACAGATGGTGAATTCCTGACCCCATTGAAGTCAATGGCAAAACTCCCATTGACTTTAATGGGGCCAGGATTTCACTCAGAGTACTTAAATATACTCTGTAGTTTCAAAAGAATGTTATTACTTTGTTTTGGCCTGAAAAAAGAAATATAGTCACATTCCATAGCAAAGTGAAGAAATCCTTGGAGGTATGAAGCCAAACTGACCTCTCAAATACACACACACACAATTCCCATGGATATCCTGGGATCTGGCCCATAAATGTAAACCAACAGGAAAACTGGACCTGATCCTCATTTACACTAAGGCCTGTTTACACTGCCAGAGTGATGTCTTAATGTAAATGAGAATCAGGCTCACTGTGTTTAAATGTTTCATCTGAAATCAAAGTAACAGTTAAAATGTAATCATTAGCTCTCCTTTACTAAGCCGATATATTTAAAACATCTTCTCCAAAATCGTCTCTGAATAGTACATGATGAACTCATTAGCAAAATGCATGATCTACCTTTGTTACTATCTAAGCTTTAAAATGCTTGGATAATATAGATTGAGTTTGTCCCAACAGGCAGTCGCTGCAATGCTGTACTGAAACGTGAACATAATATGCCTTTGTTTCTTTATCTGTAGCGCTTCCTATTATTTTTACATTTGAAATCCTATTTCCCCAACAAAATAGAGGTAGAAAATGAGTTTTGCAATAGTTGAAGTTGCCCTTGGGCTTTCAGTGACCTCAAATTTGTATTTGACAAGTGAACTGAGAATAAGCGCAAGTGTACTCTGAGTGAGGAACATTATTTTGAAAAGAAATTTACACTGCGATGATGACTGATCTACAAGCCTTTCAGTATCTGGCTGATGCTGTAGCATTTTGTTTAGAAGCCTATACACTTTAAAATTTTCACCTGAAGGCAAATAATAGTGAGCTTGAAAGCCAAAGATTATAGTTTTGAAAGGCACATCAATTCTGAAAATAGAGAGGTTTCACTGTGGTAAGCCAAACGAAGAGTGGAATCAAGGGAAAAACGTGTTTGAGCTTTTAAAAGAATGGGCAAGTGTTCTCTTACCTATCCTTCTGTTTTAATAAGAAAATCTAAAAATAAAATGAAATACATTTGCAGTTATTGTTTGTCTTCTTTGTTCTAGTTTTGCAATAGAATTCAAAAAAAAAGAAATTCTAAACTATTTCAGTTGCAGAGCATACAGATTTCACTGACTTTGAACAAATTTCACTAAGCTATACTTGGTCTGGTGATGGACTGTGGTACTTAACAGACTGAATGTACTGTTTGGGCTGTGCTGGGGAATTCTAGTCCTGGTTACTAGGACTCCGGAAGAGGGAAATCAAAGGAGGGGCTGCTTGCAGGTCCATCCTGAGCCCACCAGAGGGTGTCCTGGAGGTGGTGGTTGTATGACAGAAATGTTTCCAAATCAGTATTTTTAAAGCTTTTCATTCCACTATAAGTTATGATATTTTCAATTTTTATACTGATTTGGGATGAAAACTGATTTGGTTGAAATACAGGGATTTCCAATTTCCAGTACTAGCCTCAAAGGGAAATGTCCAACCTGATTAAACTGCTGAATCCTCTTTAAATTGTAACAGTGCTTTAGTGCAGCTGTAGTGTAAGCAATTTCTTAATGCTCGGTGGTTTGAGTTGCTTTCTGTTGAACATTGTGAATGACATATAAACTTGGTAATATTTACGTGTTAATGGTTTCAAAACTACTGAACTAATTTTCTTCAGACTTGGTGTATTTTTTAAGTTCCAGTCAGATCTACAGAAAAAGCTTCTGTAAGTTCGAAGTTCTTAGCTTATGGGTAAAGTTTTTGAAAGCACATTAGTGACTTACGAGCGCAAGTCCCATTTTCAAAAGTGACATAGTCACTTGGGCTCGTTTGTAGGTGACTAACTACATTTAAAATAATGGGAGTTAGCTGCCTACATGTAAAAATCTGGCCCTGAGTCACTTTTGAAAATGGGATTTGGGCTCTTAAGTCTCTTAAGCACTGTTGAAAATTTAGGTAAGTAGGGCCATATCTGCACTGCCCTGCAGTTTGGACTATGGGAGCATGAATAGCAGTTTGCACTAAAGTGCTGCACTGTAACTCTCCCATATGGAGGCTGCGGCAAAGTCATTTTTGAGTTATGGAACAAAATTTCTGACTGGAATATGAGGCAATAGAGTCTGGATGAATGGGAACAGGATTCAGAGTTAAAAAGTCCCAAACTCTAGCCCTGGCTATGCCATTAATTTGCTGTGTGTCATTTAGGTAAAACACTTTGTAACTACACCTCAGTTTCCCCATAGGTGATAACACCTATCTTGATTGGATGTTGTAAAGGTTAGTTGGTTAGTATTTTGAACATGTATTGTAGTATTTTGAACATGTATTGTGCTATGGATTATTGTAAGTGCTTAGATACTGCAGTGATGGGTTATGTATAAATCTGTAAAATAGAGAGTTGTGGGTTGTTTATGCCCTAGTAACTTAAAATGAGTAAACTATGTTTGTTTCAAACTTCCAAACAAAAAATCCTCTTTTGGGTTGAAATGAAACCTGGAAGGTTTCAGTGCAAATGAATTGGACTGAGAAAATTATGAGCAATTTACCGAGGGCAGTTTAAAATGGATAAGTGTGTGTCTGTGTGTGCACTTGCACACACGCAGTGACTTACATATAATAAGTAATAGGAGCCAAAAGACCCTGACCTTTGCTGTGAACAGATATGTTCAACTCATGCCCTGGATGAGAGAGAAGGAGAGAGAGATTACACTAGAACTACGTTTATAATGAGGATATCTAATGATAACAAACTATGAGAGCAAAGCTTGAATACATGTCACTACAAACGCAAGATAAAAATCTAACTTCTTAATACAGTATCGAGAGCAGTGGTTTATTTTATAGTAGTTGAAAACTAGAGATGTTTAAAGTCGATTTTTAAAAAATGCATCCATCATCTTACATCACTTATCATCCCACGAGTCAGTTCTTCTATCTGTACTGGAGCATATGTCAATTTAAGTTACAAGAATACAGCCCATAAATGTATTGTTTAATCTTCTAGAAATTTCCATTTGTATTCTCAGTAAGTCGTAAGTTCTTGTGAAGACATCTTCCTGGGATATGTTGGATATATTTACATGAAATACATTTTAAAGAAACCAGAATCTCCACCAATGTCAGCAAACACACTTAGGCATCTTTGTTTCATACCTTCATCCCTGTGAGTCAGTCATTTCCAGTGTTTTGTGGACTTTTGCCTGTTTTGGGCAGAGAAAAATAGATAACTGTAAACTTAAACTGGAAACTGATAACAAAGAGTTGTAAGCAAGACATGCAAAGTAATTCTTCTACTCTACTCCGTGCTGATTATGCCTCAACTGGAGTATTGTGTCCAGTTCTGGGCATCACATTTCAGGAAAAATGTGGACAAATTGGAGAAAGTTTAGAAAAGAGCAACAAAAATGATTAAAAATCTAGAAAACGTGACCTATGAAGGAAGATTGAAAATATTGGGTTTGTTTAGTCTGGAAAAGAGAAGACTGAGAGGGGACATAATGACAGTTTTCAAATACATAAAAGGTTGTTATAAGGAAGAGGGAGAAGAATTGTTCTTCTTAACCTCTGAGGACAGAACAAGAAGCAGTGGGCTTAAATTGCAGCAAGGGAGGTTTAGATTGGACATTAGGAAAAACTTCCTAACTGTCACAGTGGTTAAGCACTGGAATACATTGTGTAGGGAGGTTGTGGAATCTCCATCATTGGAGATTTTTAAGAGCAGGTTAGACAAACACCTGTCAGGGATGGTCTAGATAATACTTAGTCCTGCCATGAGTGCAGGGGACTGGACTAGATGATCTCTCGAGGTCCCTTCCAGTCCTACAAATCTATGGTACTCTGTGAAGGAGAAGACTATGACCAGTGCCTTGAAAAGAACTTGCCAAATTATACAATCATCTGCTTTGGACCTCATACTTGTAGTAGGAGATTTGTTGTCCAGCTATACCGAAAGAAGGACAGGAGACACCTGATATGGATTTAATTAGGCTGCAACTTTACTTTAGATGTCCGGGACTACCCGGCAGACAAAAGTGTACAGTGCAGGTAAACCCTATTTATTTTACTTTGTTATTACTGGGCGGGGGCTCCCCTTAGCTTTCCCCTCTTTTTCCATTCATGTCCCTCCAGCAAATCCATTGCTGGGACCTTACCACCCCACGTAGGAGGAGTAAGGTGGGCTATAAGAAAGGGGGGTTGGCTCTCTGCCATTCCAACCATAGGAGCCCGAAACCCCACGCCGTTCCATTCCTTTAACCAGCACCTCCTTTTTAAGTCCTTTACCAGGCCATTTATCTGGTCACTGGATGCCTTCCCTATGGAGTACCTGCCCTGGACATCTGCCATAAGGAGGCGCCAGCAAATAGCTTGGCTGCCTCCCCCTGCCCTCCCCTCCCCTGCCCCCACCCTCCGCTCCTGCCTTGCCTGCTGTGTGGAGAAAGGGGTTTCCAATGCCAGAGCTTGCATCTTTAAAGCCTTTCGCCCTTACATTCCAAGAGGGTGAGTCAGTGCTGGAAACCTGACCAACAACCACCTCTTTTGCAGCAGTTTCTCACCTTGTTTCCCATGCCCCTGCATAAAGCACTACTGTCTTCCTTCGGCAAGCCTGGACAACGGTCCCCCTGCTTTTAGTGCAGGGCCGTCATTTTCATTCAAGTGTAGTTAAACAAACAAGGTTACAAAACACCACAGTTGACTGACATTTCATTCTAAAGACCTGATCCCGGAAAAGAAAAAATGTGTGAGCCCTTATTTTCCTGCAGTGTCCTACAAATGTCAGTCCCTTAACAGAATTGAGGATTTAGTTACCCACATCATCCATTCGATTGTGGGGAAAAGAAAATAATTACTACCATTACATATATGGAGAGGTCGCTACTTGAAATTTGCTCAATAAGTTTAATAATTCCATCCTATTAATGTACTTCAGTTTTGTGACTTTTTATTGTTAGGTATTTTACCCTAACAATAACATACAGTTATTTCAGTTATTTCATTTTTCAAACTGCTCTTCTCTGAGACCACCGTCTGATGTTATTTCTTTTATATCTCTTTCAGAAACGTGTTTGGTAATTCTTTGTCCCAAAGTAGGTATTGTTTTTTCTGCATACTTCACACAAACTTTAACTGGATTTAATACTGCTCTTTCAACTCAACGTTTATAAAACCTCGTTTAACTTTAGACAAATTTCTTTCTTTTATTTTTAGTACTTGAGCTAACATCAGAAAGCAAAAGCAGGTCAGGACCTTTGAATTTCACAGCTTTAATTTTACAGGCCGCAGCATGGATATCTGATAAAGTGAAGTACTCCACATCTGCAGATTTCTCCACTGCCTTTCACGTGGGGACCCTGAAACTTTTCTTAGTATAAATGAGGTAATCGGTGGGACCCCATTCTTAAGCATTTGCAGTTAATTCTTCCGTATGTCAGTAGAAAGCCAAACAGCTGTGTTACTGCTGTCAAGAAACCCCTCAAGGGAATTGGTGTCAAGCAAGTTGACTGCTTCCTGCCTCAGCCCATGGCTTCCCATGAATTTTCTCAAGTCTCTGCTATGCAAACAAAATCTAGAAAAGAACGTAAGAATCTGTCCAAGAGTCCTGACTTAAAAGAGACAGCCAAATTTAAACTCTGATTCCCTTTTCTAAAGCTCCAGATGGAGGCCTCCTCTGCTGAGACCACACTAACAACCGTGTTGAGTGAAAGAAAGGAAAGAGAGCTGACCACTCTCTCACCAAGTGAGACTTAGGAGATCTGGGTTTCACAAGACATATTGATACCTGATATGGGAACCATTAAAGCTGCTAACATTAGCACTGAGACACTAAGAATGGCCATTGCCAAAAGAAGGTAAAGACTCTTGAAACCAGACTTATGAACTGGAATAAGGTAAATTTGACATTGACACACACCTTCATATAATCAAGCAAATTTTGTGTTAAACTGAACATAACATAAAGAACAACCATACTGGGTCAGACCAAAGGTCCATCTAGCCCAGTATCCTGTCTTCCGACAGTGGCCAATGCCAGGTGCCCCAGAGGGAATGAACAGAATAGGTAATCATCAAGTGATCCATCCCATCACCCATTCCCAGCTTCTGGCAAACAGAGGCTAGGGACATCATCCCTACTCATCCTGGCTAGTAGCCATTCATGGACCTATTTTCCATGAATTTATCTCATTCTTTTTTGAACCCTGTTATAGTCTTGGCCTTCACAACACCCTCTGGCAAGGAGTTCCACAGGTTGAATGTATGTTGTGTGAAAAAATACTTCCTTTTGTTTGTTTTAAACCTGCCACCTAATTTCATTTGGTGGCCCCTAGTTCTTGTGTTATCAGAAGGCGTAAATAACACTTCTTTATTTACTCTCTCCACACCAGTCATGATTTTATAGTCCTCTATCATATCCCCCCCTTAGTCGTCTCTTTTTGAAGCTGAAAAGTCCCAGTCTTGTTAATCTCTCCTCATATGGCAGCCATTCCATGCCCCCTAATCATTTTTGTTGCCCTTTTCTGAACATTTTCCTATTCCAATCTTTTTTGAGACGGGGCAACCACATCTGCACACAGTATTCAAGATGTGGGCGTACCATGGATTTATATAGAAGCAATATGATATTTTCTGTCTTATTATCTATCCCTTTCTTAATGATTCCCAACATTCTGTTCACTTTTTTGACTGCTGCTGCACATTGAGTGGATGTTTTCAGAGAACTATCCACAATGACTCCAAGATCTTTCTTGAGTGGTAACAGCTAATTTAGACCCCATCATTTTATATGTATAGTTGGGATTATGTTTTCCGATGTGCAGTACTTTGCATTTATCAACACTGAATTTCATCTGCCATTTTGTTGCCCACTCACCCAGTTTTGAGAGATCCTTTTGTAACTGAAATCCAAAATGGAAGATCTAGAAAATCAGAGCTGCTGTTCCAACTGATGTATTGTTGGGATCCCAGAGGTTTTAGAAAGATCAGATACAATACCCTTTACAAACTACCTTCTGCGGTCAGCTTGTTAACAGCAATGAACTCATCAGCCCTTTAGGCCAAAACCTATGGGTATGTCAGGCAAAAAACCATGAGCAATCATACTAACATTTCTGAGATTTGCAGATAAAAGATCCTGCCAGTATCTCAGAAAGTTTAAAAAAAAAAAAAAAAAAAAAAAAAAGAGAGATGTTCATAAAATACTTTTTTGTATGTATTCCAGCATAGAAATGATGGTCAAATATCGATCCTCCCTGATCATGTGTGCTATTCAGCTGAGCTGGTCAACTGATTTTTTTCCATAATGGTAAATATTAATTCTTTAAAGCCACAGAGGAACTAGAGGCATTTCTTCTGGTCCTGGAGCCTTTCCAGATCTCATTGAAGTAATGAGTCCTGACTTACATTGCAGGTCTCATCAAGTTGTGAAGATTTTTTGTTTTATGCCATTATAGATGGTTATTTCTGCATCCTGGTTACAGACCTTTTCTGTGAGTCACCTCTTCCCATTAGAAAGTACTGTTTTTGTTTAGGGTCTGCCTTTTGCAACCTTCATGGTGAACAATAGGCATACATTAATTTTGTCCTAACTAGTTCACTCTTTGGATGTCATAATTTATTATTTTCTGTTAATAAATGAGTGAATGTGTCCTGTATTGTAGATAAAGGATTTTTTTTTCCTTTGAGGAAGTAACAAATCACTTACTGCAATATTTCCTATGTCCACTCAGAGATCTCTGATCTCTTTGGCTACAAAAGAGACCATTCTTACTCCTGCCTGTTTTGTTTGTGGATTCCTTCTTGTCTGGTATGGTCCTCAGTTGTGATATTGTGACAATACTTATTTTTGTTGCCTTGATTCTTTTATATCTGGATTTCTTACTGTTTACCTGCAAACCAAAAAAGTAGAAGGTAATGGGCTTGAGAATTCTGTAAAGGAATTATACTACCAACACTGACACTCCTGATGTAGGTTTCTGGGATGCCGCAAAAGAAGTTCTCCATGGAATATTAATTATAATTATTGAAGGATATAAGAAAGTTCCTGTGAGCTGACTAGCTGACCTTCCTTCATCCTAAGAAATATAGAGTCAAAACAGAAAAAAATCACTAAGAAGTATCTTTCTGAACCTGCCTTACTGAAGATAATTAAAATCAGAGCTGTAATCAATATATAAGAAACCAACCAAATTGAACATGTTCATAGGATCATACATATTTGTATTTTTGATAAATCCAATAAATCTGACAAAGTGTTGGCTTGGAAACTGTGCAAACAAAAATTAAACTTCAAATATAGTAGGTTAAAGATCCAAATTTGATATGAGCTGCCTACTTTCTATAATCTCTGCATTACTATGAAGGGGAAAGCAGACACACCTCACCATTTCTAACATTATGCTTCCCAAGTTCCATTATGCAAAGGTAGAAAGCCTCAGTGCTGCCACTCTTCCAAAAGAGAGAAAGAGTACAATCTCAGACTTGGCCAATGAGGATCACTCAGGACCTTATGGCTTTGTAGTGGCATTTTATTAATCAATGGCAAATCACTTAACTCGTAGCCTCAGTAGAGTTTTAAGGAGATTCTCCTCTTGGGGCTTCTCACAGGTGACAATTACTCACTAGAGTCTTATGCTAATTATAATCCTGTTGCACTCCTCAAAGCAGAGGTCAAGATTGTCTAAATTGCTCAGGCTAATGTCCTAATTATTTAAATTTTATCACATGGAATTTATCAGTGACCAGTGCAGTCTTGACAATGTTGTGCTGACTGGTAAATATTCCCCAGTAGGTTCAATTAAAGGCTGATCACACCTTAATTGTATTTCTGAATCCAGAAAAGACTTTGACTGGGTCGAGTGATCACTTCTGTTCCACCTTATGAGGCCTGTGGGCTCAGGGGTAAGTGTTAAATACCTTGATCTTCTGATAACTCCTAACCCTTCCCAACTATAGACTGTAAAGGATATTTTGTCCAAAGTATCAATAAATCTGTCTGTCTGGGTGGACATTCCTGTCATTTGGCTGGGCTTTATTAATATGGCCAACATGATAGCTTTTCTTTATACACTTCTTGTGTATACCATACCTCCATGTTATAGTCCTTTTTTTTATGTTTCTGCGGAGTGATTAGTAAGTTTTGTAAGGCAGAAGAAGAGACCTAGATAGGATGGAATGCCACTGGTAGCTTCAGAAAAGTGGGAATACTTGCCCTACCTTCTTAATTTTGGGTTGCTATGCTTAGGAGAAAAGCATTCAAGAGTGTTAGACTGCTTCATGTTTCTCATATACTCGATATTAATGGAAAATGGCCTATTAAGAGCACCTAATATAACCTACAAGTTGCCAGGATTGAGCATCTGTTAGACACTGGAATTATTAGGGTTACACCTGCTGTCTTGTTCAGCCTGGAAGCTTGGGTGAAAGATAAAAATGAAAGCAGAATTTCCCAATGTCTTTTCCCATTCACATCCCTTAAATGCTCTTATATCAGAAGGTTTTATCTTGAAAAATCTCATTGATGATCTTTCTGAATGTAGCATAATGAAATTTTCTTGGTCAAAATAAAGGGAAAATCTTTCAGAACATGGAAGAAAGTGTAAAAATAACTTGTAAAGCTGGTCCTCATTTTCAATATTTGCAAAACTGAGATGAAAAACAAAATTGCCACTTTTCACACAAATGCAGAAGCCAGTATTCTTGTACATGGTACAACCAGGAGTTTTATGTCATAAACATATTGCTGCTTGGTCACTTTATATTACAAGAAAAATCAATTGTATTTGACTGCATTGGAGAGAAACTTCACAATTAAATGGACAGAGGCAGATAAAATTGCTATTAAAAGATTTATGAAGGCATACTCTTTCTTATTCTGTTAGAGAATCCCAGATCTCTATAAGATTTACATCTCCTCAGCTCTGCTTCATACAACTAAACCAGTCGTGTCTCATCTTTGCTGGAAGGGGCTGGTGTCAGCGTAGATCACTGGCTCACTTGTGATGGCTCTACCTGAAGGTTTAATCATTTTGGTCAGCAATTCAATAATGTACCTTGGAGATAACTGGCATACAGCTATCCTTTACCCTAAAGATTTCTGCTAGGAATTCTCTCTGTGCTCCTTTAACGAGTATCTGTGCACATTATTTCATTATAGTAATTAGAAATCAGATTGCCTGTAAATAGAATCTTGCAACTCTCACCTCCATATTGGATATGTCTGGTTGTATTAGAAACATTACACTAATGGAGAAATTTGGACTTGGTTTCACAGGTATTCTAAAAAGGAAGGCTCAGTTGTCCCTAGGCACCACCATCCCCATACGTTTTTGGCATTAACCTAAAACTTAATCAGTTCAGTTCACTCCCTCCCTCACACAGACATTCACACTTTACAAACTTTTATCCTCTGTAATCCAACTGACTCAATTCAGTTATAGTGTTTTGAATTTCTTTTTAAATTTTTGCGCTATTATATGTCATTAATATTAACTCTTTGTGTAGACTGAACTTTTATTAAAATCACATTACTCTTATTAAAATAATAATGCTGAACCGTATGCCTTACACTAATGTAGCAATTATCACTTGAGGTATAAATATATGTACATATTTCTTTTCTAACCATAAAAATATGCAAATTAACAATCATGGGCTTATCCACTCCATTGTGTATGAAGAGATCAAGGATGTGAATGATTTTCAGTGACTTCCTGATGCCTCTTCACCGTAGTGCAGATTTTTTTCAGTCTTTGAAACTCTGGCTTCCTGCTCCTTCCGCTCAATTTCAATATCTTCCGTCTTTCATTGTCTGCCCAGATTATTGGTATGAGGCGTCATACTCTCCACTTTATCTTCCTCAAGTCCTTTTGCTATGGATATATTGGATGATTGTAAACATGTTTATCCAAAATGTATTTGAGGGACATAGAAAACTGCAAATCCAAAGATCATGAGCCCTAGGATACATTATAGAGGAGGAGTAAAAAGAGGAAAGGATGGTTGGACAGAGCAAAGGACTGAGAGTCAGGAGTGCGTTTCCAGACCCATAACAGTGTAACTGTGGGAAAATCCATAAAGATGCTATATGAAGGCATATAATATACATTTTAATATACACAGCAGTAGAACAGTACTTATTTCACCAATATGTCATGTGTTTTGTGCCACAGCTATACAGCAATATTACAGATTTTATGTGAGAAACTAGATAGTATATGCAAAACAGTGTTACTAGTGTTATATCTTTTTTTCTCTTTTGTCAACCAGTGGCCATGCACATCAGTTGTATTAATAAACAGACATTTATTTGATCATCTATTTCCAAAGCATATGACAGATAAGTGAGTGTGACAGCTACTAATTTGACCATTGTTATCATTATCATATTATCATTTACTTATTGATGCAACTGAGTGGCAGTATCAATTACATGTGTCTAATAATGCAACTTCAACACCTCTTTTGCAGCAGATAGAGTGGTCCAGCTGTTTGTCATGTTTCAGCTAGTCTGGACCAGGAGAGAGACACTTTTAATATCTTAGGGCTGGTCCCCACTTAGTCCGGACTTCGGACTAAGGTACGCAAATTCAGCTACGTTAATAACGTAGCTGAATTCGAAGTACCTTAGTCCGAACTTACCGCGGTCCAGACACGGCCGGAAGTCTCCCCCCGTCGACGCCGCGTACTCCTCTCGGCGAGCTGGAGTACCGGCGCCGACTGTGAGCACTTCCGGGATCGATTTATCGCGTCTTAACCAGACGCGATAAATCGATCCCAGAACATCGATGGCGTGCCGCCGGACCAGCCGGTAAGTGAAGACTAGGCCTTAGAAGAGCCTCTGTACTACCCAAAGTAATAGTGAATACAGATTATATTGTTGGGTGATTTCTTGAGTGTGTTAGTTTGCTCACAGATTTGTTTCACACCTATGCAGTTGAATAACTGTGACTAACATATAATCAGGTGTCAGAGAAACAGCTGCTGACTGTACATTTTTACAAAATACAGTTATATTCCATCCTACATATCTCCTAGTAAATTATAATTATCCAATCAAGTAATGCCAACAGGTATGTGACGCCGATCTCTTTCTTTCATACTCCCCTTCAAAGTAAAGAGAACAAAATAAAGGCTCAAAAATCACAAGTTCAGAGGTATTAGATATTCTTACATGCTAACAGAGGACATAAAAAGTGTGGGGGGGAATAAAGTTCAAGACTCTGATAAAGGATAAAGGTGATTAAGTGATTAGACAGCAGACAATAACAATATTTATAAAAAATAAACTTTTGATACTTCTCATCCACAAGAAAGGAAATTTGAAATAGCAAACAGGTTTTTTAAGTTGAAGGTCTGAAAAAAAGGATCGAAGTATCTTTCAGAAACTGCAGACATCTTAGTTTATAAACTGTATGTTCTATCAGTAAGCAAAACTGCAAATGGTTCAATATTTTCAAATTTTATCCTAAATGGCGAAAGAAGAGAGAAAGATAACTAAAAAGTAACAGGACCCAAAGCAAAAGGGATTAAATAGTTTAAACTAAAGCTAGTAAGAAGTATGATTGCAATTCATAGGTTAGGCATAGATAACAGATTCCTAACTTTCAAATAAATTAGGAGTTATTGTGGGCCTTTCTCTGTGGTATGAAAAACTTATAGGCAAATAACTACACTGGATACATTTCAGTTTTATTTCAAGGAGACATCCCTACAGACATCCCCTGCCCCCAATTACAAGTTTGGATTTTTGCTCTAACCATGAGAATAACCATAGCGTATGCAACATTATGAAAAAGGAGTTTTATTTTTCCCCATTATATGTCATCAGAGATTATCTGGTTCAGGGTTTCTCTAATTTTTTCATTGTACAGACCTCTTGTAAGAGAGAGAGAGATCCTCTTATGGGCCATCTCCCCCTCTGATTTCACTAAAGGTCTCCAGATGTTTGATTGTTAAAACATTTCAAACTGGGAACCCCCAGGTTGTCTCCTGACCACTTTCTGAGAACCAGTCATCTAGTTCCTCTATTGAACTAATTTCTTTCTTCGCTTAGTTTTACTGTGATTATCTGTTATTTAAAGCAAGTTAGGCAGATAAAATATAGTTGCTGTTTTCCTGCAGATCTTGTTATTGAATAGTGTTTGCACGTTAAGGGCTATTCAGGTAGATACATACAGAAGAAACTTTCCCAGGATTTTTGCACTGTACTATGTTAGTGTTATTGCTAAGTGCAGTGCATTACTGTTGCAGTCTCAGAAGATTGTATTGGAGGTAGGCTTTACAGTAACATTTTTTATGCACAAGAATAGAATTTGGTGTATATAAAGTATCTTTCATATCCAGATAGATCACTGCAAATCTGTATTTTATTCTATATCCGTTCTTATGCTGCACTTGTCACTGTAGTATCTAAGAACCTTCCAATAGTGTAGTGAGTGACGTGACTAATATCTGCTACATGTAGTTCATTCTGTCTGTCGTCGTATCCCTGAGGGGAGAATTGTGCATGTTAGTGTTGTGTTTTGTTTGGGGTTTGTTTTAAATGTACATGCTGCTACAGGGCAGATTTAGCATGGGTTCATGGGCTTAACTGCACTGTGACGGGGTATACAAACACCACACTGGTGACGCAAGTGTTAAGGAGTTGTTCTGGACCCAGGAAGCCACACCCCCTCGCTCCTGCTGGGTATGCTCACGGTGGAGGGAGAGTTCAAGAGAGAGCAACTCAGCTCAGTCCGGGCTGACTGAGCAAGAGAGCAACTGGATGCTGTAGCCTCCAAGAGGCTCCAAGAGGCCGGGAGTGGATCTCACAGTCAAGCTGCCGCAGGCCTTCCATCTGCGGGGTCCGAGGATGACAAATCACTGCAGAGAGGGGAAGAGGCTCCAGAAAGCGACCTAAGAGGACTCCAAGGAGGACCCAAGGACAGACCTGTGGCAAGACAGAGGAACAGAAGCAGGGGTAGGAAATGACCCAAGGAACAGGTGTAAGGCTGCCAGCCCCTAGGCCATGTAGCTGAACCATTAATTTGAAGGCCCCTCGGTTTGAACCCAATGGAGCAGACTCTCGGTTTTGGGCCACAGACTCTCGCTGTAATCGTTGGGCGATATTACCACTCATTCTAGCCGCTAGGCAAGGAGGCCATGGACTCTGGCCACGGGGCAACATAGACCAGAGTATCTCCACTAGGAGTTATTGTGGGCCTCGGACACAAAACCCCCCCTGACAGGCAGCCACAGAAATCATGAAATCAAGGGTGCAAAAACAGATAAACTCTTCTCCCAACCCAGTGTGGTGGGAAGGACTCTGAGGGGCTGGTATTGAAGAGCAAGCCCACCCTACACTCAGTCAGCAGCAGTGGCTTCTGTCTCGGAGGGCTGGGCCCAGCTCTCCACTTTGGGCATGTGACCCAGTGCGTGGGGTCCCAGCACCACTCAGGTTTGGCACGGCCACCCTTCTGCTTTCCAGCCCTCCCTCCCCTGAGATCACCCTTCTACATAAATCTGGAATTAGGATTGCAGTGCCAACACGGAGGGTGCTGCTGTGGATGGTTAGTGCCCTGTCAGCAGTTTAGTATAGTATCACCCACTGAATTGAGAAGTTGTGTCTGCTCTGCACCACTATTTGTTTGTTAGAGAAGACAAGTCAAAGAAGCACACCTTGGACTTGGAGTGGAAGGTGGTAAGATTTGTGATGGTCCTTAGTTCCTGCGGGAGAAAGCTCCATCTCCTGCACTGATGGGATTTACCTTATGGTAGAAAGTGCTATTCTGTTTGAGGAGCAGAGTGGTCAACCACAGTCATCAACCTGGTTTTAATCTCTGATCTTTTAGCTATCACTGCTCTACAGCCAAAATGCTTCTGAAATAAATGTAGTCAAACTTTACTAATTCTGGGTCACTGAGAACAAAAATGATGCTTAAAATTGTTGATTGGCTCTAGTTTTCAAGATATGCTATTGGGTTGGTATATACGACCCTTGACTTGAGAATGGCGAGGATAAGTGAGTTATAAAGGGAAGGGATCTCAATTTAAACCAGAAATGACTAAAATACGTCTTTGACTGGATCTATGAATAAATCTATGAATGGGTTTGGACAGTACTTGCTTTTTAGGCAGAACAATGAATGATGCAATCTGAAGCTGGTATTGCGTCATACATGATATGAATTGCATCATGTTATTCCTACAAGTCATGGATGATGCAATCATAATGAAGCTTACATCACTCTGCTGAACAAATTGCCCTGTATCAGCTCTAGAAATCATACAGTGTCGTGCTCTCTTATTTGTCAGTGTTTGATTTTGCAAAGGGACACATTTCTGTTTAGCCAAAGTGAGCAGAGATGCCTTGTACTTGTGTGAACAGTGCAGATAACTTCTGCTATGTTTGTGGTGAAGTGACTTTTGCATCACAAAAGCGCAGTATAACCACTATGGTTAAGAAAGCCTATTGCCTTTATTTTGGCTGCAAAATTGGAGATCAGGACAAAAGGTGGGCCCCACATATATGCTGCAACATTTGTGCAACAAATCTTCGCCAGTGGTTGAACAGGAAAAGGAAATCACTGCCTTTTGCAGTGCCAATAAAGGATAAAGGTGATTAAGTGATTAGACAGCAGACAATAACAATATTTATGAAAAATAAACTTTTGATACTTCTCATCCACAAGAAAGGAAATTTGAAATAGCAAACAGGTTTTTTAAGTTGAAGGTCTGAAAAAAAGGATCGAAGTATCTTTCAGAAACTGCAGACATCTTAGTTTATAAACTGTATGTTCTATCAGTAAGCAAAACTGCAAATGGTTCAATATTTTCAAATTTTATCCTAAATGGCGAAAGAAGAGAGAAAGATAACTAAAAAGTAACAGGACCCAAAGCAAAAGGGATTAGTTTAAACTAAAGCTAGTAAGAAGTATGATTGCAATTCATAGGTTAGGCATAGATAACAGATTCCTAACTTTCAAATAAATTAGGAGTTATTGTGGGCCTTTCTCTGTGGTATGAAAAACTTATAGGCAAATAACTACACTGGATACATTTCAGTTTTATTTCAAGGAGACATCCCTACAGATGGAGAGAGCCAACAGATCATAGCAGCAATTGTTACTTCTGCATGGTGCCTCCAGTTGGGAAAGGTGTGTCAAAGAAGAAAAAGTGGACTGTGCATTATCCAAACATTCCATCAGCTATACGCCCAGTACCCCACGGAGAAGGACTGCCGGTTCCTGATGCACCAGAATCATTCTCACTTGAGTCAGACGAGGAAGAGGATGAAACTTCTGGTCCTTGAACCATCAATGTCACAGGACCCACATTTTCTCCCATCCTCCTCCTCTGAACCACACCTCATAACACAAGGTGAACTGAATGACCTTGTCAGGGATTTGGAACTACCCAAGAGTAAGGCAGAGCTGTTGAGCTCCAGACTACAGCAATGGAATCTCCTGGCAGGTGATGTTAGGGTTTCCATGTTCCGTGACCGTCAAAAGGATCTTGTCCCATTCTTCTTCATGGAAGGTGATCTTGTAGCCTGCAACAACATTGATGGTGTGATGGCAGCCCTCAACATCGTTCACGATCCAGATGAGTGGAGACTGTTCATTGATTCATTGAAGATGAGTCTTAAAGCTGTTTTACTGCATAATGGCAATGTTTTGCCATCAATTCCACTTGGTCATGCAGTCCATATGAAGGAAACCTATGACAACATGAAACAACTTTTGAGGTGCATAAACTATAACCAACATCAGTGGCAGCTTTGTGGCGATTTGAAGGTTATTGCTCTCTTGCTTGGTCTGCAGACTGGATACACAAAGTACTGCTGTTTTCTCTGCGAATGGGATAGTCGTGCAAGAGATTCCACTACATCAAGAAAGATTAGCCACTCCGACAGTCATTGGAGCCTGGGAGGAAAAGTGTTCAGCATCCACCACTTGTTGAATCAAGGAAGATTTTGTTACCGCCCTTACACATCAAGCTGGGTCTGATGAAGAACTTTGTCGAGGCCATTGACAAAACACAAGCAGCTTTCAAGTACCTCCGTGGAAAATTTCCAAGGTTAAGTGAAACTAAGATAAAGGAAGGTGTCTTTGTTGGTCCTCAGATTCGTGAACTTCTTTGAGATGATGCATTTGACCATGCACTGCGTGGCAAGGAAAAGACGGCATGGAAAGCCTTCCAGTTAGTGGCAATAAATTGTCTCGGAAACAACAAGGCAGACAACTACAGGTTGTTGGTGGAAAACCTCCTCAAGGCATACAAAAGCCTTGGTTGCAACATGTCACTAAAGATACATTTTTTCCACTCTCATCTAGATTTTTTTCCACCGAACTGCGGAGCAGTGAGCGACGAGCACGGCGAGCAATTTCACCGGGACATTGCAACAATGGAGAAACGCTATCAGGGCAAATGGAGCCTGTCAATGCTTGCAGACTATTGCTGGACAGTGACAAGAGATGCTCCATTTAATGAATACAAGAGACAAGCCAAGAAGCGCCGAGTAGACACTGAATAGGACTAAACTATGTACATAATAGTTTTTTGCCTTTTCTTTCATAATAAATTTTATTTATATAACCCTTTTGCTGATTTTTAAAGTGTTACATAAACAGGACGGTGAAATATTATCATGTAAAGCAACCATAAACACATGAAAAGACCTAGGTTTACAATTTATGATTAAAACTCTACTATCTACACAATATACATAGACATAAAATGTAAAAACTTAAATATCTTAGAAACAGTAGACAATCAGTTGTTTTAATTGTCATATTTGAATTCAGCACATCAAAATACATAATAAATAGGACATTTTATCTCTGAAGCAGACGACTTCTCAAAAATTGTAGACCAGTGTATGATGAACCCAGACCATTGAGCACCTTTGAAGATAAGAACTGAGACCTTAAACTTGACTCAGTATTCTACGGGAAGACAGTGTAGCGAGTGGAGGAGTAGTCACTATAGTGTCTGTAGGCACATTTGGAACCTTTGGGGCCCTTACTAACAGCTCACACATAATTTTGGACATCAGAACCAGTTTTACTGAGAATAAAACTGTTTACTAGGGAACAGAGATTATCATCCTATCCCTTTAAAAAAAAATGCTGTGGGGACCTTTAAGTTTCATTTGGATGATGAACAGAGACATGCAGATAAGTCACATGTGGTGAGATCTTTCTCTCAGAGAGACGTGTCCTTACATTTCCTTGCCTGTGGGTCTCTGTGTACTAGAAAGTCTGAGGATCTCATTTGGAACCCGTAGGTACAGTTCTAGCTCTTTATAATGCACCCTTTTCTATATGAGATTCACTCTACAATTCAGGAAATCTCATTGAATAACACTGAATTCCTTTAAAAAAGACAATCCCATCATGCAGAACAGATGGAATTTTAAATGTTTAGGTCTGTAATTGGGTATAAGGGAGTCCAAGCAGATGTAATCTACAGACAAATGGAGCAGGTAGGGTTGTGTATAACAGCTAATAATGGCATATTAGATTATCTAAATTAAAGATTTAAAATAGCCCCCACCTACTCTAACTTGCACCTTCTTCCATCCCTCCATCAGGAAATTACACTATCTTAGACGCTACTATACTCACTTACCAGAGTGTAAATTACATCATCTCTGAATTTGGCCAACCGTGTCTATTAAACTTTCTGGGAAAGTGCTTATCTATTTTAATCTGTTTTAAAACTCAGGGCAACAGCATACAACCATCTCATTTAAAATTCAGACAGAAAGCACAGAAAGAACACTGTGTTTCAAGTTTAAGTGTTAATATAGTTTCTGGGGCTGTATTTCATACTCAGGTTATCCTATTTTTGTATTTCATAGTGATAGTTTTAAAGAACATGATTTTCTTCATTGTAATTCCTCAGTAGATCATTACTCTAAGTTAGTTTGGGAACAAATGTTATTCTCCATAACAAGTTTTAACTTGTTAGGAAAGGTTTAGTTTGTAGCACTCAGACCTATTGGTGAGTTGTTTGAATTTTACATTTCTCATCAAAACACATCACAGATATTTGATATATTTGCAACTAAATGTCAAATACTGAACAGCCATTTTGGAAGGGGAAAGACTTATTATAAAACAAAGTGAATGTTAGTGTTCTTAAATGCAAAATAAAATAATAAAAAACTATCTGGTTAATATAGGCCCAATGTTTGATGACGTTGTAAGCATAATATCTCATGTATTGTTAAAAATATTTGTTTAGTATCTTAAACTCACTCAAATAGATAAAACTTTAAACTTTTATAATACAAGTAGAAGTGAATGGAATGGCAGTGAAAGATGCCAGATGGAATTTAAAGTATGGTATTTATCCACAAGTCATATACTATCCCACTGTTGAGAATGCATGCTACTTTGGTAATGTGCATCAACCTCCTCTTGGAGGGACCACCTCACGGAGTGAGAGATTAACTAAGTCTTCAGACAGATTTCATACTTGTCCCTTCAGTACTAAACATCATCAATCATCTAATCCATTTTGTACTATATATTTTGTACAGACAGATACCTACTCCTAAAAAATGGATTTAGTTCAGTAACTCACTTCGCATAGGTAATTTTTGGTCCCTACAGATCTTTCATGGAGAACCATATAGATGGAACTGTGTGTCTACATGGAGGCCTGTTGAAGTTGTTGGGGCTCTTTGTGAGCGCAGAGGTCTGCCTTAATGGAGTTACAAAAACGTTGTGTCAGAAAATTCTCAGCCAGGTCTATTGGGTACTTGGAGCACCTATGGAATAGTGAACTAGTCATAAAATCTTCCTTTTAGCCATCCAGCTCCCTCTCTTCATCCATTCAGTCCTATTCAACTTTATTGCCTTGACTACTTTTTGCTTTTCAACCCTTGACTTAAATGAAGGTCCAAAATTTTAGTGGAAGAGGCTGACTATTACCATTCATCTTCTTTGTGATAATTTTTAATAAAAAGATCAGTGGAGGCCTAGGTTTAATCTAATTTGTAATGAAATAATGAGCTTCCTGACTACAGAAGACTGAGCGTTGTCTGATTTCTGGAATGATGAATTGACTCTGTCAACATTTGCAATCTAGTCTAGTGAAATATTTAGCTATGAAAGTTTAATTCTCATTCTTTATTTATGAAAGCAGTGGTAGTGTCACAACATGTTATAATACAAGTGCTATTTTGTGTGATTTATTTTAATGAGTGTCACTTTGTTGACGTGTTTAGTAATTGTTGACCCATATTTAATGCTAAAATCTCTAAGTGTTCTGAAATGTAATAAATCAGTCATTGTATTTAAAAATAAAAATAGAAATCAACAAACCATATCTCTTTGCAGTTGTCTTCTACCTAGGAAAATGCAGTGATCTCAGAGCTGCCAATAGACAGCTGTTAATAGTAGGGCAAGGCAATAGGAGTGGTTTAACCCTGCTGCTTTGCGAACATCATTTTTTAAAAGATGCTTTATATGTTTGTTAAAAATGTGAATTTAAACTTATGTATAGAGCTACTCTGGAGATTTTAAGAAACCTCTGTACCATACTGACTTACATACATTTGGGAATAAATGAGACAATGCATTGCTTCTATAGAGCAAGTGTAACCTTATAGGATGTATCTTTTGTGCTTATTATTCAGTAGGTTAGCGGGGTAATGCACAAGGTTTGGTGAGATCAGAACTAGGATTTAATAGTATTCTAAGAGAGCCATTTAGTTAGGATTCGTAGAATAAACCGTATCTCTTTCAACTCACTTGTGTAGACAGTTAAAAGACAAATCAGAAAACTTACCAAAATAGCATATATGTACTTTTTTGTTAATTACAAAATCAGGGTTTATTGTAACAGTTTTAGGACTGGTAATAAACTGAATAATAAACATTAAGCCCCAAGGCTGTAGTTCCTTTTGTAGTTCTGCTAACAGTATAAACTCCAAAAGTGTTCACAGCTCATAGAAAACTAACTTCTTATATCTGAGTCAATACTCTCTTATTATATTTAATATGTACTATTTGAAAGTCAATAGACATCCTTTTGTATCTGGAAAAAAGACTGTGGATTTTATAGATTGTATATGTGGTAGTAAAGATAATATATTCCGCTCAGTAAGCTACTGTATGAGCCCTGAAAGGAAGGAGGCCTTCAAAAATAAAAGCCTAGGATACTAATCAAATGATAGCCTGATAGTTAAGGCACAGAATTTGGAGTTAAGAACTCTTGGATTTTCACTTTACGGTGGATGGGATCAGCTGATATTTTGTTTTGATAAAGCAGACATTCTTTGAAAATCCTAACCAAAACCAAATCTTCACACTCCTCACATTTCCAAAAGAAATCCCCAAAAGATGGGCTTTGTAATATGCCCTGAAGATTACTCCTGGGGGAATTATGCGCACTGCGACACGGCAGAAAACTGCCACCACCCTCACCTTGCAGATTCTTTTTGCTCCCTTGCAGAAAATGGTTTCTGTGGGAAGGAAAGAGAAGCTGCACCTGTGCTCACTCATCCCTCTCCAGCAGCTCAGACACGTCTGTTCAGGCAGTCAGGGGGGAGGTAAATCACTGAGGGGAGGGAGTCTGGGGATGTCTCAGCTGCCCAGGGACGTTAGTCCCAGCTGAAGGGTGGGGAGAGGAGGAGGAGAATGGAGACGGAGTTCCCTCTCCCCCTTCACTTCCATGCACAGTGCAGCTGGGGCTGGGCCAAATCAACTCCCAGAAACTTCCCCTGGCTGCAGGAAACTCTGCACTGTGGAGAAGGGGGGCTCTGATGCGGGAAAGTCTGGGTGCAAGGGATGAGGCTCAGTAGGGGGGGTGTGGTGGGGTCCAGATGCATGGAGGTTGGGTGTACAGGGGAAGTAGCTCCCCGTACAGAGATCCCTTCCCCCACTCGCACACCTGGAACCCCCCCCCCCCCCCCGGCCCCCCACCCCCCCACACCCCCGCATCAGGACCCCCCCGCACCCACCTCCTTGAGAAGTCACCCCTCTTTTGTGTTGTACTGCTTGTAGTTGCAATAACTCCTGCAGTGTAAGAAGGAAGGGAAAAGCTGGCAGGACCCCCTTGATTTTGGAATTCACTTTCCTACCTAAACTCCAGCTACAAGCCAATGAACAGCCAGTCCAGACACTGAGGACTGTCATAGGATGTTCATAGTGAGATGCTCCAATTAAAAAGTGGGTTGCTGCATTGTGTACTAGCTTCAGTATCAGTATAGGTTAAAATGAGTGGTTCTAATCTGTTCTTAAAGAGAAAAAGGCCTAGATTTCAGGAAAAATGGCACATCCTGACCACATGCAGATGTAAAATAGCCACCCCAGGTTACACTAATTTCAATGCAGTTCCAATTTATGAACTTTGATTAAAAAAAAAAAGTATTGCAGTACTCCCTCAATCAGGAGATGTAATCTCAGCCATGTCCTCCTGTGGCTTCCTCCAGCCCACTATAATCTCCTCAACCTTGAGTATCAACCAACTCACTCTCATCCAGGTTGTAATCTCACTCAAATGCAATGGCAAGAAGCATTTGGCCCTGAAAAAAGAGAGGATCTGTATGATTCTTTTCACTGACTGTTAACTATCTAATGATGTCTATTTAAATGCTATATGCATCCGAAGAAGTGGGCTGTAGTCCACGAAAGCTTATGCTCTAATAAATTTGTTAGTCTCTAAGGTGCCACAAGTACTCCTGTTCTTTTTGCAGATACAGACTAACACTCCTGCTACTCTGAAACCTATTTAAATGTCAACACAGTTAATGGTTAACTCTTTCCCTGCTGATTGTTTTGCTATAAACTACCAGCTACTCCGGGATGGTGAAAAAAAGCTTATGTAGAATATTCCCACACTCTCCACTCCTTCTGCAAATCCAGCTCTTTTTTACATACACAGAGAACTGTTATTAGAGTGGTCTTCTCCTGTTGGAATTAGTATTTATGTAGGATATTATCACAACACTAATTTAACCATAAATTCCTTTTCTAAATCCAAAGGCCGAATGGTAATTATACAATTGCTCTAAACATTCCTGAAAAACCTAAATAACCAATTTCGTATGTTGAAACAGTAATAAAACATTGATAAGCATTTGATCAAGATACTCACAAACAGGTAAAACCTAGGAGTACTTAGACCTATATTGGTTGGCTCGAATGTGGTCCAGCAAGTATTAGCAATGAACCCTTTAAGAGTTTACTAGTTTATACCCTTTAACAAACAAGAGATGTCAATTACTTTGTCAATTACAGCTAAAAACCAATTTGAGAGAGTTCACTCTTATTTCCAGTCTTAATCCTGATAAGATTTACAACCTTCTTTCTCCCCAAGGCCTTTCCTCCCTATATCTTTCCCTCCTCCTTTCTGACCAACAGTTTTTCCTCTGCATCTGGGTTTACACAGGCCCTGATTTTTTTAGATAATACTGTGGGTAGGAAGGTCCATGTGGGCTCTTTTGAAGACATTCTCTGTCTTATTTAAACCGATCTGCAGTCATCCCTATTGGTCAAAGGCCTTCTTTTTAGAAACTTCCCCTTCTTTTATTGTTGTTCTTTGAACCAGACATCCTTCCTACTTCATTCTTTCTGATCTTACAACTCATTACTGTCATGGCCTTTCTTTTACTTGCTAGTTAGTGCTTTTCTTTACAACACGTATTTCTCTAACCAAATTTAAGCTAACCGTAATTCTCTAATTTTATGTTTATTCTACATCTTTCCTACTACTACTTTCCCCTCCATTATAACTGCAGCTACCAAGATCCCCCTTGGATGCCACTCCATCTACCAAGCCATCTCTGCACACGGGAGAGAGAGAGCCTTACTCCCTGAACTAGCATGTACTCAGAGGAGATGGGGGGAAAGTGCAACAGATACTGCAATCCCATGCAGTATCTTTGGGGATCATGTTGTATTTAAGTTTATGTACCACAGTGGGCCAGGGATTGTGTACAACTCTAAAGGGGATGATTATCGCAGCTACTCCAGGAGCCCAAACCAGTGGGTGCTGATTAAGGTGAATCAGTTAGGTTGTAAATGTCTCCTGACAGGTACCCCCACCTGGGGAGGCTTGTATATTCTGCTTCAAACTGGGTTTTCCAAAGACCAACAAAGAAAGGGCTTCTGATATGAAAAGGCAGTGTTTGTTGACTCAGCCTTGTTTCTGATCCAACAAATGGATAGAACCTTCTCTCCAACGGGAGTCCCAACCCTTGAGGAAAGGCTAGAGCAGAGGTAGGCAAACTATGGCACACGTGCCAAAGGCAGCACGCAAGCTGATTTTCAGTGGCACTCACACTGCCCGGGTCCTGGCCACCAGTCTGGGGAGCTCTCCAATTTAATTTAATTTTAAATTAAGCTTCTTAAACATTTTAAAAACCTTATTTACTTTACATACAACAATAGTTTAGTTATATATTATAAACTTATAGAAAGAGACCTTCTAAAAATGTTAAAATGTATTACTGGCATGCAAAACCTTAAATTTGAGTGAATAAATGAAGACTCGGCACACCACATCAGAAAGGTGGCCGACCCCTGGGTTAGAGTCTTCGGCCTACTAGGAGTCCAAAAGACTGAAGGGGTGACTCCTAGTGTGTTTAGTGTGTGTTGTGTTGTTGTTATATGTTTTCTCTGAAATGCTTTAACCTTAAGAATAAATGTGCTTGCTTAGAAAGAGTTGTGTGGTAACTTGTAACTGTTGGCAATGCTTTGTTCATAGCCCTTGGGGGGAAAGCAATGCACAGGCACTGGCCTTTAGGCAGACTGGCTTGCTGGGAATATCACAGTGTAAGGCAGCCTTAACCACCCAGAGGGGGAGAGATATGGGTCTCCACCCAAGAGAGGTGATGGCTAAGAGCTGGAAACCTTAAGTAGGTGCCCCCAGTATTGAACCCAGTTAGAATTCTCACAAATGCAGACTTGAACATCTCTCACAGTCAGCCAAGGAATAAAGTGTGCTGGATGGTACAGGCATCTCAGTTTTCCAAGACATTTACTGTATCATTCTAATACATTGTTCAGCTGTCTTGATGAGCTATGTGGAGATGCTGAAGTGTCCCAGATTATTGTTATGTTTGTAGTGCTTCCTTCCCTAGTGTGACATGCTGAATTTGAGAGTCCCTCTGTTCTCCTGTTTCTGACATATTGTGTAATGTATACTCAATGCAGATAAGGCAAAACAGTCTTTCAACTTCAGTAGTCTGTGTAGCCCAACTGCAGAAAAGATTACTGAATTATGAGAATAAAATGTCTTCCATATCGCTACTGGTAATTTTGCATCTTGATTTATCAATTCCTCAAGAGAATTATCATATCTTGCAGATTCAATTAGCAGACTACAACATACAAAGCCTAACTGTTCTCCAAAAATATCTGATATGTACAACTGCTGACCTCTGACCTGTTAGAGTTCAGGAGTTACATTTATGAAATCTACTGTACTCCTCCAGTTTCTTTATCTGGTTGAAGACAGCTTTACTTTTTGCCTCCTACTTGTATATCTGGAAGAACTCAGCAAATGATTAAAACTGTCATACTCTCTGACCATCCCTTTCCACCTTTTTTCAACTTTTAAGAGAAATTCATAAAGCAAAATTCTTAGAGGTAAATTTTCAGCTTGATGGTTTTACTTCTAGTACTCCTATGAATGCTGCTAAGTTTCACACCTCGGTATGAAAATGTATCCCTTAGTATGCTCTTATTTTCACCATGTTATTGTTGTTTACGCATTTTTTTATTACAACTTTATAGTTGTAAGATTCAAATATGAGCAAGCATTAGAATACATGGAAATGCACTATGGAGAAGCAACATTTAGAAATAATAGATGCCCAACCAGAATAAAAGAGAAATAGCAGTCTAGAGGCCTAGTTGTGGAAACAGTTCTTACCAGGCATAATACTTACTGTGATGGGGAATCCCAGAGAAGTCAAAGGAGCACTAGGACCCTGGGCTAAAGCCCATTAATAAAAAGCCAAAGACTCCCATTGACTTCAGTGTATGTTGGATGAGGCCCTATGTCTGTGACCTGCACAGAAAAAAGGTTCCTGTCCCCTTGGTATAGCCATGGAAAATAGGGCAGGATTTCCCATTAGATCAGCAGCTTACCTGGTGGGCTGTTGGGGAGCCAGTCTGCCAGAGTGCCACAGAGTTGGGGACCCCAGGCTTTCCAGGGTGTATAACTCTGGGACACCTTGTGAGGTTTGTTCATTCCCTTTCACAGAGAATTTCAAAATTTTGGGCTTTCATTCCTAATCAGAAGGAAGCCAAATTTTGAAATATTAAAATCCTCTGTAACATGGAATTACCTTTTCCTCCGCACAGCTCTAATAATAATTCTTACTTAAATCAGATAAGTGTTAAGTCTCAGGATTCTCAATAAAATCAATATTCTTGTGCCATCTATGCACTCTTACATTCCTTCCATAGTGTCTTCTTTCTCCTTTGTGTTGTCTCCATTTGTTTTGCTTCTTTCCCCCTTTTTTACTTAGTTTCTCCTCTGCTGTTTTATGCTTTGGAGTCCCCCATCCTCCCCATACTATGTTGTTTCTTTCCACCCATGCATTCTCATTTCTTTTCTTCTTCTTCACACCTGTCCAATTCATTCCTTGGTGTAGAAACTACTATTGTACTAAACTGAAATTTACAAGAAATCCACTCTTTGAAACACTAGCATTCAGCAATTCAAGGATAAGTGCCTCCTCACATGTGTATTTCATGTATTCATTGAATTCTTATTGTAGAGCTGCTCTTAAGTGTTGCCACTGAGTTTTCTTCAAAACTGTCCATGTTGAAATGCTTATTTTATTTTTAAAAATTCCAACCTTTATGGAATTATGTGGGCATTGTAAGAAAATAAGACAGGTCAATTATTCAATGTGATAGTCTTTTAAAAATAAATTATAACACTAGTGCTTATGTTTCCAAACTATAGCTGTATTTTTAGATGTGCTCCTAGGTATTGTTTAGGGATTTGGAAATGAAATCAAACACTACTAACAACAACAAAAGGTACCTCATTAAACAGGTTCCCTCAGAACTCTTGTCTAACTATGCGGATTTCTGGTCTCATGAGACTTATCTCTCTTGCAGTGGCAAACTAAGATCAGAAAGAAAAACACTTCTTTCAAAGGTAAAACTACGTCTCTGGATTTCATAGTGAACCTGAAGCAGCTATATAACATGTTGTGTCACTACAGGTTACAAATACAATGCTGCCGCTCCACCTTCACCTTTATTTCTCTCTCTCCTAAACAGCACATACCATTCAATGCTTGTATTCCAGTCGAGAGTGCTATTTCATCATGCTTCTGTAATCCCTATAATATCTGACCTCCTAGTAGTTCCAGTTCCTCCATTTTAGGCTATTAAGTTTGTATTTGAGGCTTCTCAGTAAAAGTAGCCTGACTTTCAGAGGTGCTGAGCACCTTCAGATCCCACCAACTTTATTTCCTTGAAACTTTTGTTTTACTACATGGATGCACTGAGGAATCTTGAGAAGGTTCTCTTGTCTCACATAAGTACCAAAAGTTCTATTTTTACATTTTAATTTGGTGTAAAATCAGTGGGAAAGATTCTGATGGTTCCATTCTACATAGCCAAACACATCTTGAGGCAGAATTTGTCCCATGTGAACAGTGAGATATAATTTATGCACAGACTCAGCTGTTTTCTATCATTCCCATGAAATACTAAGATGTTTCCTTACATTAAAAAACATTTAAATTTTGAGAACAAATTATTTTGCTATTCAGTAAATGTGAAAACGTATGTCTCGTAGAGTAGTTCCATAACAGAAAGATTCATGGATGAGCATGCATAATTGCATCAGTGAAAAAGAATACCACGTATTGTACTTCACAAATTTTTGGTATATTTTCTCTCTCTTTATTTTTAAATTCTTTTAAGAAAAATACAGTGGAATGATCTTGTTTTCTGGGCTCAGTAACAAAAGAAATGCATGCGTCTTAGCTGTCACTCTATCTGCTCCGGAACAGAGTGATCATAGCCAAAGTGTTCAGTTTAGCCGTGGATAAGTCAACTAATAATAGCAGCCCTGAACTGCTGATGGTATGGATGAAGTACATCATGCAATAAATAAATAAACCCAGGACATATACTGTTTATTTCCAGTGCATGGATAGTTTGTAGGGGAAAGCTTGCATAATACATTAAAAATTGCTTGGGATGATTAACTCTGATGTTTTTTCCTATGATTGGACCTTAAAACTGAAACTTTGCATCCCTAAGCTTTTGTAACACTGCTGCATTGTACAGTGCTTCATATCAGGATTCTAGGCTAAAATTTTGGAGGCCTTCGTGGTATCATGCAGCTAATAGTGAAGATTAAAAATTTCTTGCATGAAAAATCAGAACCAGTGACTTTTCAAGCCTTTCCTTGAGGAGACCAAAGCTCAGTTTGGACACTTCATGTTCACTTACCAAATAAAATCTGGTGGCTGAGAAAAGAAAATGTGCTTTAAAGATTTGTCCTACTGCTTCAAAAAGTCAAACAAGCCCTGGGTTCACAAAATGCCCTCTTTTAAAGTTGACTACGTAAACTGTACTTTGAGATATTGCATCTCATTTAAATAAACTGAATCTGTCATTCTGAGATAGGAATCAACTGCTCCCAATAATGGGGAGATGCTTCCATTATTCAAAGACTGGATCCATAATCACAACTTGGCATAGTTCCTACATGTAAGAACTCAGTTACTCTATTGTCTTGATATTGCTGAAAATTTACTTTCAGTGGATACTTAGATGGACATTTTATAATCCAAAGTATTTTTAACTTTTTTTTTTCAAATTTGAATGAAAGTGAACATTATATTAATGTTTCTTGTTTGTTCTCTTCAATAATAGAACCATAAATACATGACAATAACTTGATCCTTATAATAATGGTATCAAAGCAAGATATACTTTATTCAGATATTCTGCTCTAAGGTAAAGCTAAAAGCACTAATGTTTCAGTAGGGTGGCTGTTTCTTTAGGAATCTACTCTGGCGGAAGACAAGTCTGTACATTTAAAATGAGGTGCAAGCACACCTGGTCAAACATGTGGCCCTGAAAAAATGCAGATGGATTTGCATGGATTAGGAAAATACTGTGTGTGGAAATGTGGGTTACACTACAAAATGGATGAGTGTGCTTTTGCAGGTGCACCCATTGGCAAGATCTTTGAAAATGTGTCTGAATGTCTCAGTAATGGCAGTAGGTTCTTTTCCCATTCTCTGACTAACAGTTTAGAAGGTAGAGATTCTTCTGGCTTCCATGTAACACCCTTCATAGACAGTCAAAATACAGTGTAAATCCTGGTTTATAGTTGAGAGCTTTTCTGAGGGATAGTGGATTAATGTTGGTGCAAAAAGGATTATTAAGATTTTAGTCCGGGGGTTGGATGGAGAAAAAGTGGAATTAGGAGCCTTTAGATTTGTAGCACAGCACAGGCCTTAGAAGATATCATCCATAATTATCTGCTTTTGACCTTTGTGCAGTTTGTACCTAACAGATAGATAGTTTCCTTGTTCTCTGTTTTCGATTATGGCTAAGATTGATCTTGAATTCATTTGGTGTCATCCTATTCATCAGTGACTGCATTGAGCTGCATTTCTCAAACTGCTATTTCTAGGTATTGTCAGGTTGTTGAGTGTAATAGTTCAGGCTGCTCTCATTTTTTTAGATCCCAAGACCGTTAATGCTGTGCCCTTTTTCTATGTGGGTTTATTGTTATCTTTTCTTTTTCTTTGCTGTATGGTCTGAAGTAACTGGTGGCAAAATCAACCTTCAGAATGTGGATAAAGGTGTGTGCTGATTAGCCGGTAGTCTGAATAATTTTTATTACAAATTAGTAACTGTCACATTCCAGGATGCAATCCAGACCAGTAAGGGGTTGTGTCATTGCTTGCCCTGCAACCAGTGCTTTGCTGTTGTAGCTCCCAACCTTGGCCACTCACAAACAGCCTATCAGACACACCCCCTGAGTGTCTGTGTATAGCCACAGCCCTGGTCCAGCAGCTCTGACCCCAGCAACCTGTTAGCAACACACCAGTCAAACTCTGGCTTTCACCAGTCTTGGTAAGTACTTGCAATGTGACCCCCAACACCCTCCCAATCCCAAATTTTCCCCCCAAACATGTGTTGTGCACAGTCCAGTCCTTTCCTGGACAGTTCAGATATTAAAGATCCATTGCCCCTTCAGAGCGTCAATATTCAACAGTTTGTTACTAACAAGCAGATCAGTTTAAATACAGCATTGGTTTAAATACAGAAATAAAACCAGTTTATTAACAAAAGAAGATAGGATTTTAAGTAATTTCAAGTATCGGGTATTAAAGTCAGAAATGATTAAAAGAGAAATAAAAGTAAAATGCCTTCTAGTAGCTAAAACTTAACAAGCTAGACTTGGATTCAAAGTAAAATTCTTATCACTGTTTCCAGCAACAAATTCTGGCTGACCAAATTCTCAGGTCAGGATGTCCCCCCAAAGTCAAAGGGCTGGTTCCTTTATTGTCTTAGGTGTAAGAGAGAGCAAGCTTGGGCTTTTCTCCCCCTTTCTTTTATAGTCCAATTAACCTTTGAATTTGATTCTTTTGAGGGTTACCCCTCAAAGCAAAGTTTATTCAAACAGTAGAGAAGGCAACATGGCATCTTCAAGAGCACAGAGCCTCCTTCACCTTCCAATAGTGTATGGGATGTCAATACAAGGGTGCTTTTAGTCACAGTAGCCACTCTTGACATGTCTTTCTCACTAGTCTTAACACCTGAGCAGTTTGGGCAGGACCCAGAGAGAGACCCGACAACATCTTAATACGGAAAAATAGCTGTCGGAGGAATAGTTAGTTGCATTATAGAGAGCCCCTGCCAGGATACCACAAACACTCAATTTTTTAAAAATGCAGCGAGCATGTTATTTTTTAAAGAAAGCTTTTCTGGATCAAGCCCTCTTTCCCTACCAACTGACCACTACAATTCCATTACCAAAATGTGGTGGGGGAAGGGAGGGGATGTAAAAATTCTAAACAAACCAGAAGTTGATCCGGTAAAAGATATTACCTTACCTATCTTATCTCAAACAAACAAACATTAGCTGAGTATTACTGGGTCCTTTATAATGTGTGAAAAATTACTGCTGTACAATCACAACACAAATCTTTCCACATACTGGATGAAAAACATTAGAAGATAAATACCCCAGGATCTATTTAAAACAGACATTTCCACAGTATTTAAATTAATAACCTTTAATCAGAACAGTGGAAGACGTACCTTCTTACTTTCACCAATAGTAGTAACTCACAATATTCCCTTTATTAACTGCGCCTTGTATGTTGGTAGTTAATGTCGCAACATCAAGACAGTAAGAGATTATTAGAGTTCTGAAATAACTTGGCCATGCATGAAAATTATCCAAGCAACTATGACCAACTGAAAATGGAGTTTAATAAACTGTATTAAACATCACAAAACAAATATAGGGTACGCATCTTAGTGTCCAATTATGTTTTTAAGTGATTGGATGTCTCAAACCAAAAAGACTTTCCTTTGCAGTTCTGATAATATAAGATAGGATCTTTAAAACTTGTTAGTAAACAGCAACCAGATGAGTGAATGGGAAGCTTAAAATAAAGAATACTCAGTCAGCTTTTGTTGGACAATATGTACTTGCATCACCGCACCCAGTGTTGACGTGCATCTACTGCTCAGGGGAAAAGTGACTGTTGTGTGCAAGCAGCTCCAACGTGTTTTTTAGGAGGGAATTTGTAGGATTCAACTGAACTTTTACAGGAGAACATTTAATTACGCAGAAAGTAAATACCCAAGTTAGAATTTGGGTACTTTATACCCTGTAGAGTTTGAAATAAAGAGCTTCTGTTCACACACAAATATATATGTACTAATTTTGCAACAGCATAAAAAGTGCTTTGCAAAAAAAAATTAATGAAAACAGTAGCTTTGTGATACTGCCGCTCTTTTAAAAGCTTGTTAAAGTGACATTGAAAAATATCATGTCTCGCCATATTGTTCTGCACTGTGAGACTAAAATGTCTCCAATGTTTTTACAGTTGGCTCTTCATTTGGCTCTTCCTTCAAAGTGCTGGTGTCCAGTACACTTTGGAGGTCTGTATGTCTGTGACAAAACATGGAACCCAATCAGTAGCGCTAGTGATGTTGAAAAAGCTAGATTGCTAATTCTTTACAGAGCATTGTTGGTAGCTGAGAGAAGAGAAAGAGACAAAAGAGGAACATCTTATACAGAAAGAGCTCCTCTCAAACTATAGAAGTTGTTGGCTATTACAGTTGCATGTGCTTGTGGATAGATAGAGTGCAAAAGGTACAGGTTGAAAGGTACTCAGTAAATTAAAACAACACATTGCAGACATAAATTAGTGAAGGATCCATGGAAATCACCACATCAGGTGTGGTAACCTTAGCATGTGCTACATCAAAAATGTGTTGAACAAGATGAAAGGAGCTGATGAGTTCCTTGAACTCATTTGCAGACTATTCAGGAACTTCTTCAGTGTATGCAAACTGAAGTTTATTTGTAGTGGAAATCTGGAAAGGATAGTCAGTTTTAAAAGGCGCTATTAAAATTCAGGGATAAAACATAAATGCTTTTAGGATAACTCCTCTATGTAAATGATGAACACTGAAAAGACAGAGAAAAAATTAGTATTTCAGAAGATGGGAAGCTCAAAACAGAACAAATCCACTACCCGCTCTGTTAAGATGCATGGTTAAACTGAAGAATAAAGTGGCAAGCAAACATCACACTGCTTCCTACCACAGTATCACTGCAGTATGAGATTATCACCACAGTGTCATCAAGCAATCTTGTTGTGGGCCAGACATAGCAAGTAGGTTCTGCAGAAGCATCCATTTATTCTGTCCACTTTCAGAATAAGTAAACACATCTAATCAAATTGACAGAGCCAGGTTTCACAATATCTATTGGAGCAGTTCAGTCAATAGTGATTCTTGGCACTGGAATTGGTGGTGACAACAGCAGTAGTAGAGGTTTTCATGTCACCTCGAGCTCTAGATTCTCAGTACTTTGCATTCAGTATGTTAAAATGATCCAAGAATGCACCTTCTGGGGTCACTCAAAATGTTTTCAGTAAAATAACTACCTCCAAAACAGACATTTGGCAGATTTCTGACAGCTCAGCTCATCACCACTCACTTGTCATTCTCAGTTCCTGATCACTCAGTGCTTTAGATAGAATAGCTCCAGGGCATAAGGACCTATTGGGAATATACTAAGGTTGGCAGTTTTGTTGAGAAGTTGCAACAGGAAAACACACAGCCAACAAAGTGAAAATACTACTACTACTACTGATTTAAAGAACAATTGAACAAAGCTGAACAGACTAAAACAAGCACAAAAAGTTCAAGCACAAACACATGGCAGAAAACAGTGGTAGCCCCCCCTTTTAACTTTTTATTTTAGTAATTTCTTGTAATAGAATTTTGTAAAAAATTGTCAGCAGTGTTATTCCGTTCTCTGTTTTTATGAACAAACTTTCCAAGACCTTAAAAACTGATTGTTAAAAAAAAAAGGGGGGGGGGGGAGGAACTCCTTATGTGGAAGGCATTGAAGGTAAAAAAATATCCTTTGTACCCTAAATATTAGAAGTCCATTTCCCAAATATTAGATACTCCAGCAGCTTTGCCTTGTTATTAGGAATAGATCTGTTAAAAAGTTGATTTTAATAAGTATTTAAATAATTTTTTACCAATATGTCATCCCTATTATTTCAGCATGTTTGTTTCAAAAAGGTAATTTTAAATACACAGCTATCTTCCTGGAGATTTTTCTCTATTCTGTCCTGGGGGTTGAGGTTGTCCCAGCCTTCCTGTGGATCAAGCCAATCTACAAACCACCTGGATCCACACAAATCCCAGTGTGACACCCTGGCACCCCTTATTCACCATTGTCATATAATTAGGGTATGTTTTGTACAAAGTATGCCTTGTGAAGTATCATTCTAAAAGTTTTTACCTGCTAGACATTAATAACTCCTTGGATTGTATGTGTTATCATTGTATATGAAGTTGTGAAGTTTGGCTATGTATGTGTTACTGAAACATGTCATGAGGTTGAACACCCACAAGCAGCCTTTCAGGTACAACAATAAAAAGGCCAAAAAATGTTAATGGCTTATTGAGGAGATGCACACAAGCACAAGGATTACCCCAGGAACTGTGTACAATAGAAACCTCTCAGAGATAGCACTACACAATGGGAACTGTTTGACCCAGGTCACAGCAAAAGAGCTTTCTAGCGAGTTGGAAGAAGATATAAAAGGTGGAAATGACATCATGACAGCACCTACTCTTCCCACAACAACACACCTGAAAGTACCAGAGGAACACAACTGAACTGGGGGTGGGGAAGTGTTAGTCCCAGGCTAAAGGGATTTCTCGCCTGTGTATGGAAAGTTGGTGGATTGTTTGTATCATCAGTCAGGGTGAGAGATTACTGATTTAGACCCTATCTAATATTGTAGGCTTAGTTTGCGTTTTGTTTTATTTCTTATGGTAATCTACTTTGATCTGTTTGCTATCACTTATGATCACTTAAAATCTATCTTTTTGTAATTAATACATTTATTTCATGTTTTAATCTAAACAAGTAAGTTTGGATGGAGTGCTTGGGAATCTTAGCTTAGGGGGCTATTGCATTTCCTTTCCACATTGAGGGAGGGTCGAACTCCCTGTGCAGCGCAAGATGGTATAATTTTGGGTTTATACTCCAGTGGCAGAGGAGGAGGTCCTAGGCTGGGAAGTTGGTGTTATTTTGGCTGTAGCCTCTCTATTGTTGGTTCATACAATGGCTGGTCAGAAAGCCTGCATGTAACTACAGATGGGTGTGTCCCTACTGGTGTGAATGCTGGAGAAAGTGTAGGACTGGGAGTAGGTCTGCAGTTTGTCACAGCAGCACAGAGTGAGAGGGAGCCAAGGCTAGGGGGGTCAGAGGGCTCAGTAGCACCCCAGTTCCAGGAGGGAACCCGTCACACCCAGGTGATCAGAGAAAGGCTGGAATTCCCTGAAGAAGTTTTGTGCCATGAAATAGATTTCCCCCCTCCCCCCATGCTAGGCCTCAGGACACTCTTAAAAGGGGATTCCCTCGATAGAGAGGGGTAATAGCCTTTTTCTGCCTTGAAATCCAGATATTCAGTGGAAGACAATGTGTAGGTTCTCCACAGCTCCACCCTAATTTCTTCACTGCCTATCCCTCCCTTCCATGGATCCCGAGTCTGTGGTGCAGCCTCTGGGGGGAGTGGCACAGTGTTGCCACAGAATTGACCAAAACTCCATCTGCAGTGGAAGAGGAGATACATGTCCCATGTGTCCCCTGTGGACACAGAACTCAGGGATTCATTAGGCCCTGGGATTATAAAGATTGGTTTGCATTTGTGTGTGTGTGTGTGTGTGTGTGTGTTTGTGTGTGTGTTTAAAATATTAAATAAGCATGTTACTCAAAATTACAGTGTTCCCTAGAAAGTTCAGATATTACCAGTGTCTCCGTATCACTGGTTCAGCTATACTGTGTTACAGGAATTCTGAGATCCTGAAACCCATGTTATAATTTCTCTGGTGTTAAGACATTAGAATGTGTCTAGCAAATGGATTGTATGAATGAAGGAATATTCTTTTATCTGTTAATCAACTCAGTGATTGGATTTTTTAGAAGTTTATAGTAGCCTCTGAAGCATCTGAAGAGAATACGCAGTTATTTCATACTTTAAAATATTATACTCTCTAGTGACGGGGATTCCACAACCTGTTCCATTATGGAACTATCCTTAGGGCATATCTACACTTACCGGTAGATCAGCACTGCTGCAGTCGATGCAGGTCTGGTGTGTACTCCACCTCCCAGAGGAGTGTAAGGGATGTCAACAGGAGATGCTCTCCCGTCGACACAGTGCAGTGTAGCCACCGCGATAAGTGGATCTAACTACATCAACGTCAGTTATGTTACTCACATAACTGAAGTTGCATAAGTTAGATCGATTTACCACGATCGTGTAGATTAGCCCTTAGAGTTAGAAAGATTTTCCTCATATCTAATCTAAATCTCTCTTGCTGTACATTAAGCTGCTGCTGCTGCTTGTTTTACCTTCAATGGACATGGAAAACAATTGATCACCATCCTCTCTATAACAGCCCTTAACATATCTGAAGACTGTTATCAGCCCCCCATCCCCCACCTCCCCACCCCCAGTCTTCTTTTCAAAGGCTAACTATACCTAGTGTGATACAGTCAGGCCGGATGGCTGTAAGAGGGTAGTGGAAGGCAGATATGTTAGCCCTAGAATGTTAAAGGCCTTTTTTCCTACAAACCTAGAAGGGGTTACCTCAGGTTAATTAGAGACACCTGAATCCAATTAAGGGCTTCCTGAGACCTTTTAAAACCCCTCCTCCAGTGAGAGAATGGACTCTCTCTCTCTCCCTCCCTCCGTCCCTCTCTCCCTCCCTCCTGTTACCAGGCTAGTAGCTGCAGGAAAGTAGCTTCTCCAGGAGGAGAGGCTGTGTTCCTTCCCATAGGAGAAGCAGAGGCCTTACCAGTGTTGAATAGAGCAGAATTGTTACCTTCTAGGTCTTACATATGACACTCCAGTTAATACACACAGAATATTATTGGCCTTTTTTGCAACTTCATCACATTGTTAACTCATTGTCAGCTCCCATTGACATTAATAGCATTAATAGCAGCTACTAAGCAATGAACAGTTTGAAAATCAGGTCACTTTTAAATGCCAGAGGGGTTGATCCTGCACTCATTGAAGTTAAAGGTAAAACTCCTTATTAACCTCAATGGTACAGGGTAAGGCTTTAAATTAAGATTTAGGAGCCTACCTTCAGACACTCAGTTTAGAAAATCTTGACCAAATTATATATGAACTTTATCATCATTTCTCAAATTAAAAGGTATGTATAATAATGGAATGAAAATCCATTCCATGCAGTACAGTCTGAAGGATGCAGTTTAACTGGAATAATTTTGTATAAAAAATTGTTGTCTCTCTCCCTCTCTTCCTTTCTTTTCTATAAATGTGAGAAATTCGTAGTCTCTTCTTATGTCTCAACATGATAAATGAACTAATTTAAAATATTTTCCATGCCTCATCTGTCCACTCCACAAGCTGTCAATGAGCTTGGATTGGGAGCTTTCATGTCAATAGTCCACAGCGAGCAGTTGTATTATTTTGAAATAAGAATGTTGTTTCCATGGCAAACTTGGAACTTTTTGGAACTGTGCTGATATCCACATACTTTCAGGTTTATGCAAGAAAAATGATACTTTTATGAGCTTTCTAAGGCAAAGGGTCCTTTGTTTGCTTGACCATAATAAAACCCTTGTATTGTTCTTTTTCCTTTTTTGGTCTTTCAGAAAGATAGCAATTGGGGAAAAGCAAAAGATGGAGAGAGACATTAGAAATATTGAACTTTATTTTAAACATTAAGCTGTGTGTGTGTGTGTGTCTGCATTTTAGTGTCTTTTTTTTTTTTTTTTTTTTTTACCATCAAAGTAACAGTTAATGCATTTAAATTTACGGAGGGAAGTGATTTGGCAAATGTTTATAATGGCTTAGAACTGTAAGATACACATCACCTTGTTCTGCAACAGGCTCAGATTTTTCTGAGTATTTACTTAGTGGAGTTAATGCAGGAGTGTGGGATGTGAGAAAAAGCTTGGAAAACACTTTTACTGTTTTTGAGATGCTACAGGCTGGTCATTTTGGATTTGTTGAACTTTTTACATTTAATAAAGTATTTTAATGTGCCTTTAGGGGATGCCATAACTTTACTATTCTGCCTTATCACCCTGGCCTGCTTAAATAACACAATGCTCCGGCGAGGTATCACATTAAAGTTGATTCTAGTTAAAAGTAGATTTTGGCTTTTTGCCGAACACTGCACAATTCTCAGTAAACTTAAATGGTCCCATAAGCTTTTTAACACTCAAGGTTTCCAAACAGGCTGAAATACAGAACTTGTTTAAATATTTTCCCAAAGAATCTTTTTAGTTTTTATATAACTCTTTTCCCCTTTGTACAGGAATAGCCCTTTCCTTCCTGGATTTGTACTCTGTACTCATATGGACATTGTTATTAGCGTAGGTGTGACTTACATTGGCCCCCTCTACAGTAAGTTGAACCAGGTGATTCTTGGCTAGTGGCACAACCCCACTAAACTATGGCTGTCCTTCTCATATATTATAATGTTCTGCCCACAATAGCCCCCCTTCAACAGAGAATATGCCATCAAGCAGCTGTGTCCCCAGTCTTTGCCAATGTACTGCACATGCGTAACATTTTCCTTCCCAGAGGCAGAGTGCATTCACCTACATAATTGGCCATGACCTCTTCTTGCCCAGAGCATAGGGACTCAAGTCCATTCCCATTTCCAAATGTTTTAAGACACAAGGCAGCACATTGCTGTCATGCCAGTGGGCAAGCCTCAGGGTAGATGAAATTTTGATACAAGTACTTGTATCATCATCAGAGGTTTCTGTTCGAGCTTGACAAGATTCCTGTTTCTAAATATTTGAACATGCAGGTCTTAAATGCAACTATGTCTGTCTCAGGACTGTTTCCATCTGTGGTGGTGGGTGTTGTTGGTTTTTTTTTTTTTTAATTTAAATTATCTCTTTTGAGTCTTTGTAGGGAAAAAAGAAAATGTTTATCTTTTTAGCTTATTGATATCAGCCTGCAGGCTAGCTGTTCTCAGAAGGATGGAAAATATATTGGTTAAGAGATGCAGGCACCTATTTTGTGATAAAGAATTTCTTTGCATTTTTTCCCAGTAAAGTAAATTGCTTGCAGGATATTGCTAAGAATGTAATCCTTTCAGTGCTGCATCTCAGTAGATCTAGTTTAAACTGCTTTCTCTTATTACAGAGTAAAGTTGTGTGTATGTGTGTGTGTGTGTGTGTGTGTTTTCCTGCAAGTATATCATCTGCAGAAACATTGACTTCCCATGTAACAAATATAAGTAACTAGATTTCTTGTCTGACCAGTGCTTTATATAAAAATGCAGTTGAAGTCCAAAAATGGCCTGGAAAAACCATGTCACTTCATGCCAAATTTTACAAGTCCTAGATGATCCCAGGATCCCTTTTCTACAGGAATTATTCAAACCCAAAAGTTGTAAGTAGTATTTCCACCACCCTTGAGAGGTGTTAAGAAGTGCCCCTTTCATTTCCAACATTTTAATTTCCAACAGGTTACATAGGAGTCCTTCTGGAGAGAGGGCAACTTTAATTTTGCACTGCGCTCCAAAGCCACCACACTGGTGGTGACTGCATCAGAGATGCACTGAACAGAGGCATAATCTGGTTGCTTTGGCATAACCCCCACCCAGTCAGTACAAAAACAGCCTGGCTCCCTGGGTGCTTTACCCCTGCAGTCTCCCTTTATATAAAATTTGAATTTATCACACATGGAGCTTCTGTGTTGAATAAGAAGAAGCACTTTAATAAATAAACTTTCTTCCTGAAGGATATTAAAAACCAGATTCTTTCCAGCCTCCCTTATTTGCCTTGCTATGAATGTGCTCCTTTGGCACCAATGTCAATCATGTTTGGCTTTCATTTCATAATGCTTGCAAGTTGCACCTAACACAGGCATGATGCTACTTTTAAATGTCACCTTTTAGTGTTGTGTTAAATTCATTTGTATGGTGTGATGCTGAAATGAAAGGGGGAAAATGACAAGAAAATAATGAAGCAGGAAAGACAAATGTAATATTTCAAAGCCATGTCTGGCAAAGAGATGTAGTTTGTCCTGTAGTAAAAATACATTTGAAAATACATAAAAGGTATACAGGAGACTAACGTTAAGCTGAAATCGTAACCCTTTCTTTTTAAAGAAATAGCTCACAGCCACATATTCATATTTCAGTAAGCAAATTAAGTAGGAAGTGGGCAAGGGAAGCAGTTGGTGGTGACTGAGTTCTTACAGAAGCACCTGGTATAGATTGCATTTGGAGAAAACTGTGTTCATTGACTGACTACCAGGAACAAATAAACTATAAATGTTGTGATTCTACTTTTAGAAAAGGAGTTTTGGTGATTTATCAATTTATATTTTCCTTTTGGTATTTGGTAGTGCTTCAACATAACCTATTTATACAGAAAGTTGTGTAGATGTGTATGCATAGGATGAACTTCTCAAAAGTTTTGTCCACCCCTGTATGAGGAATATAAAACACTGGTGTACTTGCTGAGTATGCTGGGCAGATTATGTAAATGAAGGTCGACAGTACTGATCTCAGCCTGTTTTTTGGGTCTTGGGGAAGATCACACAAGCCCCCTTGTTAAAATTCTGCCAGTAGTGTTGGGGAATGTCTCCATTTTGGATGGTGTAGCCTGCTTTCTAAATCACCCCTGCCAGGGACAACTGAAAAAATACTTCTGGAAGGAACAGTTTATTGTTTTGGAATTCATCAAATTGTACCAAACTGCAAGAATATTTTTTTTTAATCCACAGAAGGTTACTTCCATTGATCTGAGAGGTAGATCAGGTAGAACAGTGATTGGCACCAATATAAGACAACCTGGATTGATTGTTTGACAGAGAGAGCACTCTACAAAGTTTCTTTCTTCTTCTTTCTTTCTTTCTTTCTTTCTTTCTTTCTTTCTTTCCCCACTCCCCTATTTCGAGTTACAAAACTTGATCAGTATGTGATGTATATTTTCAGGAAGATTCCCTTAGCATAGATTATTTTTGTGAATTTTATAATATTGTGTAGTAAATTCCATTTCACGATTTGCTGCTTCTTGCCAAGGCATAGAAATGTTTGGGAAAAAATTAATAATCCAAATCATTATTAAAAAAAAAAAAAAAAAACCCTTAACCTCCACTTATCTGTTTAAGTTCTTGCCCTCAGAGAGCATGTTACTGTTTAATTCATGATCCTGCTAGAGACTGGGATTTTGTTTGTAAATATTAATCTCTTTGGGGAAAGCAATATCAAATTGTTTATATAAGGATGCACAAAATTCATTATGTAAACTATCAGCAAGCTTTTTTCTGAAAAATACTGGCATCTTTTTCACCCCCCTCTCATTTCCATTCTTTTAAATCCATTCTCTCTCTGCATTTGGAGTCTATTGTTATTAAATAACTGTTCTGTGATTATGAAATCCATTTACCTCAGAACACTTTTTATTTGGAGGGTAAAGAGCAGCATCTACAAAATCTCAGTGAAATATCAATTTATTATTCTGTCCTATAATCTTAATCTACAGTTATATAAACAATTTTATTTATTCTCTATTTGGTATTGCATCTGGATCTGTGATTAAGATTGATCCTCAGCCACTTTCTCCCATACTTTTTACTTTGTAAAAATATCTAGCAAACATTAAATCATAATTATATTCTTCAGGGGTATCTAAGAAACTGAATGTGCTTTACCAGATAAGAACAGCCTTAGTTTACCCTTACGGGAACATCAGGATAGTGAATTACTATAGCTATCAAATGAATGTTGAGTAAGCATGAATGCATTTCAGTAAATGTATTGTTATTTTTGGCAAACTGAAAATGCAGAGATTCATTGTGTTGATGAGGAATCTGAATTTGAAATACCTGGTGTAAATACATCATTTTGTTACCTTTTGTCATTTTTCATCATCTCCATATTCATATGCTCAGGTTAATTTAAATTTGGATTAAATTGCTTAATTTTCTTACAACTTTGGAGTATACTACTATGTACTCTAAAATATGTTACATCTTATTTTCTCAGGTGCATCTTTATACCAGATGTAATCTCTGATTTATCACTCTAACAAACCTTGAGACTATCCCTTGAACCCACCAGTTTCAAAAGGTGGGAAAGATCAGACCTGTAAATATCATCAGTCTCAAAGAGAATTTTCAAAACCCTGCACAGCGAGGGCAAGATTGTTGGTTGCCCTGTATGCCCATGCAGAGAAATATGGGGATGTAAGGCATTCCCTTACTCCCCTACACTGGCTAGCTACCCTGTACACTATGTGCCAGCCTGAAGCAGCTGAGCCAGCACAGAGGAGGCGGTAATCTGTGCAGGTGTAGGGCTGGAATAGACTATTTCCCCGCTAGTGTGAGGTGGAACAAGAGACTAAATTGTGACCAGGGCCGGATTTACACCTTACGCACCCCGAGGCACAGCATCTTCAGTGCCCCCCCTGCCTACAGCTGACCTTCATGTTTTCTGTAAAAAAAAAAAACAAAACAAAAAACAAAAAAAACTTTTTACACACTTTTAACTTTTAGATGCCCCTAGGCACGTGCTTACTGTGCCTAATTGGAAATCCAGCCCTGATTGTGACTCTGAGTTAGAGAGAATCTTCACAGGAAAAATACTACTAGGCTTTGAAGGATTAGCTTTGGGGTGGGGGTAAATGTCGATTACACTGTACACACACAATCCAACAAAAACTTTTCTTCCATCAATGATGATCTACATTGACAAAATAAGCAAAATGCTGCTTGAAAACTTATTAGAGTTTGATTTAACGATATTTACTTCGTATATTTTGACATGGGATGCTAACAATTTGTGTTTTAATGATAATAAAGCTTTAACTTTTTGAATCTCAGTGCTTACTGTCATTAAGCAATTGTCTGACCACCCTCTTGTCTCCCCCCCCCATGATTTCCCACAACTATGAAAATTTAGTTAGATAAAAATGCTTAAAATAAACATCAATATTATCTGTCAAAATTATATTTTTTAAAATGAATTCTGTTAAACTTAATTATGATAATCATTGGTTACACTCAGGTTGGTTAATATCACACTCAAGTATTAGGTTTGTGCACACAAATATGGAGGAAGCCAAGGCTGTGGGAGTATGCATCTTGGGCCTTGTCCTGTGGGGTGCCAAGGGTATTCTGCAGCATGCAAGATAAGGCCCATTTTGTGTAATGAACCTATTTTACAGAAAATCACACCCTCAAAGAATAAGCAATCTCAGTTTTTGCATTCTCATGATCCACCTCTTCCTTCCTTGCAGTTTGGGTTTCCTTTCTCTGTTTTTCTCTGCCCATCATCCTTGGTTTTTCTCAGAAAGAATTTCTGTCTTTTTTAAACTCTATTTTCTTATAATTCTTTTGAAATATAGAATAATAACTAACATCTAATATGTACCAGTTCACTATTAACTTCTTGAACAAGGATACAAATCACTAAGGGGAGAAAATTATCGTTTTCTCTACTTTTTTTGTTAGCTAAATATGAAGTATTAAATAGCTTTTAGGGCCTACATTTTTAAAAGTTCATTCGCATTTTCTAATGTCCAGAGCTGTGGACATGCTGCCTGGTACACATGTGTAAATCAGGGATTTGCTCGTGCCCATGCCTTTTCACTTGTGCTACCTCAACTTGTATTTGTGCTTTAGTGTGTGTCTGTCATCTTGAGGCTGAGCAGTATCAGAATTATCCAAAAGTTACTACAAAATAAAGGACATAGCATCTTCAAAATCATAAGAAATTTATTTTATTGTGGTATATATCAGCCTTAGTACCTTTAAATTATGCCTTCTGAGGGAGATCTCATCCTTAGACTAATAATTGGTTTTGTGTGCCCTAGGTTCAGGAAAAAAAAATAGATCTTCTCTCCCTGAATACACAGTAACTCTCCTGTTTCTTCCTAATTTTATCCATGATTCCTTTTCGTACCTGAATGAAAAATAATAATGTACCACCAGAGATAAGTGTGTCCTTGGAGTTAATTGGTATAATATATGTCTTCTCCTGATTCAGCATTAAAGTGGACACACCTCATTGTTAGAAATACAATAAGCTTTTTTTCAGTTTGTTCATATAATTCTAAATCTGCACTACCAACTTACTTAGGGCCAGATTCTTGTCTCAGTGACACTAGTGTAAATCCAGACTAACTTCACTTAAGTTAGTAATTACTAAGATTTACACCAGTATAACTGAGGTCAGAATCTGCTCCTTAATACTTTGCAAGTTTATTTTCTTCAAGCCTTCCCCTTAGCATATGCACTGTAGTTTCCAGCATTTTTGAATGATTAAGGGAAGAGTTTTCTTAATAAAGCTTCTGAAATTGTTCCTGGAACTCTCGTATGAACAGGCTTTTTCGCCAGATTTCTAGAATTCTCTAGTTTGAGCTAAGTAAATAATACTGTTAGAAAAAGCCGTGTGCGTGTGTGTGTGTGTGCAGTATTTCAGTGTGTCCACATTAGTATATTAAGGGATTGAAAAGAGGGGAAAAAGTGAACCTCAATGAATTTTTAAACCTAAAAAATAGTTTGGATAAAGTTCTTATTTAATCTGAATTGATTTGGCCTTCTACTGATATCTCAGCCTCTACACCCTTCGTTGAGATCTCTTCTGACCTTATCATTTGGCTATTACCCAGTCCCAAGGTCTGTGTTTTCCGAAGCATGTTTCCAAATCCTCCTGAACTTGTGTCACAGTTTTCCCATGCCTTTCATTTCATGTTTCTCAGCTCTTCCACTTCTTGAAGCAGAGAGAGTCTGGCAAGTCACGTGACTCATGTTATGTAGAATAGCTAATTTTCATTCAACCCTTTTTTTTGATGCATGAACCAGTTAATTATAACACTATGTACTTCCTGTGTTAATTTTTTCCTTTGTTTTGCATAGGACATTTTTATAAGTTGTTGTACAAATATATACAATAGTTCATCTTATAATTTCTTAGTGTCTTGGTTCTTGTTACCTTCCTAAAATGCTGGCTATAGAACAATTTGATGCGGATGTTCTAGGTGGGGCAGGTAGCGCTGCCTATACTTACAGTTGCCCAACACTTAGAATTATAAGACCCTTTGTTCAATGTGTTAGAACTTCACCAAATTTTAACCATTTGGGCAAAAATGCCAGATTTCTCAATTGAGCTGCTGCTGCTTTTTTTAAGTTTCAGCAATAATGGTGTAGCCATTTCAGAGAAGAAGATGAGTGAAAATACATTTGCTCATGTTTAAAATATTCTTGCAACTACTCTGCTGAAAAGCTCTAGCACTTCCATGCTTACTAGCAAGGATTTGATATTTTTCAGGGTGACCTCCCTGTGTCGTGTATGTGCCTTTTGCCATCCCCGGGAAAATCTGCCCACATTTGGCCAAGTTATAGGCCTCTGAAAAATTCTACTTCACTAGGGTTACCATATTTCAGCAAGCAAAAAAGAGGA